>NW_017728964.1:9020708-9026013 GCF_001723915.1 Gavialis gangeticus
GATGGCAGCCCGCAGGGCTGGGCGCGGCGGATACCCGGCCCGGCTGCTGGGGAGCGACCTCGGCCCCAGCGCTGAGGGGCCGAGCGGCCTGCGGGGATCTTCCGCCCGCTGCCGCCCTCCGCGTGCCCGTGACATGCGCTGCAGCGGAGCCGGGGCCTCGCGTGGCACCGAGTGTCCGCAGCCCCCGGCTCTGCCCAGCGCTCAGCAGGCGCCACCCGACGCCGAGGCAGGGACAGTGCCCCAGGCGCTCCCACAGCCCTGTCTGGAAGCGGCCCCTGTTCCCTACTGCAGGACAGAAGAGGGGGAAACAGCCCCTGTTGTTGCACCTTAGCCAAGATGGTCCAGAAAGCAGGTCTTGGGGTGACAGCTGTTAACAAACCAAAGGTGGCAGTGGGACAGATCTAGACCAGCTTTTGAACGCAAGACATTCTTCACCAAGATCTGAGGAAGAGCATCTTGTGTTTGAAAGCTCACCTAACTCCATCCCAACTATGTGGCTGGTCCAGTATGAGGTCCTGGCCCGAAGACAGCCTGGCCTCCTGCGTGAAGATCTCTCAATAGCCTTTGTGCCCTTGCTGGCCCTGGCGTAGATGCTTTCAAAACCAGCAGGTTTCTTCCCACGAAGCACCAGCAGGGAGAGGAAAAAGCAAGGACTGCATTTTCAAACGTCACTGTACGTGATATTGGCAAAATAAGTTACATTGCCTATACCGCCAAGGCCCTCAGGATGCCAACAGGATTTAGTCCAATGTCCATAAAAAAAGTTAAGGTCCAATCTCGGCCTTAACCGATTTAACTAAACGTGTTTCTAAGCTAATGTTATCAAATGGGTACAATTATCTGTGAACATGCAAACCAACTGAAGACATGCTGTTCTAAGTTTCTTTACAAACTTCAATCTAACTTTTGGGTTTAGATAAGGCTCAGTCCTTGTCCATAAAACAGGAATAACAACTACAAGTACAGAGAGAGAGTAACCTGCCAGCTATCCAAAAGTAGTATTGGATGAATCCTCCTGTGCACAACACTAGCCGGGTAGCCACACCACCTCTTTCCCCTCAAGATCAGGTTGCTACCAGGAGCTGTGTACACATCATCAGACTCATTTTCTAAAGAAAGTGATTCTGTGCTGTACAACAAATACATACAATAAAGATAAGCTTTTGTGCATGGTAATAGATGAGGCTGTACCAGCTGCTCCCCTCAAATCTGAACCATCCAAGCCTTGAAAGGCAGGATAGTTCAAAGCAGACAAGGATACATTTCTCAGGGATATCCTGCAGCAAGACTCCTAGGTGATTGTGTTCTGTCACTTCCAGAAGGAGCTAGGTGTAGGGCATAAGAGATGCTATTCCCCCTCAACATGTATCCTCACAAATAAGGGCATAATCTTGCCTCTAGTTTGTTCCCTGAACAGAGCCGCTTTCAATTTTTTTTGCACTCAGACTCAGATTGATGGGTTTTCTTCTTTCAGTATTTTAAAAATAGATTACAAGTTGCTCTCTGCTAACACCTCTTTTCCCTCCTATACTTAAAACACAGATGTTAGATGTTCTAAAGTCATGAAAAATTCCTATGAGCATCACACTATGGTCAAAACATACTAGATGAAAGGCCAGAAATACAAACATGAAATTCACATCAGCATTGTTGAAGTTGCCTTTTTTTTTTTAAAGTAAAATCTATAGAAAGACAGGAATGTCCCATGCTTCTTGCATTTAGTTTTTTAAACGTAACATGTCTTTGACATTTGCACTCACCCAGAACCTTACCTATTTGAAGCCCTATAGAAACATTTGCATATCTCTATTCAACCATAATAAAAACATTAAATCAAGACATTTTCTTGGTAAGAATACATATGATGAACATGCAGGAAAGACTGCTGCTCATACCTGGTAGACGAGGGAATGAAGAGAAGTTTTAACAGGTTATTTAGTATCTTAACTGATTATTTGCTTTTTAGTGTTTGTATTATTGGAAAAGGCAGGTGAGAAAGCATTGCTGGCAGGGGGAATGTTTGTATTACATTTATGAAATGTATAACTACATTCAGACTTGTTGCAAACAGACACATAGCCCATGCTTGCAAAGCAATAAACACTTGCTTACTCAGGGTCTGAACGGGAATCCTACATAGCATAACCATACCTTTTTGGTTCCATTGTGGCTAATATGTTTTTAAACACATAGCCACTGCAAGGAATTAAGGCTACCTATGGGCATGAGCCCCACAAACATTTCCACAGAATATTTCGAAAGCAGTCATTAATGTATTTTCAATCAATTTTTGTTTGGCAGTACAATACTATAAATATTAATGGAATGTTGGCCAACAGTTTTTTATTAATACTAAAAATTAGACATTTAATCAAACTTGTCAAAGTATTCAGTGAGGTATGTATACTTCTCTACAGACCTTGAATACATTTGGAAGTTTATTTCTTTCATACTGTAGCCAAAAACAATTAAATTAAGAGGCTAAACTTAGACGCCGACTGTATTTTCTCACAGACAACACGCTCACATATACAGCTTGTTTCTGAAAGGCACAATGAAGGTTGGGGGTGCAGAAGAGATCTTTCCTGGTAGTAAGAGAATGAGCAGCAGCAAAGAGCCAAGCCTGTGCATCACTACAGATTTCAGCTTCAGTTTCAGTGCTAAGCAGCAGAATCTGCTGTTTCTGTATTTCTTACATATAATATACACACTCAGATTTCCAGCAGCTGATTTTTGGAAAAAGTTGCATGTTGTGTGAGAGAAAATAAGGTAATCCTTGCCAGGCTGAATTTAAATGTTTTTGAAGCTGTAAATGAACAGGCATGTAACTGTAGAAGTAAATATAAGGATCTGCATTAACACATGCATTTTTTTAAAACTCACAACACATTGCTTTGAACACACCGTGTAGTATCAGGGCAGTGGTCAGGATTATATTCCCTGGGAGTATAACACAAGTGCAGGCCCTTTCAAGCCAATGGAGTTTTCCACACACACCAGCAGTGAGTTTGGCTGTTAGACACACATTTGCATCTCTGCATAATGTCCATGAAGACCTGTTCCAAATGAAAAAACAAAAAGCAGCAGAATACAGTAATATATTGCTATGGGTTATTTTTTTTCTTAATCTCTTTTGCTGAATCTAACTTGCACTTTGGGATTTAGAGCCAGACTTTCTTCTACACCTACACCAAAATATACCCAACAAAGGAAGAGTGCAGGCAGCTGTGACTATGTCTGCTTCTCAAATTACCCTACCCCTGGCACTGATATAAATTACAGCAGCCTAGGGCCTGCTTTAGTGACAACAGCTCGCTAGGGATTGCAAGAGCCATGGGGATACCCATTGGTGGTTGTAGGCAAACAGCCAGACAAGAACTGCTGTAGGGGTCCCACCTCCTCCCTAATACATCACCTACACCCAGATGATGAAAGGAGGGAAAGGTTGTGACACAAGCCAGGTGAATTCCCAACTGGCCAGCTGCAGCCAGGTTAAGTCCACGTTGTATGGCTCATATGGCTGCTCTTTTCAACAGAATTAAATCTTTAATACTAGTTTAGTACCACAATCTACTCATAAATTAACACTTAAAACATTAAAAAGCACTATTCACACAGTGAAAAAATATTAATATATACTGCAAAGTCTTAGTTTTTCCCTTACCATAAAAAAAATTGTTTAGAGAGTATTTTAATTTTTCTCTGCATTAGTCTATATTTAAAACATCACTAACACTTCTATATATTACTAAATGCAGAAATAAATTGTTTTTAAGGCATCCTGCAACCAGTATAACACCCTACAAAAGTTGCACAGAATGTTCAACAGTAAGTTCTTTTAATGCTATGCTGACAATAACACCAAACAACAAAGTCTATTTGTGAAAACTCTGATTTTAACCAAACAGTACATATTTTCTGCCACTCCATTTCTCATTTGGAAGAAATTCATTTCCTTCCTCCATATATAATAGAAGGAGGCCACATGACAGCAGACCTCACCCTACCCTGTTTGTGATTTACCATTCAACTTTACAAAAAGGACAGGTAAGTCACACACCTTGCACTAAACTCATCAGGGCACTATGCTGGGTCTCCACATGTGCAGGGACAGAAATACCCATCAGGTATACATAACCTGGTCCTGGCCTAACAACACTACATAAGTAATCACAGCCTTTGGGTGAAGGGTTGGGGATCCTTTTCACCCTGCATAGCCATACTGCCTGGCTCAAGGCTAGGACTGGGACTGTGGATTTGGGCCACGGAAGCAAATCTTCTGAGGTGCTGAGTATCTATGACCCCCACTGAAGCTAACTGGAGTTCAAAATAAACCCCACTAGTTTGGCCCTCTTTGCTGAACAGATTAATGTTGTCTAATCCACACTGAAATATTATAGCACCACCTGTTAGTCTCACGGAAATTAAGGTCAACAATTCCACTACATATCCCTATTTTCAGTGTTTATGATTTACATATGAAATTTCAGTCAGTTCTGGATAGGGGTCAGATCTCAATGCAGATTTTTTAATCAGTCAAGCACATTTTAAATAACTGTTTATAAATTATAGTAATTCTTCACCCACTGGAAGATAATTATATTCTTACATGTAATGGGTGTGATTACATAATATTTTCATAGGTACTTATTAATGTAGGCATATACCATTCTCTCTCTTTATTGAGAGGAAAGCAATTTAATTACATGAGGCTGAGGATTTCCGTCATGAATTTTTACTGAGTGCATATGCTCTACAGTAGGACAACATAGGATACACTTTTCTAAATGTACAGACTTCCCATCAACACAGCACAATAGTAGCTGGATCAATATGCCGTGGAATAAGTGTCCCTAAAAGTACTCATCGACACAACTGACATTAACAGCTCACCAAACCATTATGGTCCATAAATAATCCTTTATTATACACATCTTGCATGCTTCCACTTTTAATAACCCAAAAAACAAAACCAAACCAAACCAAACCAAAGTTGACGTGCAACATGATTTAAGTAACAACACACACCCACCCACCCAATCAAGTTTCAAAACAGCCTGTACCTGTGCTACTGCACATCTGTTAATTATAATGGAATTTAGATTCTTTAATTCAGTTGTATGCATAAGTGTTTACAACACTGAAACCATAGTCTAATGGTTGCTTAAAAGCCAGAGATTATTTTGGTCAAAAGTAAGATTTTTTTTTTAAAGTTATGGATGTAATTCTAAATAGAGCAATTAAAAAAAAATGGGTTTGGTGGGGGAATGCTCCTTGGATGTGTGTGTGTGGGGGGGGAGGAATG
>NW_017728964.1:9031013-9036460 GCF_001723915.1 Gavialis gangeticus
AGAGGTCCTGCCTT
Organism: Gavialis gangeticus; assembly: GCF_001723915.1. Classification (NCBI taxonomy): domain Eukaryota; kingdom Metazoa; phylum Chordata; order Crocodylia; family Gavialidae; genus Gavialis; species Gavialis gangeticus. Next base: position 9,031,028 of record NW_017728964.1, read on the forward strand.
CAAAAGACAGAGATTTAAGATTTAAATTTAAAACAGCAAGAAAATCTTCAAACATGAGATCATTTAAAACATACTTAAAAATCTCCCCAAAAATAAGGGAGGCTCCTCTAGCTTGCCTGACTGCTCCTTTCCCTGTGGTTTTGGAAGGTGGGCGAAGAGGAATTTAGCCCTGATTCTCTATTTCATGCTTCTGTACTGACATGCACAGTATTGAAACAATTACAGGACTGTAGGTCAAGGAGAATAATGAGCTAAACTTAAATGTTACACTTTGTTAAGTATGTAGATCAGAACTAATTAGCTGTCTTGCTATGTAAAGTTAATAAGATTTCACATTCAATACTAAGTCATATGATATTGCCAAGAACACCAGCAAGGTTTTTTCTCTGCTGTACTTTACAACCTTGTGCGCACTCCCATCCAGTAAAGGGAAATCCAGACCCATTATTGCAGCCAACACAAATGTCTGCAGTTGGTTTACAAACCATGTTACCCAAGATGCTCTGGGTCCCCAAGCTGCTTATGGAGGTTGCAACGTGCAGGGCAATAATCTCCGATTAACCCACACCATGTAGCACTGGGCCAGTCAATAAGGGGCATGGACACGTCTGCTTCATCCTTGGGGCACCATCTCAACAGCTTGCTGTTCAAACTGCACTTTGAGCCCCCCTGCTCGCAGAAAACCTGCCAGCTTTGGAGCTGCAGGGAGACATGTGCTTTCAAGATGACATCATCAGCAGTGCCTGGGCAGTGACCTAGGCAGAGCGTGTTTGTAAACACTGCCAAAGGCCCCAGGGGTGGGGCAGGGAGAACAGCCTGCACCTGAGCATACGGCACATTCACATCAATGCAGCACTGTGCAGCTGCCCAGCGCACCCTTTCAGAGGCAATAATGTGGCTTCTTAGGGATTACTAAAGTTTCTAGTACAAGAAACCATGTGATGCAGCAGAGTCAAGGACAAGTTAAAGAGAGACTGTCAATCTGAAATCTAGTTGTCCCCCTCCAATCTTAAAAGAGTTGCAGTCATTTCCAGCCCGGCACCACCCCACATTTTCATGCCAAATTTGGTTGTTTTAGAATCACCCTGTCCTATTTAAAGAAAAACAACAACAAAACAAGCAAAGAAAACATTTTCCCTGTTGTTGCCATGCAAAAGACCCACGTGCACAAAAAGGGAGAAATAGCTATGGAAAAGAAACACTGAAATGAGCCACAGCCAGAAAGTAAATCAAAAGCACACAGTAAGCAAGGTAACCGGAAAAAAATGAGACAAGTAGCATTATGATCTCTGAACTGTTAGAATAAGAGTAGATTAATAAATTTAGAAAGAGGTTAATTTAAAAATCAGATGACAGCCCTCTGCATCAGAGAATAATAATAATAATAGTAGTAGTAGTAGTAGTAATAACAATAATTGTGTTCATAAGATAGTTCCAAAATCTCTCTCTCTGGAAACACTGAAGTTTCCAGTTAAGATGTACTTTTTCTTCTGTAGAGTTCTTTATTACTTTTGTAGCTCAACTGTAATAGGGATTAAAGTATTCTTTGCCATTTTATTTTGATGTCTATTTTACTGTTGAAGTTTTAACATTTAAATTGAGGGCAGATTATTCAGGGGTATTGTTATCAGGTATGTTTTGCATTTTTACAGGGTGGGCGCGCACACACCCACCATTTCATATTGATCATTTTGGCAAAGACTATATTTATCATAATTAATTCCTTGAAAAAACAAAACAAAACTGTGAATCTTTCAGTTTCTGTTCATTAAAAAGTTTTCTTTTTCATTCCTGTCAAGTTGCAGGAGCGTAACTCTTCTATTTTTATTTCCTTAAAAAGAAATAAGCAAATAAAAACAAACCCATCCATATTTGACCTTTTCTCAATCTGATGTTTTGCTAAATTTCTATGCTGATATTAAAAGCTAAGTCTTTTCCACTGGCAAACAACTGTCATCAAAATACTGTGCAGTTATTGTCTTTAAATTATAACTCATTATTTTTCACTGTAAGAATCAGCCAAGCTAATCTATTGTGATATCACTGAACATGTATATTGATTTTTTTTATTTACAATAATAGGAACTTTAAGACTATTCAGAGTAACTTTTACAAATATCCATATACCTGGAACTTGAATAACATGACAAGTTGTGGTATGAGAATTGAAAGCAGCTGTTATTTCTCCATGAAACCCTGACGAGATATTTCCTCCAAGGAACAGTAACCGCTATCATATGACAAAGGTCTTAATCTCTCATAATTTCAATCCATATTGAGTTCCAGTATTTTAGCAGAATTCCTTCTTGTCATACCTTTCTTATCTAATGACAAAAGTAAACCAAACCTTGTAAAAAAAATGGAGCTAACAAAGCTGCCCGATCCCATCACTTAGGAGGGACCCTGACAGACAATTGAAGCAGGTGGTTGTAGCAGTTTTTAGGTCTAATCTCCACTTGAAATTTGTACTGGTATAATGTGTCACAGGCACATTGTTTTTAAGCTAACATAGTTATACAAGTACAAGCCCTAGAATAAATATTATACGTGAATAAACAGTGTTTTGTTCCATAGTAGTTCTGTTTTTATAAACCATTTTTACCTCCCCATCAGGAAGATTATACTGTAGTACAAGTAGTAGGCATTATACAACTCCCTAGCATAGGCGAGGTCCACATTTCTTTAAAAGTTAATGGTTAAAAGAAAAACTAAAGAAGGTGAAGCCCTCTGCATACAGCTAAGTTGAGGCAGAAAGTATCTGTAATATTTTTTCAGTGGATGCATAAAAGGAAATAGAGTGCTAAACAAAGACCCTCAAAAATTTCAGGAAAACTGATCATGAAAGGTCATCTGGGAAAGGCTTATTTTCAAACCAATTACTGAGCCCTTGCTCAGTTGACCATTAAAGACCTGCGTAACAAATCTAAGTTGTGGAATTTGATCTGTCAACAAAAGGACTAGTTGTGGCATCTAAATTATTTTTGGTATAACCAACAAACAGGTCGGAGCAAGGTGATTGTAAAAAAGGATTAGACTTTGCAAATAGTGGATATTTACACAACTCACAAAAAACACTTCACACATGAAAAAGTGTTGAAGGCACTCCTAATCTTGCAATACCTGTTAATTAAAAATGCATATCAAGGTAAGACAACCAGATTCAAGAACTGAACAAGTAACAGAAATCAAATGCGGCTGAAATCAACAGAGAAGCAATCATGACAGAAAAGTGTCCAAATACAAGGAACACTAGCTAATGTATGCAACAACCATCACTGTTTCACAAATGTGTATTGCTCTTAGCAGTAATGCAAACAACAGAAGCAAAATACATTAAGGAACATACAGCTAGCTGGAGGGCAAGGTTCCACTGGAATAGAGAAATAGGGTTTCTTAACACATTTTATACGGCAAGATTCTACATATTAGTTTGTGACAGATATAAAATGAATGAGCAGAGAATTTAAAGAGAATGCAGCTAAGAGCAACATACCCATCACAACAATGGGATTAGAGATTGCCAATTTTAGAATACTTTAAAAAAATACAAGTTTGTTTCTTATTTTTGTGTCTACCATGATCCTATCTGGAGCCATCAACACCAGGGTGTGTCTGTATAAAGACATATCATTCAGTAAAGGCTGAAATAGTACAACAGGAAGTCCCATATTACTTGAGTTGAACAGTTTTCTATAAATGAAGATAAAACAAAAAGGGTATAGTTTCTCTATGGAACAAGCAGCAGGAGAGATGATTAAATTATTTGATGAAGCGTTTAACAGCCTGAGATGTAAAATACTACTCTGAAAGAAATCCCAGTGCGCTGCCAAATAAATACATCACAAAGTCTCCTTATCGCCAAGTAATAACACGTAAAAGCAAAATTTAACCAGTTCCAGACACTATAATTAAAACAGACAAGTTCAGGGTTTGTATTAGGTTAAGAAAAAAAAAAAAGTTAAACAGCAGGGTCTCTCAAGGCTCTATATAAGGTCTTATGTTTAACATATATTAAGGGACCTAGAAAGGGGGGTTGATAGTGAGGTAGTAAAATCTGCAAGTAACAGAGCTCTTCAGATTAGTCAAAACCAGAGAGAACCAAGACGAATTTTGGATATCTAAACAAGATATGCAAATGGACAACACAGTGGTGAATGAAATTCAAAGTCAATAATGAAAAGTAATTCACACTGAAAGGATGAAAATTAAAAGTATTCTTACATCATCCAGTATCCTAAGGAACCTGGGCATCATTGCAGACAGCTTGATGAAAACCTCAGTTTTTTGGACACTTACTGCAAATTGAGCAAATAAGATGTGAGGCTACGTACAGGGATGGTGAATAATACAAAAACATTATATTTCCTGTATGGAAATCAATGGTGCACTCTTATCTGGAACACTACATGCATTAGTCACCCCTATCTCAAACAACATAATGAAATTATAGAGGATTCAGAGAAGAGAAATAAGTGATCAAAGGCATGAAAGAATCCTCATTTAAAGAAAGCAGAAAAAGACCAACTTTCTGCCTTAAAAAGAGGATTAAAGAGAGAACAACAAGTATCATGAAGAAAGCACATGGGGAACATTTTGTTTTTCAATTAAATTTCATTTAAGTTAAATTGAAATTAAACCTTTTCAATTAAATTAAAAGGTGAGAAATTCAAAACTGATAAAAGGTAATAGTTTTTCCACACAACAAGGGGTTAAATCATGGAAACTGTTGCCACAGGAAGTTGTTGAAAGCACAGTAACTTTAGGGAATAAAGGGATCAGATGGTTATCAAGATGGCTATCATAATTAAAGGTAATGAATTCTGTAGGAATATTAAACACTTTGCTTCAAAGTTTAAGCCAGTCATTGCTTATGTGATAACTTCTGCGAAGCAGAGACCAACGTTTTGTGAATATACAGTGCCTGGCACCATGGGATTGTTTTTGGTTCAGGATTGGGATTTCTAGGTGCTACTGTAATAAAAGATGTTATAGACCAAGATGATACTGAGGGACAGTGGAAAGGAGGAAGAAGAGACAAAAATCTTGCCACTGCAAGTTTCTTAAACCTTCCTCAGAAGCATTTGGTACTGGGTACTATTAGAGCTAGAATACAAGAAGAGATAGACCTTGGGTCTGATCCAGTATGGCAATTCTTATGTTCCTGTGTAGATTCAAAATGTGAATAAGGCCATCAAATATAAAGGCGATTGTGGGAGATCAGCTGAGGGAAACCCACAGCTAAAACTTCAAAATGCAAGCTAAGTAGTCTGACAAGTCCAATTCAATACAAAAGATGCAAAACTTTGCACCTCTGACATGCTTTCGATGGGAATACATTAAAAAATTTCCATTTGGGACAAACTCTTTATTTGCAGTAGACCAAAGCTGTATGATCCAGATCTATAAAAAAAAAAAAAAAAAAAAAAAAAAAAA
>NW_017728964.1:9036470-9049278 GCF_001723915.1 Gavialis gangeticus
AAAAAAAACTTGACAGGGGGCAAGTCATGATAGACAGTTTTCTCCCCAAGTCAGAAGATTACATAATGATCTGAGGCAGACTAAAGTGCAGAACCATAACATTAGAAGTAATAAATAAATGCCAAAACATGCTGCATGCAACTACTTACAAAAGATACAGTCAGACACAAAGCAGTTCAAGCAATACTAGGGGGGAAAAAAGACTGGACAATTGTAAACACTTCAAAACGTAGAGATCTTTCAGAGATTCACAGACACTCTAACACACCTTGTTTTCCACAACTAAGTACTCTACTCAGGTGGCTGTTTGAGGACGATGCACAGTGATGACTGGCAAGAGAAAAAAATTGGAAACTACTACAGAAGCACCAATACCATAAAAAAACTTTGAGATGAGAATAAGTGCTGTGACATGAATACCCCACAGTTTATCATTACTGGAAGGTGAAGAATGTTAAATTCAACTATCTCTGTCAATGTAATGTTTCTACCATCTTCAAAGTCATACATGATAACCACTGTGCAGGTCAATTTTGTAGGAAAAATGGAAAAAACAAAACCAAAAAGAACTGTTAAGTGGACATCCACAATGTCACTCATTTTCTAGAGTACTACCTCCTCTGCACACATCACTAAAAGCTGAAACACCAGGAGCAACAAATGCGAATTCCAAGCATCAAACCAATCTCAGCAGTCAAAAAGGCCATAGCTATAGGGACCGTTCAAGAACACAAAGTGATTGTGTGACCAGAGGTAGTAATTACTGAGAGAGATCCAATAAAAATTTTAAAAAAAATTAAATCAAATCAGAATAATCCCCTCATCTCACAAGGGGTTCAAGTAGTCTTCTCCAATCTCGATCCAACACAGCTCCATTTGTTCATTTTTAACTGAACAAATCTGTAGTTGTCATTTTGGTTGGTTTTATTTTATTTGCATTTGATCTTCTAGAATGAAGGAAGATGCAACAAAAGCTACTTAAGTCAGTGGATGATGACCCCTGTTGTGGCTAAAGCCAGAATGGAGCCACTCTAATTAAAAGTACCCCCAACCCCCAAAAGCATGTGTATAAACAACCAAAAAGACTACTTTCTTATCATTGCCCATATTCATTAAATCTAGTATATTCTGAATCAGCCCCCTTCCAACAGGAACTGCCCTTCTGGAAAGAAATAAAACTGAACAGAAGAAAAATACAGGACAATTCTCTTAAGTTTGTTATTTTTGAGACGTTTCCCTTCTTTGTAATATAATAATTTAAATAATCTTGGCCAATGCACTTTTATAATGTATCAGTAAATTAATTTAAGTCAAGTGCCCACTTTGCTCAGCATATAGATAGATATTTAAGTTACTCATTTTCCACTGTGTGCACTGTGGAAAATAAATATGAATTGGAAGCCTTAATTTAAAAGGTATTTCTGAGGAAATGGAAAACAAAAAGGATATCTGTACTGCACATCTACTTACTTTTTTACGTTTGTTGCTTGATATGGCTAACTGCTTAGTATCAAAAGATCTGTGTGCAACCTGAACTGAAAGTCTTACTACTTGCAAGTATCAAAAATTATACTGTTTCCCCTGCTTCAAGTACAGACATTTAGAATGGAAAGAGAAGCCAATTTTCACTATGCTTTTCCAAATAGAAACATTCTTTCAAGGCATTTGCCTTCACGCCCCCCCCTCCCCTCCCCCCAAATACACATTGTGAAATAAGATGGAAGGTAAATAAAAACTGCTACAAAAACACCACTGTTTGACCAAGGAAACCATAAGGCACTCTGCAGTTCCAGGAACAAGTATAATTTTTCATGCCAACATGCATTACTAAATTGGTGATTATTGTACTACCTGAACTTTTCAAGAGGACTGCCAGTACAGTCCAATATATAGCACTGATGCTCTCAGATAACCACTACTACTGGGCATTTCCTCACATAATGATGGTTGGCACTCTTAGCAGTGTTTGTAAATGTGTCTTTAAAAATTCTGAACAGTGCTCTCCATTTGGGGAAGGATTATTTTTCCTCCAGGATCCAAACAAAAGTGGGCTTCTACTTTATCTAACAAACTACATTCTGTTATGGAAGACCAAATTCATCCCTGGTATAAAAGGCAAACTGATCAGTTTAAAAAATGACTTTATGCATTTATTTTGTCATGCCTCTAATACATCATAAGCATTTTCCCAGAAGAACGCTTCTCATAACATGACTTGCAAGTTCAGTCTTCCTGAAATGAAACTTCTTTTGTGCTATTAACAGAGAGATTTGAAACTACTTTCCATTGGGGCTTTTGTAGATCTTACAGTTAAAACAATGCAAATATATGGTTTGGTTTTGGCACAGAGTCTTGCCCTGTTCCCAGGTTTGTTCTTACAGAGCTTTAAAAGTGGGCATGTTAATTTAGGGCCAAAATGACTGATCCTTGGATACTGATATGTTGTCTCAATGCAAAACTATCACCTTGGGAAATGCATTCATTCATTTCTAAAGTAATTTAAGATTAGGTCATCCCTTTGTTATACAACATCTGACCTAAAAACATAGCTATTAAGTCAAAAGGCTTGGGCAGGCTCTCTCATCATTTATGCAGTTTTGATTAAACCCAAACACAAACCAAGTACAAACCTAATGGCAAAATTAGGGGTGAATGAGCCCTAATCAGCCCAGGTACCAATTTAGAGAGGAAGCCAGAAGGCAGGGGGGGTCCCCAGGGAGGCCATAGCACAACAGAAATATCCAGGGTCTCAAAGTCTCTGCCTAGGGCACCAAAATTGCTAGTTACGTCTTCGTACAAACTTGTGAGTGCACTTACTATAATTAAACAGAGACTCGCCTTTTGATTTCATCCACCCTCCCCATTGTATTTTCATAATTTATATCCCTGAAGAACAGATGTAAACGTAGTACTGTATACTGTTCATGAGCAAAAGATCACAAACGCTAATCATTTGTCAAAAACACCTCCAATATTCTATATTAGATAATTACTTCCCTTACAAAAAAGGGGGCAAACAATTACCTCCCCAAAGCAGGAATTGCAATGGCATCTCTTCAGCCAGGTTTTACTAAATAAAACAAAGAACAAAACCCAATCGCATCATGTTCACAGAGACATGTAACACCATTCAACAGGTAGCGTGGCTCATTCTTTTCTGTGAGCCAGGTGTTTGAAGTCAGCAAGAACCCTATACAGAGAACTGGACAGCAGGAATTCACTCATTTCAGTTCCTTTCTGGTTAACCGAAATGGCACTGACAAAAGGAAAGGTATACACTATGCCAGAAGTGGACAATTTATGGCACAGGCAGCCTGTGGCACGTGGCAGACCAGGGAGGGGCCAGGAAACAGAAAGCAAGGCAGCAAGATTGGACAGGGAGCACAGGGCTGGGAGCAGAAAGCAGAGAAGGCAGGGAGCACAGGGCTGGGAGCAGAAAGCAGAGTAGCAGATCAGGCAGGGGAAAGGGATCAAACTGGTGGCATGGCTGCTAAAAAGGCTGGCCTCCAACAGACTATGTAGCGAGAGCATTTTCATTTATAAGACGTTCTAGGCTTGTTGTCTAAGCTGCCTGACTCTTGATAATGGGATTTGAATACTGCAATAACCCTCTTTATGGGACTTTAGCTTCACTGTAACAGGAAAACATTTCAGAACAAGGCATACCACTAATAAGGGGGTAGTTGTATTTTGGAAGTTATTTTGCATCTTTAAAATAATGATCAAGATCTATCTGCTTGGCATTCCCTTCAGTGGAAGCTGCTTTTAAACTCTGAAAATGGCCATTAGATCTCACTACTAAACAATTGTGTGCACATGGGGTGGAGAGGAAGTGGGAAGAGAAAGAGGCAAAGAAAATATGTTGTTCAGCACAGAAGGGTTATTTAACCTCACATTTCTTGCCTCACCAAGAGCTCTCACCTCCTGGTTTCTATAGAGACAATAAAACAAATCTTTCGTTGCTGTCTTAAATACCTGAAATCTGTGCAACTTACGAGGCATGAGATGTTAAGAGTACCTTCAGTGAACCAGGAAGTCACAAAGAATTTCAAGGGACAGGAATAAAATAACTTTTATGAAATTAGCCAAAACATTTCTCTATTACATGCTGACAGCCTAGTCTCTAAAACCTGTGAGCATTTCACTCTTCATTCATAACGCTCAGAGAAAAAGTACACTAGATTTCCTAAGGTGTATCATTTTAAATCAGATCCTTAATATCATTATATTTCTATTACTTTAACCAGCCAATGAAAGTTAAAGTAAATGTCATTTAATTGATGACAACAATTTAACGCAATTTCCTATGTTACTGCTACAGCTCTTCACAAAAACAACTGGGAATGAATTGAAGGGCTAGAGTTATTTTAGCCTGAGAGAAATATTAAATAAACTTGTCCTTAGAAGAGTTATAATCACCCTAAGAATGGAGTGACAGAAAATACAGATCATTGGAAGAGTTTCTAAACAAAATACATTAAAGTTTTCCATTGGATATTAACATTTCTTTAGCTATGGAACCCAATCATCACTATATTGATTTTAAACAAGGGAAAAATATTGCCAGGCCAAATTCAAATACAGTACTTATGAACCTTCAAAATACAGTACTTATGAAATACGGTGCTCTGGAAGTCAAATTCCTATGTAAATGAATATAAGTTTGTCTTCATTTAGATTGCAGGTATCAAGTGTATCCAAATTTAAATCCAGCCAGAATGCTTACATTGCAAAGATTCAGTAGTTCTATGGCTACACAGAAGGCAGGGCAGAAGTAATGCAACATTAAGAAAAAAATGTTTGTGTGACTGCTGTTCTGTATTTCAATTGAAAGCCAATACGTAAGAAATGGGAAAAGATGCCATCCTTCGACATGATCTGCAGCCATGCACCCAGATTTAATGGTGTTGGGAGGGTAGTCAACATCTTTACTCAACTGGCCATTTGTCCATGCCTCTTTTGGACTTAATATACTGGTAGAACAGCAGCAGAGCAAGCACTGTTTTTCTTCCCTTTTACTTGAGCTCATACTTTGATTTGATTTTTGCATGATTCACTGAACAAGACCACTGCCCTCCAAAATCAGGTACTGAAGTGTACAACTATTTCTCATCTTCTAGAGGGATAGTCCCTGCATGCTGCAATACTGCAAAAACAAAAAAGGAGCAATGTTTACTTTTCCCTTCACAATTTCCAATTCCCTTCAATTCCCAAGTGCATGTGTCACAACAGGAATTACATTTCTTTTTTAAGATATCATTGGTAATTATATGCACTGTACCATATTCAGATACTATGTACTAACAGAACCACAATTTGTTGCTTAACTAACAAATGCACCAACTGAAAAATCTCTGTGTATGTAATTTTAGGCTATTCTTATTAATACAAACATATCAAGTACGTATTTATAATTAGTAAAATTTGGGGAGATCAGACTGGCAGTCAGTACTTAAACATGACACAGGAACAAGTTCCCTGCCAAAAATCTCTCATTAATGTGCACTGAAGCTGCTCTTGTATGTTTGGCTGCAGAATGTGACTGACCACACTGAGTTGAATCCTTCTTGGTCTGTGATGCCAAAGTTAAGTTGGAGAAAGAGCTTAAAGAAATGTTTGTCTTCTCAGCTAGCCCAATTCAATAGCTGGAATTGCATTAATGAACATGAGGCAGCCAGGAGGAAACTGAAAGGCACAAAGAGGGGGAGGGTGGAGAGAGAGGGGATCATGGGAAGTGCTAAAACTTTTCTTCTCAGAGGGCAGTTCCAAAACAAATGCTGTTCCCTTCTGCTCGATTAAAAAAAATAAAATCAGCAGTTTAACACTTAAATAGTTATACAAACAGGAGATCTTTCAGTTACTGTATTTCAAAAGTAGCAACAGAACAATTAATTTAAAAAACAAAGTATTTGTTCAATTACAACAGGTAAACTAAAATGGTTTTTAAAACTGCATATTTTGTATGTCCTCAACAAGAGCCTGACCCTGCTCCGAAACAAGTCAATAAGTAGAGAAAAGCTTTGACTGAGTTAATTGGGGCAGGATCAAGATCTGAAGCCTGACAGATTAAAGTTCTTGGCCACTTAGCTCGCAGATATTATCAAACTCATTTGACAAGCATAAACTGAACACACACTCAATTCACTATTCTGAAATAACAACAAGTTTGAAGGCTACTTATAATCAGTAACTACATAAAAAATACCTTGCAAAACATGCTACGACTCTACTGAGTTTCAATAATAATGGTGTGCATTCCAAGCTGGTGTCCTATTTACTGTCCTGTTTATAAATAATTGATAGATTCATAAAGCATTATATTAGTTTCCACTACTTGGCAGACCAAAATGAGAGATCAAAATAGTTAACAATGAAATATATCTAAATAAATCTATGACATAATATCTGACCTGTTCTCTTATTTTCTGGAAAAGAACAATACAGCCTAAATGCCTCTTTGTACTGATAGCCTGTTCAAATAGATCTTGTCCATAGCTGCAGGAGATTAATAAAATGTTTACGAATATGTTAGTGTGTTAATCCAGACTATAGGAAGCAAAGCATAATTCTCAAACATATCTCAGATTATCTCCTAATAGCGTGGTTTAATTGTTTCTCTTTTCCATCAGAGAACCATGTTTAACAACAGTGTCAGTCACCTCTGGTTTTCAGACTCCCATCATGAAACAATCCACTCCGCATGCTTTATTAAATGTTAACATACCACAGTGAAATTTTAGTTAATGAATTTTAATTGGCTGATCAACAATTAACATGGGCTTTTATTCTACAGCTTACAATAAATTTTCCATTAAAAAAAATCCTCACAGCAAAACCAGATGGGACCGAAAATGTCAGAGCACCGTTAAGCAAGCACTTGATTCTCTTCCTGTTGGTCAGTCTGAAAATAAATATGAGAATAATCATTAAAGATTAGATTTCTGAAGGTTGCAGAAATAGTAATACAAATATGGTATCGTTAACACAGGAGTTATATTTGGAAAAGTATTTAGCACCAGAACGTCACTTGACCATTTTTGTATCCAGTTCCTGGATTATGAAAATTGGTAACATTTCATTTTTGTTTCTCATGTGCAATACTTTTTGCCATATTAGTATATATTTGCAATATTTCTTTTCAATATAATTCCTTAGTTTAGCATACAATGTAACAATGAATTTGACTATGAAAGTTAAGGTATAGTAATTATCTTATTTTGCTGTAAGAACAAAAATATAGTCTCACATTCACTTCAGAAGTTACAGTAGGAAAATAGTGGTAGATGATATAAGTAAACATTTCCTAATATAAAATATTAACACAATAAGCTAAAAAAGGAAACTGGCTACATCAGTTCATTCTAGTTCAAGTAAGGATTTCCATATTAGGCACTGGTAATGCTGCGGCTGAAAGCACGCTGGCAAAAACGGTCAGTTTTGGAAAAATCTACTAGTCTGTGGTGAGGAGGAAGCAATTCTTTGTGAACTGATTTGTTTTTAATGATTTTAAACCACGTGTAATATATGTGGCTAAAAAGATACCCTTCCATATTTGAACCAAAACCATGTTACTATTCTGAATATACCCAAAGTGACAAGAGGTGCTCAACTCATAGCTCTACATGCAGCTTGAGTAATCAGGTTCTATAGAGAAATTCTTTTAAGCCAAAACAATTTACTCATCTCCCTACAAGTCCACTATCCAGCAGCAGAGGTCCTCTGCGGTTGCTACTGCAGCCTCAGGGTGGACCTCTCCTCATCACTTGTTCTATGACAGAGGGTGTAAGGGGTGAAGAAGGTACCCTGAAAAGTAGTCATGGGTCCTCAACTGAATCATCAGTGCGAAGAGGTATTCATATGCCACACGAGCTCCTCCAAACCTCATCAGAACTGCAGTGGTTCCACTAGCAAACCTTATCTACACTGAGCATTCTAGGAAAATCTCCTGCATCACATTAGAAGGGCTATCAGCATTTTAAACACATCTTCTCAACTCCTCTACGGGAGGGTGGGATAATTTCAGAAAATCCTCACTGCAGACACTGACAAAAAGTCCTCTAGAACTGAAAAAACAGAATGTAAGATTTGCCCTTAGGAAGTAGTGTGAACTATTCCCATTCATCTCAGAACATTAAGTCTAAAGACTTTAAAACTGCATTACAGTTTTCATTTCTTAGGTCTGGGAATCTCCAACCCATCCCATTCAAGTATTTAAAAACCTGTGCATCTAGGTGGTGGCTACTAATCTTCAGTTTAATGATCTTCATTTTAGTAGTCTTATTCAGGGGTATCAAATTCTTGGCTCCTTGAGTCACATCTGGACTGTGCAGTTCCTTGCATGCTAGATCCAGATTCACCTCCAATGATGTTGTGAGTAGTGGCATTCACCATTGTGGGTTCCTTAGCCACAAAGATTAATACACCTCTTGCTAACTCCTCCATCACCAACATGTGCGTCTGCATACAGAAGCCTGTTGGGAATTCATTGATGGACCTGCCCCTGGACCTGTTTGCTCCACCCCTGAAAACCTGGGCCCTTCTCAGACCCCTGCAGGCCAGATGACATAGCTCCATGTGCTGGAACCAGCCCGTGGTCCACATTTTTTACATCCCTGCTCTACTGGATGTGTTCTCATAGTCCAAACTTGGTTTAAACTGTTGTAAACTGACCAGTTTGGATACTGTTTTCCAGCCCTCCAAACAAATAAGACTCCTTGGGAAGAAGAGTATCCTCTAGTACACAGTATGTCTTGGAAGGACCCACAACTGTCAGGAAAACTCTTTAGCAACAACCATTTTTAAAGGAGGTACTGTTATGTCCAACTTCAACACATAACAGGGCCCAGAAACATATATTTGTAATAGTATTACTGTCACTACATGAGCAGTAGCAATAATGAGGACCAATTCACTTCACAAATTTAGTTTTACCCTAATGAAAAACTCAATAACTGTGGCACCGACGAGAATAGGGTCACTGAATAAATTGATTGTTCATTTATACTGTTTAGGCAAAATAAGTCTTTATAAATATGAAGACAGAAGACATTCTTCTGTATGCATCATACAATCACCTAACATTATGCTGTAGGTATAATCCCAGAAATGCTGGCTTCTCATCTCAATGGGTTTTTTGTTATTGGAGTCTATCCTGATTTACCAGAGATCCAGGAAGAGCTTTGAAGACTTCACCTTGCATTGTATGTGCTTCAAAGTCTTTGCCCCTGCTTCTACCTCTGGCCTGCTGTACTGCTGTTTTGTGACTTGCAGTTGCACGCAAGGGTCTGAAGTGTTGATTTGGGGAATCCCTGGTAAATAGTTTTCTGCAAATGCATCAGACTGAATCTGGTGGCCCAGGAGATCTCTTTCAGTCCTGTGTGCCAATTGTTCAAAAGGTTGCATTAAAATTATTTGTTTACAAATATTAATTAGCTAAGTAAGGGTATGTGGAAAACAAACTGCAGTATGACTGCTAAACATACCAGTACTTTAAGTAAGTACATGACACTTCACTATGAGAACAATAAATTAATATTTCCTGGGCCTTCAGATATGTGCACAACACACAGTTCTCTCTCAAGTGTTCAAGGACAACATTACACGCAAAAACCCAGGGAAGCAGGATACCTTGCTCCCCCTTTACCCTTAAACTGGAATTGAATTCTTAGACTTTTCAAACAAACCAAAAAGAAAAACAATATCCTGAAGAGGTAAAGGATCAACCGTTTCAAGTGAAACAAACTGTTTTTTGCTAAGCTGAGAAAGACTCTCACCACCATCTTTGCTATAACTCATTTAGTGATTAGAGTACTAACTTCAGATTCAGGAAATTCAGATTTAATTCCCTGCCCTGAGAGACCTTTCCTCTCTAACTTTGGGCAGCACGTTTGCTTTTCATATCTGTTTTCCCATCTATAAAATGGGGTTAACAGTACTATGCTACCTCAACAGGCATACTACAAGGAAAAATACATTGCAGATTGTGAAGAAATACAAACACTCAAGTAACAGCAGTCTACATATCTTACTTAAACGGTATCACTTGTAGACACTATATTTGGCCATGCAAGTGATCCACGCACACATTCTTCAGTAGTGTCAGTGTCTTAAACAATTCTTGTTACATAATAAAAAAAAGCTTGTATTTCCAACTTTTCTAGTTCTTAACTGCTATTTATTCATTTTACATCCTCAAGTGTACATATATCTAGAAACCTGGCTTATTTTTTAACAATAAATGTATTTAGCATGTGTCTTCAGAGTAAACTAATGTTAATCCCAACATGCATCTTCACATAAATGAGATTTACTAGATTGCACCAGACTACCATATATTTGCCTAATCCTTGATTATGAAAAAAGCTTAATTGATGTTAAACCACTTTGCACAGAATTTTGGACATACTAGAACAGCAGTCTCAAATAGTGGCAAAAGGACAGATGTAATAGCAGCTTGGTAAGATCAGTCAATGCCCCAGCCCTCTCAAAACACTCCTCAGCACTACAGAGTTATATTTCAGAGCAGGGCACTGTCTTGACACAAGCCAGCCCTGAAACATGAAGCAGCAAAGCTGCCTTAGTAGATACTGCAGGCAGACTAAGCAAGCTCTGCCTCCCAGGAGCGCTCCTTGTCCAGCACAGAATCATTCAAATGTGGCTATGCTACTTCTGAAGTTAGCATATACAGAGTTTGCTTGGGTGTCTCTACAATATACCCAACCACAGGGACTACCAGGGAGGTAGGCTGCGCATGGTACCGAGGAAGGCTGGTTGTGGGATCAAAAGGAAAGATCAAAAAGAAGGAAAACTCAGCATTAGGAGGACATAAAACAAAGTAATCCATAAAAAAATTCACTTACCCATGCTAGATCAGTTCCCAAACATCCACTTCAGATCCTAGCCACTTTCTAAGCTAGAGTTCTGTCACACTTTAAAAACTGCCATCTTGAAGAAAGTATCTGAGTTTGTCACCTTCCTCTAGCTTGCCATTTGCTTTAATTTTACCTAACAGACTTGTAAATATGCTTCTGCATCACAGGAAGAATTGCTTCCAGAAGCCTCACATGCTCACCTGTCAAAAATCAAAGGGAGAAGAGTTAGCAAAGTCACAAAGAGTAACAGTAGAAAATGAGATTCAGACAAACATGCTGCATGCCTTACATACTTCACCATATTAGCGAGGGGTTTGGACACACCATGCAATGCCAATGTAATGTCCTAGGCTCCCAGTGTCCCCCTGCATACATTAAAAAATATATTTTTTAAAAAGATCAGATAACTAGGATGTGGACCAAATAATTCAGTAACAGTGTTGTGGATAAATGAAACCTAAATAAAGAGTAATGGACAATCATACCTATTTGAGGCTCCTTTGATCTCAACTGTGAATGCCTCAGTTACTGGTGGTACTGCAGTAAAAGAAATCAGCAGTCGACTGATGGTGTGGTTGCCTCCATGAGCACGGCACTATTTTTAGATAGGTTAACAAGTCACTTTGTATGTCACATCACTCAAAAAGCCAACAATGAAATATTTTTCCTTTGAGCAAAATGAACTGCGTGTGCAACAATCCTTTTTGTCTACAGACTGCATTTAGTTAAAAGTAACAAGACCTACAGACTATTTCACTATAAAATATCTGTAGGATATGCTATATTTGTGTCTGAGAATGTTACATGCAATTACAGAAAGCAGAAAGTAGACAAGCAGGTTTGCTGTGTGCTTCCCTACATTTTTCCAACTTTCCCAAACTATCTCTGAGGTTCTCCCAGCACTTGAGCCATCCATAGCATACAAGTTGTTTTTAAACAACAAATAACCACATGAATGATGATTTTCTAATAAACAAAATTAAAAGTGATGAAAATCAACACAAAATATTTTCAGACATAAGACATGTAGGAACAACACTGTCACTAACGTGTCATCTGTCTCTGCTGACAAGCAGTCATCTGACAAATCCCTCTCTTCTTTCACAGTTACAATTCTCACATCTTCAGGTCCAGAACAAGTAGATTCTTTAGACAGCTGGTCATCGTTGCCATATCTACATCATAAAAATACCTATTGTTATTGAACAATTACTTCTACATTAAATCTCTTTGTGCATGCCAGAAGGACACATTCAACTTTGAAATACCATTTAACATGTTATATTTAACAGATAACATGAGTAGACCCAATAGACTTTTATGCACATCCTGAATTTTCCTTTTTTCCTTTTTTTTTATTATTAAAATGAGTTGCAGATGCTCCTGTAGAGAGGCTCTCTAAACATTTATTAAAAAAACAGTACTATAAAAAAAATTAAGCTTTTACCACCCATCACCTTTAGCACCTATACATAACAATATTTAATTTAAACCTAATAATTTATTAGGAAGCTCTATAATCTGGATGAAAAATAAGTGCAGAAGAATGGAAGACTATCAGGAATAATGATCCCCACACACCCATCTGCACAAGAACAAAATAATTTTGAAGTCCCAAATTGATGGTATCTCACCCCACTCAAAATTAAATGCATTTATGGTGTAAGAACAGAAATTTGGAAGTAGTGTGGTCGTTTGGAAGGATTCTACCACATGCGGTGGATGGGACCCAGAATTAAACTGTTTTGGAAAGTTGGAAACAAGGTGAGGGAAATAACAGGATACCAATTAAGAGATAACCATTTAGTGTTTCTATTGAACCTTCCTGAGAACTCTGCAACATGCAAGGGTCACAGGAAATTGATTATTTGTCTTCTAGCGGCTGCAAGAACTACAGTTGCAAAAAATCTGACATAGAAGTGACACCCCTAACATCA
>NW_017728964.1:9054278-9057569 GCF_001723915.1 Gavialis gangeticus
TAGCGGCTGCAAGAACTACAGTTGCAAAAAATCTGACAGAGAAGTGACACCCCTAACATCACCGACCAGTTTAAAAAAGTTTGGGAAGTTTTAGTAAATGGAAAAGTTGTCCTACCACGTCAGTGTTTTACAGGAGAAACATTTACTTGGAAATCTGATGGAAATTTTTGGAATCTGCTAAAAATGCATCTTCCCTGCCTCCAAACCAGAAAATATGAGAAACATTTTTGAATTGCAAAGTGCAAGTTTTATGAATTAACACTT
This sequence comes from Gavialis gangeticus, assembly GCF_001723915.1. Taxonomy (NCBI): domain Eukaryota; kingdom Metazoa; phylum Chordata; order Crocodylia; family Gavialidae; genus Gavialis; species Gavialis gangeticus. The sequence continues at coordinate 9,054,543 of NW_017728964.1, forward strand.
AGTAATTAATCTGTAATTAATTTGAGGGTAGAGATGAGTAGAAGATAGTGGGATCTGTAGTACTGTGTGAAGTTTAGGGGAAGAAGAGGGAGCAAATTACTATACAGATGGAGAAATAAAAAAAATTATTGATAGAGGCATTGGGGAGCTGTCAGAGAGTGGTCGGGAGGTGAAAGGAGCACAAGACTCCTATGGATATTAATTTGGGTTGTGGCAGTGCTGTCGGTGGGAGATCAGCATCTGTTTTCATGTATATTTTGGTGGGTTGGACGCACTTCTGAACATAGGATGTGTTATTCTGTACACTGGATTTGTTATTTTAAAAACTGGATTCAGTAATAAATAAAGTTAAAGAAAAGACAAAGAAAACAGTGGTCTGGGGTGGGATTAAAGACAGATAAAAAACCTTTCTTGTGTTACTGTCACGCAGAGAGAGGCCCTCACTCACGTTCCGTCAGCTGCTATTAAAGAAGTGTCCTCGGGCAGGGGGGATCTTCCCTCCTTCATGGCGATCCTTCTCGCACCCTCGGGCAGTGCGCACATCGACGTTTTTAACAGGGGGTCATAGTTGTCGTACCTGCGTTACAGTAACAGGTGCAGGATTAGACCCACTGAGAAAAGCCTGAGTTTGCTTCACGCAAACATACCGTGGGGAAGGGTCACTTACAAGTCCAGCAAAAACCCCGCGACTTCAGCATCGTTTCTGAAATCCAACTTCTCCTTCAGCGTCAGCCACCGGTCGATGTGGTTCCCCACGTAGATCCTCGTCTTCCCCCGTCGCCTGTCCAGGCTTTGCTTCCTCTTCTTCTTCTCCAGGAAGGACAGCACGGGCGGCCGCCCGCACCGCTTGGCCGGCACCGACATCCCGAGCGGAGGAGCAGCCGGCGCGAGGGGGGCGGTTAGGGACACCCGAGGTCACAAGTCGCGAGCTCAAGCGCGGCGCAGGCCGGACGCACGAGGGACCGCACACAACCCCTCACCCCCCACAGCGACCCGCCGAGCTCGGGTAAACACGGGCACGTGACCACGCCGAGCCCGGCGCACGCCGATGACGTAGAGGGCGGGGCCGCTCGTCCCGCAACCCCCGGGCTCCGCGCGCCTGCGGATCACCGTCCCCTGCGGTGTGAAGGCCGCAGTAGCCAGACCGCTGTCCAATGGCAGGTGGGCTGCCCAGAGTCCCTTGAGAGCTCTAGCCTTGTATTTGGATTAAATGCTTGATGCTGGGGAGTGCTGCGCCCCTCTCTGCTGTGTCGAAAGAGGCTTCAATGCTCAATGGACTGTTCTCCTGCGTCTTGGCACTTTGCGGCCAAACCTGTGCTAATGCGCTGCTGTGTGGTAGCAATAGCCTGCTGCGCATTAAGCATCACAAAAAGTTCCCCTTCACTACTGCACATTAGTGCTGATAGTCCCTCTATCTCACGGTGGGCAAAATGCGGCAGCCCGCCAGGCCATTCTGTCTGGCCCATGCAGCCCCTAAAAAGTTAGAAAATTAATATTTATCTGCCCCTAGCTGTGTCCTCCACCCAAAAGCCTGCCCCTGCTCTATCTAGTATGACAGAGGTACTAAACTTAATGCTCAGTAGCAAAGGTGCATCAATGGATCTGCACACGCACTCCCAGATGCTCTGGTCCCAGAAGCAGTTCAGTCTGAATTACAAGGGTTAACGATTAGTGAAGGGTGTTGAAACGTTAGGCCAGTGATCACACCCAATGCTCATAAGGTGACCCTAGGAAAGAACAATGGTCACAGATCATGACTGAGTTTCCCTGGTCCCTCCTGAACTGGCCAAGAGATCCTTATCTCAGAGGAACAGATGGAAATAGAAATCTGAACCTAAACTGTACCATCTGACCCCAGCAGTCTTTCCTGCCCATGTGCAGGGGGGCTGGATGGATGATCGGTAAGGTCCCTTCCAGCCCCTAACAACTATGAAACTATGAAAACTCTCCTGCACAAAGGCAGAGGGGTGGGAGTCTGGAGCTTGCCCTGAACCCTGAAGACTGATTCTGGGGGCCCTAAGATCTGACTATGTCTGTGTATTCTCTGCTGTCTCTGGCTGTTCTTGTTAATATTTCCTGATTGGTAACATCACAATAAACCCATGCACAGTTCAAAGGGACTTGCTTTGGCTTCTCTTGTATGTGTCTGGGTAAAATAAAAGCCCCCAGACACATCCTGGGTGTTACATTGATATAGCATATTTACTTGCATACCCTACCACATGCATAGCTTTCCCCAGAATAACTATGATCACCTGTAAGAAAATAAGGGACTAATTTGGAATAAAAATTCCAGAAGAAATCTATTTAAAGCCTTACACTTCTTTGCCAGTTAGATTAAACCTACAAGCAAAATAAAATCACAAAGTTGGATTGTTAATGGCAAGTTTGATCTACTCTGAGCAAGAACAAATCATTTTGAAATAAAGGCTGGCAGACATGACCAAGTAATCAAGACTGATACAGAATTAATAAGCATAAGTGCAATGCTTGAACTGGATTTTTAAACATCAAAGAGCTTAATTTTTTTTAAATGTCTACAGAACCAAAGTAAATTGCTTGAGCAATACACCTTCCACATCCCGGTGTATCCTGAAAAAACAAACATACAAAAATACAATACTGCTTCTTGAACAAGAACAAGACATCGGGGTATACGCAACTCTGAAACTGATAGGACTGCAGTTGTCTGAATAATAAGCTTTATAAATAAAGCCCAAGTACTGGATGTGGTAAGATTAAAAATCATTCTTTAAGAATATAAAAATATCCTTCTACCAGAATATTTTCCTCCATACACATCAAGCTGTCTCTAGGAAGCCTTTCTTAGAAGGAAAATGTAAGGTAGCAGGCATAGATCTTAGAAACACTTTGCAAAAAGAATCAGGAAAACATTTTCATTCCTCAGTCCCCAGACAAAAACTAAGTTGTGAAGCATATGAAAATAGAAGGGCTGCTGCTGAGGTTTTAATAGTTAAAAACAGCTGATTTTTTTGTACAGGTTGTGAGTTACAGTATTTTTTCTGG
>NW_017728964.1:9062569-9066727 GCF_001723915.1 Gavialis gangeticus
AATATTTTCCTCCATACACATCAAGCTGTCTCTAGGAAGCCTTTCTTAGAAGGAAAATGTAAGGTAGCAGGCATAGATCTTAGAAACACTTTGCAAAAAGAATCAGGAAAACATTTTCATTCCTCAGTCCCCAGACAAAAACTAAGTTGTGAAGCATATGAAAATAGAAGGGCTGCTGCTGAGGTTTTAATAGTTAAAAACAGCTGATTTTTTTGTACAGGTTGTGAGTTACAGTATTTTTTCTGGCAAAATCACCTCTACTGAAACAGGTTAAGTGTGTATCTATCTTTCAAGAGCATTCCTATGAAAGCTAGATAAACCCCTAGTGAATACAAACTGGGTCAGTTTCTTCATGCAGAAGCAACAAAATTGACAGAGTATAGCTATTGACACAAAGTCTCTATTTTCCTACATATGTGGTTACACAAAAACTCTGTTAACATTTGGTTAGCCACCATTTTTTCAGTTGGATAAGGTTTTCAAAGAGCGTAGGTGAATTAGCAGCTCAAATTCCACTTTTTTCAATAATGAAATGAGGTACGTAGAAATCTAAGTCATCTAAAAGATTAACAAAGAAAAAAACCCAAACAAACAAAAAACCCATTGCTTAAAATGTGCTGATCAATACTAAGTGCATTACAAAAGTTTATCCCAACTTGTTATAGATTTTTAGATGTATTTTAAAGTTACCTATGAAGTAACACAGCAAGTAATCAAATATTGCTTGTTTTACTTATATGGGTACTTCCAACAAAGTCTGCAGCACTATTGAAATAAGCATAGACTAACCAAGTAAGTCAGACAAGCTTAACATCTCTAGGTTTAACTTACTTTGTTTGGAAAGCATTTCAGCATACACCAAGTATTTTACTAACAAAAAACCCTATGAAGATTAGCTGGCGTCAACAGTCAACTTAGGGGGAGGATCCAAAGGGAGTACAGCGGCATGGACACATCGCTTTCAATCAATGGGGATGTAAAGGAGCATCCAGGGACATTTTTTTTACGCCCCCAAATTGTGTAAGAATGTGCCCTCGCCCTTTCCCTGCATGCTCAATGGCACCTCTCCTGCTCCAGAAAGTAAACTTTTCTGGGCAAAAGTGTCAATTACTTTGGGAAAATCTGGCATACTTTCAGGAATATATAACCATATTTTCTCAAACATGAGAGGACCCCTAATAATTAGATTCTATATGCAGAATTTTTATAAATTTATTACATTTTTCCAGGCATATAATCTAAATCTAGAAGATTTGCATTCAGTTAGTCCCCCTCCCATGATTACAGCACTGAAAATAAATCCTGGGGCTCAGACAGTCCACTTGCCATTTACACATTTTGCCTGCTTTTGCAATGCATATTTTCAACACAACATAGAATCCAGTGGTTTAAGCAAGAAACACGATACACTAGAGCACATTATACTGATTATTTAATGACAGAGATGCAATAGTGATTTTTTTTTTGTGTACAAACATATCAGGTTATATATATCTACACTCCTCATATCACACTACAAAAGAAAACCTTCACCCATTACCAAAAAACTGCACCCGCGCACCTGCACACAGGCCCGCTGGCCACCCGAACCCGTTACAATATCCGCAACATAAGCAACACACGCAAATCAAACAAGCACATCCTGTTCCCTCAGACCAGGCAACACTTCCCTTCCTTCCCCACCCATTGCGGGGTCACATACTCAGTTCAAATGTCCTCTCTGTCATTGTCGTCACTCCAGCTCCCACTGGAGGACCCGCTGCTGCTGTCGCTGTTGCTATCCTTGTTTCCGCTTGTCCCTTCCTCTTCTTCGCTGCCACCACCTGCCTTTCCACTCGAGGGACCTTGGATGATCCTGCCACATGTCTATGCCAGATGGCTTTGACCACGTACTCTCCATCCTCCACTACCGATTTCTGGTAGTAGGTCCGGAGTTCGCTCAGAACCATTTTCATGCAGCCCACTACCTCTACGTCCATTTGCCTGTACAACAGGAGGTTCCTGGCCTTCCACAGGGCACTCCTGACTGTGAAAGACCAGAAGATACTCACCCAGTGCAGCCTATTCATTGTGAGCCCAGGACTAATGTGAACGAAGTCTCCACGCTACGGCGGGAACTGCTGGCGCACACCAGATCCACTTTAACACCTCACTGGGTGAAGCAGATGGGTGGGTCACAGTGGTGGGAGCAATATCCGAAGCCGAGCCGGGGTCCCAAGGGGGGAGAGCAAAGGGAAGACAATGGACAGAGTGGAGGAGGTCTACACCCCACCAGGGTCTGAAGCTGTGGGGATGAATACGAGGCCGGTAGGCTTTTTGGAAACTCAGAGGAATCCTCAGACAAGGGAGGAGAGAGAGAAGAAGTGAAGGAAATGGGTACCCTCTACTTCGACTACAAGGTTCTTTTTCATTTGAACATTTAAATAAATGCCGCCGCCACCTAATCAAGCGGATACTGCGGCAACTAAAGTGGAAACGATGGGAGGCGTGGGTGTTTCTTTTTCCCTGACCTGGTCTCCCCTTTTTTTCCTTCTTCGCATTGGGAGTGGATGTGATCTCTGCCAGCAGCCTAGTACCCTGGACACAGCAGAAGTCAATTAAGAAGAGGAAAAGAGGGGTGGATGTTCCCTTCCAAGGAGCCCTACTTTATTAACCACCTCCAGTCAGAAATTAAGCTGGGTCAGCAATCTGAGTGAAGGGGAGAGCCAGCTCTAATGTTCGAGTGAACATGGGCCAAGCAAAGGAAGTTGCCTTTACCCCGTCAACAAAAGAAAAAGAAAAAAAGGTTCCGACGGGTCCCAATAAATTTTCTTTCCAGTTTTCTTTCATTACATTTGCCATTTTCTGTTTTATTCGTTGGCACGAAGATCCAGGTGCGAGCCAGTGATCGGCAGGGATTGGGGCGGTAACACCAACACCAACACCTCCCTCACTCTTCCTTCCATCTTTAATAACCATCAAGCAAAAAAAAAGTCATGGCAGGAGGGAACATACGAGAGAAAGAGAGGGGAGTCACCCTGATCTAGCTGGGAGAGGGCACGGTGTGCGGGAGAGGGCCAGCGAACCTCCGTAGGGTACAAGGGCACACGCCCTTCTGAAGGGGCTACCCAACATTGATGCAGGAGCAAATCTGGCTGCAGAGCTGGCTCCCCCTTTTCCATACCTCTCTGGCACAGGTTCAGAGCCAGAGGAGGTGGTGGATTGTCTTGATGGCTCCGTAGCAGTCGGCCCATGGGCAGCTTGGTCATCCCAACTGCCCCTCTCTATCTCTCCGGGTGCTCACTGGAAGAGCTTGTTGGGCTATGAGTCATTTCAGCTCCTTGTGAAATTTGCCCAGATCCTAGTGCTGGATGCGCTCCCAAACGCACTGGCAAACATCACCCGGGAGCAGGTCCAGGGGCAATGTGGTGTCCCTTAGTTTCACCATCTCCTGCATCTTCCTGTGGTCTCTCATGGTTGCTCGGCCTATGCTCTTCAGGCCTTACACACTGCAGCACTGCATCAGGGTCTAAAACAACGACAGTGCACCCATGATTAATGGTCTATAGTTTCTGGCATGGATAACCCACATTGTCTCAGGATGTCCTCTGCAAACTATCTCATGAAAAAAGCAGATTTAGATTCTTCATTGGTCACCAGTATGCAGATACATAGTGATACACCAGAGGAAAACATTACATTCTGCAAAAAACAGGAGGTGCACATGTTTTGAAAAACTAATTCATCCACTGCAGATGGAAAAGGTGGGGGGCAGCACATGGGGGACCCAGAACTGACTCTTGTGTCCTAGGACAATGCCATCCCTCGCCGGGCAAACTCCCCTCTTTGATGGCGAGACGCTCCTGTTGAGCGGTTCGGACTGGGCAAAGCTACCTTGGCAGGGCCTCCTGCCATGTTGGTGGCCCCACACATGAGGAGCAAAGGCCTGGGCAGCCAAGTAGGGCACCTGGTGCCAGAGCAGTGTCCCCGGTAAACGCTGGTGAGGGAAGGGAGCCGAAGGAAGGCCAAAGCTTAGCCTGGGAGCCCTTTGGTTCCCAGTCTTGGGCCCCACTTGGGCGTCAGGGCAGGCACATGCTGCCTCTGACGCATGGAGGGGGCACTGGGGACCCCGCCAAAGGCCCTTGCACCCCTCCGTCACTCCGTGGGGGTGCCGCACGG
>NW_017728964.1:9071727-9072259 GCF_001723915.1 Gavialis gangeticus
CCAGTCTTGGGCCCCACTTGGGCGTCAGGGCAGGCACATGCTGCCTCTGACGCATGGAGGGGGCACTGGGGACCCCGCCAAAGGCCCTTGCACCCCTCCGTCACTCCGTGGGGGTGCCGCACGGGAAAGGGAGCCCTTCCTTGGCAGGGCCTTTCAGCCTTGGCGGCGGACCCTGTCTCCTCTGGCAGGTAGCCAAGTGTGCGGCTAGGGGACCCTGTCCAGCGCTCCCCCTCGCATGTGGGATGCAGCGGTGCTGCATGGGCAACCAGCCTGGGGCCCGCAGGACGGAAAAGGGCAGGCAGCAGCAAGGTCGTGGCTTCGGGGGGGCCACGAAAACATAGAATGCTTCACAAACTTAGGTATCATTCTTGCGCGGGGGCCATGCTAATCTTCTGTGTATCATTCCAATTTTAGTATAAGGGCGATTGAAACAGGCACAAAGGCATGTCAAGGCCAGCAGGTAGAAATAGCTCGGCGCAGCTCGGGCCTTTAAGGCCAGGGTGACCAAGGCCCGGTCGGCAGGACCTGTGGC
>NW_017728964.1:9073071-9075209 GCF_001723915.1 Gavialis gangeticus
ATGGTGACCTGTGTCTTCTCCTGAGAGGCAGTGTGCGGCATGTATATGTCGGTTGAGACTCGGCCCCGCGTAAATTTTGGGTGCTTTTTTTCTCTCCGTACCAGCGGGACCCTTTTGGTGCTGCTCGCTGTCGGGTGGGGGTGCAGTCAGAGCTGTGCATGCTGGGACCGCGCTGGCTGTCGCTCAGTTTCCCTGCTGTTTGCGTTCCCGGCTTTTCTTTCCCCGCTGCCTGTTCCACGTTGGGGAAACCCGGCGGGCGCGGTGGCAGCTGCGCTGGCGTGTGTGGAGGTGATAGTTGGCACTTTGGTTCTGATGTTCCAGAGCCCCCGGGGTTTGTGCGGATCCGGTCTTATTCGGTCCTGGGTGATGGAAGGTATTGAAATGCCCGCGGAGCGATGTTTTTGTAGTTGCTTTGTGGATGTTTTATTAGGTAGAAGCAGAGTGGCGCAGCGGAAGCGTGCTGGGCCCATAACCCAGAGGTCGATGGATCGAAACCATCCTCTGCTAGTCTCTCAGTCTTTTTTTCTTGCCGTGTTTTTGCTGAGGTTTAGATTTATAATTAAAGGTTTTTTCTCTAGCTAACCATTTAATGTGTTGAAATAGGCCATGCCCACAGAAGGACTCTGCGATCATCTGTAGCCTCCTTACACTAGCTCAGGCATAGATCGGATTCTCTTACTGATGCTTTTCCTGGTCGGTGTCGGTGAAGAGCCGCCCGCCTTCTTCGTGGGCCGTTCATTGCACACATCCCAGGGGAAGCCAAGACACAACGTGACAGCTATCGAGTCCAAATGAAGAGAAGGTAAGAAAGGATGGAGCTCTACACACACCCAGGCACACGCACAGACACGTGTGTACATATGTATGCATACAGACACACACGTGTGCTCATAGACAGACACACGGACACGTGTATAAAAATATACATGCACACAGACACGTGTGCATATGAATATGGATACATATATACACACATACATACACACATGGGTGTATATATATATATAAAAAAAATGAAGATTAAGCTGAAATAGTTAGTGAAAAATAATTAAGACAGAATTTAAAGCAAAAATCCCAAAGTGTGCTACAATAGAAAATGCAGCAGAGCAAGAAATGTTACCTAAGGACACACGTTTTATTGGGACAGGGCGTAGTTCAGCCAACAGGAGACAAAAAATATCGGTAAAAGAGATCTTCACGTAGGAGTGATGCAGAACCGTGCTGGGGTGAAGTACAAAGACTGTGTTTGCAGCGCTGAGAGTACGGGGTTCCATGGTGTAATGGTTAGCACTCTGGACTCTGAATCCAGCGATCCGAGTTCAAATCTCGGTGGAACCTAAAAATTTTCCCTTTTTAGAAGGGTGCATTCTTTTTTCCTGTTTAACACAAGCTTCTTTCCCTGCATGTTTCCGAATGAGTGGTAAGGCTTTCAGGTTCTTGCAAAAAAGTATTTACAAGGAAGAGCGGGTTCATTTGTCGTCGCTCTGGTTTGGTGTCATAGATGGAAATCTACAGGTCAGTACCGTCGGGGCGGGATCAGACGCACAAACACGCTGCCAGTTTTCCTGGCTCGTGCTCAAATTCGGGCAAGTCTTTTTTCTTTGAGCTCATTGTAACTATACTAGAAAACTCTTGCATCATACGAGTTATGTGAAAACGACAGGGGAAAAAGTTTTTCCGTGATTCGCTGTTGAACTTCAGCTCCGGTTTCAGTTCTAATTTCTGCACCAGCAATTTTGCAAAACAGCCGATTCCTTTCCTCAGCTGGCGCAGATCTGAGTAAGGGCTAGTTGAACCTGGCGAAAGGGATGAAGCCAGCTTTCTGTGCTCTCTGTCGATTTTTTAACGCGGTACCATAGTTGAAACCTGAAGAAATGTCCTGACCACTTGAATGTCCCTGGACATGCAGGATACATGCAGTCCTTAAATCTTAAAGATATGCCTTTTTTAAACGGGAGAGGGAACGGTTGTTGCGCCAAGATTTAGCAGAAAAAGCAAATGTACGACTGGTGAGATCAGACATTTGTTGGCAAAGGATACTTTTACTATTAGGAAATGATGGATAAATGGAGCCTGCAAATACACAATAGATCCCTATTATCTGCAGGGGCTGGAAGTAGTGCCACCACCTGGTTCTA
>NW_017728964.1:9080209-9088265 GCF_001723915.1 Gavialis gangeticus
TGGATAAATGGAGCCTGCAAATACACAATAGATCCCTATTATCTGCAGGGGCTGGAAGTAGTGCCACCACCTGGTTCTATGGTGTAATGGTTAGCACTCTGGACTTTGAATCCAGCGATCCGAGTTCAAATCTCGGTAGAACCTGCTTTCTTTTAAGCGTTTGCAATGGTCAGTTATCTCGGAAGCATAAAGGAAGTTGCACAAATAAATGATCCTCTGGGCAGTGACTTTTTTCCATGTCAGTCGTCATTGAACTGGGTGCCAGGTATGGAATGTAAAATCACATTATTTCTTTTTCTCACACTTAAAAATGAATTTTATAATTACATTTTGTGCTCTTTAAAAATCAGTCAACACCGCTCTGTTTTTTTATGATTCCTACTATAACCTTTTTTGCACTTTTCTTACTCACTGTTGCCCTTAAGTCCTAATCAAGTTTTATTTTTACTTATGGCACAAAGCAATCCTCAACTGCAGTAATCCCTCTGATTTAACAGGTACATTTTAACTTTTAAGGATAATTAAATATTATAGCACTTAGGCCCTTTAAAAGAAAGAAAGGATAATTTACGTCTAAAGAATTTTCACACTGATCTCCTCTATCTAGAGGCAAGGGAGGAAGCCCGGTTGCATTAATGCAAGTTGGTAACTGTTCCTGCAGCATCCTGATTTTCAGTGGTCTTTACACCGGTTAGCAATGGGGTTTTTTGCATCACTTCAGTAACTGTGGAATTGGTTTTTTTTTCACTCCATTAGGAGCCCACCTGTAGAAGCAGGAATGATTCAGGGGCTTAGTGTCTCCCACAGAGCTGTCCCAAGTTTGCTTTGATTAACCTTAAGTTTGGTTTAGCTCAAAAGCAATTATTTATGTCTTTTCTGTCATTGCATGCATTATGTTATGCTGCGTGCATTTCTCTTTACAATTTTGGGGCACAACTAAAAGGTTATTGCCAGATCTGTAACTAAGAGGTGTTTTATGTCAGAGGAACAGAAGGAAGGTGAAATTAATAAGCATCACTGGTCCATTATTACTTAGGCACCATCAAGTGTCAACACAAAACGCAAGCAGAAAGGGTTATTGTAAGGATGGGTACTCATGGCATTGGCTGGTTTTAATGAGTCAGCCCCACAATAATGAAGGCATCTCAAGGAAATGGGAAGTGGCAGGGAATCCAGATGCCACAGAAAAGAAAGACATTTCTAAAGATTTTTAAGATGCGTCAACAGTTGGATCAAAGCTGATGAGGAGGGAGCTGGCTTGGAAGTGTTTGGGAGCTTTCTATGACCTACTGGTTGTCTTTGGGTTTTCGCATGTCTTCAGGTGAGTCCAGCCCCCCAGTGAGCAGAGGTGCAAGAGTTAGCAGGAAGGCTGATTTCTGGAGATACAGAAGCAGTAAGGTTAGATCCAGAGAGGGTGAGAAACTTGTCATTTTCTTCTTCCTTTGTGTTATCTGATTGCAAGCTTTTTCATAGAATTCTTTACTTTTACAGAGCAAGTCCTTTCATCATTTTGTGATCTTACTGCCCGGCTGCAGTTAAGTGTGATCTCAGGAGAAGTGGTATCCAGGCCTTGTGTTTGGCAGCGGGCTGGGGACCTAGAATTCTTTCCCCACCCAAAGTGAAAGAACCCATAGCCAGCAAAGATTCCCTTGCTCGGAGGGGAAAGTAACCCCTGCACTTGCTAGGACTTTTTTGTTTTGCAGAGATCTCTGCCAAAGCTGTTGTTCCAGGCTGTGTGCAGACTTAGGAAAACAAACACAGATAGATCTGCTATTCTTTGCATAAGCACCTCAGCTGTATTATTAAATGTTCTGTACTGTGCTGCAATTAGTCACACTTATACAGAGCTCCCTAAAAGCTTTGGAAGCCAGGCATCCTACAGAAGCCATCTGGGTTATTTGGTCTCAGTCAATTACAGTTAGTCATGTTAGCCTGAAATCAAGTAAAGGCCACACCATACAACTAACTGGTTCAGAAAAAGTATTGGGCAACCAAGTTTTATTTCTTTTTGTTGGATTAACTGTATATGTAGGACAGCTTCTAGATAAGCTTTCAGGCATCAGGTGCCCTTCCTCAGGTAGGCAACTGTCTACCTTCTCAGATGCCATGAATGGTCTTGCAAAGAGCAGGGTAAACTATTTCCTATAGTCACCCAAAAGGGAATTTTGCTTCCAGTTTGGGAAAGGGTTTGCATAGCTATAGTCTCCTTGTTTTGTAAGAGGAGAGTGATGCACTTTGCTGCAATTCAAAATGAGATGCCACCCCTCAAAACAGGTCAGTAACAATTGTGCAATCATTTTAAGAAAAAAAAAATAGTTCAGGTTTGAGAGAGATAGATATCTTACTAGTAGTTTGATCATCTCAACACATTTTCTAAGTATCTGCAGGTAGTATATTGTGGAATAATTGATATTGAAATTACACACTAATGTCCGTGTGAACATCAGTGGGCACATAGGAACACCAGGCTGAATGTGCAGACACAATAGTACCACAAGATTCAAATGTTAGAAGTATTTATTAGGGCAATATGTGGTCATGCTCTATTTGAAATACAAAGCACCAGAGTTTAAATAACTTGCTGTCATCTAAATGTCATCCAACAGTAGCTGCCAAGTGTGTACAGACATCTGTTATTAGGTATACAGCCCAAGTTCATCTTCACAATGCATGACAAACAAATGCTATGGATTACTGGCTTACAGGGAGGCAAACTCTTATTTCAGGGGTCTTGGCACAAGGTCTTTACAATATTTATACTTTGTTAGAGTCTTCAGAAAAATACTATAATACAATACCTCTCACCACTGGCACATTACACTTCAAAATATTTACGGCATGTAAGACCACCTCTTAATTAAGTTTAGTCATTTTATTTGGTCAACTTCCCCCCTCCTTCCCACCTACAGATGTTTGCTTTGCTTAACAACTGGATCCCAGTCTTTCTGGATAAAAGAAAAATAGCTTGCCTAGCAAAAAACATTCAAATAGAGAATGGAGCACAATGGCTATGGCCATTAGGACCTTCACCTAATGTAGATACCCTTTATCAACAAAAAGTGTAAAATGAACTGCTGCTGAAAGACAGCTCAAGGGCAACATAGATGGGACCAGGATGCATCCAGTGCAGCTTCAGGAGCTATTTTATTGCACTCACTGTCAACAATGAGTAAACTTTCTTAATATAGGTTTAAAGGCCAGAATTTTAAGCATTTCTAGATACCCATCTAAAATTACAAGAAGCTTTTATCACTTTGGGTAGAATTCACCATGAAGCAAAAAAGCCAAAACACACACACTCCAGGGGAAAAACAAAAAACAAAAACACCAAACAAACCAAGAAACAAAACTTTCTAGTTCTGCCATTGAACACACCAATTTTTCCACAAGCTGACAGTTAAATGGGAGACAATATTTGAGAGATGCTGCTTCTTTAAATTACTTAAAATTAAAAAAAAAAAAAACAAACAAAAGACCACCACAACAACAAAAACTTGTTCAAACAAGAGGCCTCCCCACAACTACCAAACTAGACACCTTAATTGTAATGACTAATGACATTCTCGGTAGCCATTAAGGCAGTTCTGTTAACTGAATGTTTAAACCTGTGCTGCCCCCCCACTCCCCCAGCACTTCTCTTTCAAGGAGATGTTGCTGCATTCAATTATTTTACAAGCTTATTACTACACCACTTTTATTAATAGATTACTATTACTTTAATGGCACAGAGCATTCTACATTTAAAATAGAAAAATAAATTTGTAAGCATGTTTAGCTGCTGCTTTCCCATAATAGGAGAGAACTTGCATTTGAGCCAGATTTATGTTCCATTTGAAACTGTTCCTGTGGCAACACTTCACCAGGGAAATAGATTTTAAGTGTCATTGGCATTTGCAGTGAAGTACAGTGGCAGAAGAGCTTCATTTGCACTATCAGACAGCTACATAAGACAAAGAACTTTTTTTTTTTTGTTCTTTCTAGACTTAAGGTTAAGAGAACCCACTTTGGAAGAGGAAGGCAGCTCTTTCACAGCATGGTAATGAACTAAGATTTAAAATTAAACAAAGCCATTTTTCATGTTGTCATGTACATGCACTTTTTTCCTTTATAAATGAAATATACTGAAGCTATAATATATATAATTTAAACATATCATCCAGCTATAAACCATATATACAGAGAGAAAAAAAAAATGTATATACAACCATAGAACAACATTTAATTACAAGTCAATTCAACTGAAGCACTGAGGAAATCATACTGGATCAAGAAAATGAAAAAACTGAAGGGATCTTACGTTGTTTCCAGAAAATAAAGCTGTAAGTAGCTGTGTTCACAAGCTTCATAAAAAAAAAAACAAAAAAAAACACACAACACAGATGATCTTTTAGTATAGGTACATTTAAAAAAGAAAAGAGATATTTTTCCCACCCCACAAGCTGTCTTCTCCTCTGGACTCCTTCTCAAGTATGGAGGTAGATTTTTTATTTATTTGTTTTTATAGCTATGTTCAGTTATTGCACCACTTTAAAAAAATGTAACATTTTACATTATTTAATGAAAATGAATCCCATAAAAGCTTACTTGAAGGTATAATCATTTTGTGCATGCAGGTAGCCATACCAGTCAAATCTACGTGCATTGGAAGAAGAACACATCCCTTTATATTGAAATTAATTATTATTGAAGGAGAGGAAGCCTAGGTGGAAGCCACACTTGAGTCAACAGGTCCATTTTAATGCCACTGGCTTCTTCCAACAGGTTAGGTTAGATGTTTCAGTACCATTTCTCGTTTCTCACTGCGACCTTGTTGCTATACATGATAATGGCAAAAGCTCACTTTATGTACTATTAGGCTGGTGGTTATTAAAAAAAGGAAGCAGTGAATGCCTCCCAGCAGAGGGCTTGATCCTGATCTCAAAATTTAGAGAGGTCTTGTAACACCAGCTGCTATACACACAAGCACAGTAACAGATTATAAATTAGATGCATTTAAAAAACCACTTCCTGAGATCATGACAAAGCCCATCCACATTTTCTGAAATGGAATGTGCAAGTTAAAACTCCTTTAGTTAAAGAAGGCCAATAAAGAGACAAACACACAAAAGCATAATGTTTCTATAAAACTGAAAGACGACTTAGGTAGCTGGAATTTTGCATCACATTCTTAAACATAACCCCCACGAATTGTGAGTGCAAGGAAGGTTATACCAAGTACCACTTTTTAGACGTTAATTAAACAAGACATCCATACAACATAGCAAAATTAAAATTCATCCAAATTAGGTATTTCAGTTTGTACTGTTTTCTATTAGCTCACTAGTTTCCACAAATTAAGATTAAAAAAAGTTAGGAGGCACTCAAAGAAAGAGAAAAGACTGTCAAGCATTACAAAATGACAACACAATCTGGTGTGCTCTCAGGGCTAACTGAAAATAAAAACAGCAGAGGTGTTGTAAATCTCGTAGCACAGAGGCAGTGTGGATTTTAGTGGGCACATAATACCATATGAAGACAGACAAAATGTTGCTATCAGTGTCTCACTTTCATAATGAAGTCAGACAAAATAAAAAATTTATTGCAAGTGATTCACTTTCAACCAGGGTTCTAGTTTGTGGAAAAACGAGAGAGAGAGAAGTTAACAGGATTTAGGACTGCCTGCAAACCCCCCTCCCAGGGTTAGTGTGTCAATACGAAGCTGACTGCCAGCATTTGGTTTTGGTATAGGAACTTTTAATTTAATGCTGATGGAATAAATATATTTAATTTATTCATTACATTTCTCACGTCACCACATAAAGTGACATTTTAGGCAAAAAGGAGTCCTAACACTGTACCCTTAAAACTTCAACTATCTTGTGGTGGCTACTTTCCACTGATGAAAGTAACAACATACACAAGGGTTAGTGAGAGCCCCATATTAGGGGTCCAGCTCTGTAGAGTGGTGAGAACCCCTGACCTGAAATAATTTAACTGGGAGTTGAAAGCACTTTCTTTCTGGCAAAGTGCTCACAGTACCTTGCAAGATCAGGCCCTAGGCAAGTTAGAAATCCCCATATACATAGGAGATGAAGCATAATGTCTAACACGTGCCAGAATACATCAAAGCACTTACTGGGGTGGGGGGGTGGAACAGGGCAAAACAAGCTAGCCCCCCACCCAAAAAGCAATGGTTTCTTTGAGAGTATGATCCGCAATTAGGAAAGTGTATCGTTTGTACACCTGGCTACTGCATAGCATCTGCAATTGCATAGAATGGTTCCAGTGCTGAATTTATAGCTAACCTATGCAAGTCTTTAAGCTTTTGAGTCTCATTTGTCACCATTTGATATCCAAGCTGTTCACAGTTTGATTCATGGCATGGTATTTGGTGTGCAGAGTTTCTTGGACTTTCTTGGAATCCATCCCTTCAAGCCAGTCCTGGTACAGCTTCTGCACATACATGTTGGTTTCTGGAAGCCTTACAGGGACAGCAGCATACGTTTCCTCCATCTGGTTAAGCAATGCTTTGTCTAGTTTTCCATCTTCTGTTTGGGCCTGGCCTTTTCCGTTTAAGCACCCTGAAAACAAAGGCCCACAGATCAGGATTAAATTTGTTTGAGGGTGGAAAAAATACTAAAGCTGTATGAAATTTGGGCAGCCATTCTGTATTGGAGGCATTTCAGCACCTGAAATACTGAATCTGAATCTAGACAGAAGGCTCCAAAACATTTTGGAGAACTTTGGCATTTCAGAGCTGGTCTTGCACAAGCAAACAAACTAAAGGGAAGGGGAAGGGATGGCGATGACTGCTCCGATAGACATCCAGCTCCTGATCATTCCCACAGCTCTTCCTGGCCCCATTCTGCTCCCTGCTAGGGCCCTGCAGCTCCTGGCCCCAAGCCCTGCCTGGGTGGGTAGGGCTGTGTGAAGCTTCCCTGGCAGCCTGTTCAAAACAGATTCGGAGATTTGGCAGAGCCAAATCCTGGAAACAGATTTCAGCCAAAACAAAGCAGGACAGCGATTTGAAACAAGTCACTGTCCTCCAAAGTGGCCGAATCTGAAACCAAATAGAAACACAGCCTTAAGAAGTACTATGACTACATATTCATGTTTGTTTTTTAAAAACCTTGAACTCAGTCTTTATGCAGGTACCAGTCCTATCAATACTGTTAAAGGTCTCCATTCACCTCTAAAATGATTCTATGACCATTATATTGTCCTATTATTGTGGATGCAGTATCTGTATCAAAACTGCAGCAGACAGATTTGATAAAGAGAAATGTGGATTAAGTTCCATATTCTTATCTTGCCCTCAGCTATCATTTCAGAGGATTTCCCTGAAGCTTTAATGTAGTAAAAAGAATGACCCTCATTCCTAAGCTAGTGGTTTTGTAAGTAAACAGAGGAGAAAAATGTGACAGATATTGACTTGTCCAAAGCAACAGCTACAAAACAGATTTTTGAAGGTTGTTCTTAGTTAAGACTGTTATGTTTTGGACCATTCATTTCTGTTGAAGACACCTACCACAACATGGTCAGCTAAAAGCCAGAACAAGAACCCAAGACATGTCTACAGCCCCATCACCCTCAAGGGAGAAAAGACTACTGTGGATCCAATACTATTCTTACCTCCAGGACATGCAAGAACTTCTACAAAATGATACAAGAACTTCCCTTTCTTTAATTTCAGGACCATGTTTTGAATGTTTCTGAAGCCATAAGCTGCTGCAAAACGCAACACTGTCTCACCATCTTTTTCCAGGGTGACTTCCTGGAAGTCCTTGTTTCTGAAGAGATATACAGAGAAGAGTTTGAACCATCAGATTACTAACAGAACACATACATTCAGCACATGCCCACAGGAGAGAGGAGTGAATACAGGTAACATCAGGATTAAACATGCAGAGCTTCCGGGTTCTAAATTCTGCAAGTTAAATAGGGGCAGAGTTTGCAGCACAAGAGTCTATTTTAGCTTTAAGTGGATGTGAATTAGTAATGAATCCAGAATAAAAAAAAAAGATTTTCTAGTGGAGAATTTAGTAGTTTTTGTAAAGACAGCATTCAAAAAAAAAAA
>NW_017728964.1:9093265-9098760 GCF_001723915.1 Gavialis gangeticus
CTTTAAGTGGATGTGAATTAGTAATGAATCCAGAATAAAAAAAAAAGATTTTCTAGTGGAGAATTTAGTAGTTTTTGTAAAGACAGCATTCAAAAAAAAAAAAATGATGCTTTAAGCAGGTTAAAATAGGTAGCTGCTGCATTTCAGTTGACAGTAACCTATTACACTAATCCACATGTATCCCAGTGCAACTTACTTTAGTGCTTTGTAGGTGATTTCATTAACATCCATATCAAAGAGCTCCTTTGCAGCATACTTAAAGATGTGCTCTAGGTAACCATCAGATCTCTTCCCATCATGTCTTACTATATCCACTTCTTTTATGTCACCAAACCTTAGAAGACAAGGAAAGGAGAAAAAAAGTCAACTTAGTTTGATTACTGCACTTCAGGAAATAAAAAGATTACCCTTTAGCTATCACCAGGTTGACACCTACTGTCAAGAAAAAGTGTAGAAAGAGGTAATAACTTCCTGTGCTCTCATGTCTGCTGAAAGAGCAGCTGTACCATCTACCCTGAACTCATCCTGGTCATCTCAGCACAACCTCTTTAAGACACTGACTGCCTTTAGAAATATGGTTCCCCCTTGCCTTAGCAGCAAGCTGAGCCATAGCATTCAGGCACAAACTGTTAATGCCATTATTTTTCAAACATCTAAAATTAAACCCAAGGAACAAGACAGGCATATGGTATGCCCACCCCACCTTTATGCCAGATTAATAACATTAGGTTTATTTACTTTGTGACTTTTCTTTTGTCATTACTAGATGTCTGTTTGGCAACAGCGTGCCCTGGACTTGTCTAACTACAATCCATGTTGCCATTCTCCAGTTAATTTATGGAATTTGCATTAGTAGTTTAGGATAAAAAAGCAACATAATCTAACAAGTAACTATTATATTACAATTTGAATTGTATCATAGGAGTTTATTATTACTATTTAAAAAGGAGTTTACACTTCAGGTTTCTGTTAAAAGTGAAATGCCACTAGGGAGTCTCCTCTTACATCAGTCCTGTTCCTTTGCTTTAGATGGCGGGGGGGGAAAAAAAAAACAAAAAAAAACAAAAAAAACGTAGGAAGTAGTAAGATTAGCAACTTTAAATCTTGTTTGACAAACTATCACATGTTCATTCCACTTACAAGAAAAAGTGCTACCTTTTTGAAGAAGGTCTTATCTTCAATTAACACCTATTTAAATCAAACAAGAACGTGACCACCTCTCTAAGGCTACATCTTCAGAAAGCTGGCTCCTTTAAGTAACAACCAATGCAGGTCCTTTTGCAGAAGTAATGGCAGAAGCCATAGTATGCACAGGACCAAGGCATTCTTACCACAGTGTCATTTAAAATCCCCAGTGTAGACAAGATATAGGTGGGATACAATTTGAGAGTAGAAGAAATTTGGGGGAGCTTCCCAATTTATTGCAGGAGAGTTTGTTTACTGGGTGGCTCTAGAAAGAAACTCACTATTATGTTCTACACAGGCTAGGACAGAGTAACCTTTGAGACTCTACCTTTGTAACCAAGACACCTAGGAGTTAAGTCACCGTGCACAATTATTTTTGCACAAATCATGTGGTAAGTTAGCAAAGCACTAAAATGCCATGTCTTCTCTGTTGCACCTTAACTCAAAATATTTATTTATTATCTCTACATGAAACAGTTGTTTTGCTCAGAAAAAAATACTACTTCCCAAAAAAGGTGCTATTTACTTATTCATTCTGAAAGCAATACAAAAGTAGAAATTTATCATCAAGAAACTGGATTTGAATGAGAATGGAGGATGGAACAGGTGGTAAATACCACCAATATTGTACCAGCACAGCCTGGTGGGGGAAGTTAGGCACTGGAAGGAAAATGAGACCAAGTGGGAATTAATGGTCCACTTTTAAATACACGTTCAACTTCAACTATGCTATAGCTTTAAGGTATGCAATTGTGAGAATACTCACCTCCCAGAATACCCAGTGCACCAGTTGCACTGAACTGATGTAGTGCATTAAAAGTCAACAGCTGTACCCCTTTACTACTACATAAAGTGACATGCACCCACCCACCCTTCTTGGATTCTTAAAAAAAAAACCCAAAAAATTTCCAGAGATGAAATGCAGCAAACATGCAATCCTGGCACAACACATTTCTTTCTGTTAAATTAGGCTTAAAAAAAATTAAGCAGCAATTAATTTAGGAGGGGGCTGCTGTTTTAAGAAATCTGTTTTGGATTAGCTGATCTGCTGCACTGTAATTTTTTTTTTGATAATGTGACAATATGGGAAGTGTTCATTTCTTTGGTCACAAGACAGGGCAGAGGGTTTCAGTGCATTTAGATTTTTGTATATACAAGCTTCTTTTGAAGAAAAAAACCTTGTTCTTTTTAAAAAGTTTACAAAGAGTTTGGTGTATGGTAAAAAAGAGTCATCTGATCACCAGAACACTGACAACAAATTACAGCAAAAATCTACTTACAAACTGTCTACAGCTACTTCAGTCACATCTGTCATAGATATATTTTTCTGCTCCATTATTTGGACAATTTCACCTGAAAGGAAATAGGCAACACTTCACCTTCAAACAGGACACATGCAAGCAGTTGGTAGGCATTTAGAGAAAACACAAGATGCCTGGCGTTAAAACCCTAGAGGAGTCTTGCAAATTCTGCTCATCTGTGCACCAAAATATCCATACATTATATAAAAAAAATGCTGCATATTCTGAATACATAGCCTAACCAACTTGGTGTTCTGACATTTGAGTGACACCCATTCCACGAGTACAGCCTCTGCAGGGAGAATGTAATCCATGTTTTAAAAGCTCCTTAAAAAGGATACAAAAGATAGATTTTCTAATCATAAGATTTTCATGACTTGCAATCTTTAGAAGGTGCTAAGATATTGGACTTGAACCAAATTCTCCCTCTCTCAATGGAGCATGAAATCTCTCCTTCCCAGTGAATGGAAAGCTGTCTCTTCCAGCCCCAAAGAACTGTCAACCTATCCTGTGCTCAGTACCAAATACTGACACTTTGATCTTCGAGATACGGTAGCATTTGGGAAAAATTTCCACACTTCAAGGAAAAGGACAGTCAAAAGACAAAAAAAAAGTCTCCCAAAGGTTGCCTGGAATGTCAGTAACCATCTCAGGGAAGATATATTAAATAGTTTGTTGAGCTGAGTGTAGGAGAGAAGGGCAAAAAGCACATGGTATATGCCTGTCTGCAGCTTTCAACGATGTAAAGGATCTCACTGCAGTGTAATTTTAGCTACTTTGGTTCTGTCTGGATGAAGTAATGGGAGAACAATTTTGCTCTTTTACCTAATCCAATCTGTATTAAATGCATAAGCACCAAGTGAACAAGAAAAGGTTCTCGTCTGAAAACAAAAAGTACAACCTTATTCTTACAGTTATTACAAGCTAAGTGAACAAAAGAGAGGGCCTAGCATGACGTGAGTTTAAATAATTGATGGTCCATGTGCAATTTTATAAAGGAACAAGTTGAAGAGATGTTTAACCTGATGTTAGCACACAATCGACGTCTTGAGAATTATACAAGGCAGTGTAAAAATCTTCCCGCAAGGCTTCCAGTTTTTTGTCATAGCAAGGTGCCACAATTATATGGAAAATTTTATCTGGAGACAGATTCTGTGGAAAGGAAAAGGGCACATTTAAATTCCTTCCAAAAGGCCAATAATGCAGGGAGATAAAATATGGAAGAAAGTACAGCCACAGAAAAAGTGGGGTTAATACTGGATCTGAAACTAAATTACAAGTCACAACATCTGGGGCAAGCTTTGCTTTTTTGTACTGACAAATCAACTGCATTACAGCAGCAACCAAACAGTGTCATAACAACTTAGTGCAAGTTCTAATCAACTAAAAAGATATGAAGTAAGAAACAACTACACAAAGGAAATTTAATTATCTAGACACTGCACATTTTGCAAGACTCCAGTTTTGAGATGCAACAGTCATTTATTTCAGGAGCCTGTAAACATTGTCTAACAGGTGGGAGACCTTGATCACTTGCCAGGACAACTGCCACTAGCAATAATAGCAGCATACATATTGATACCATGTTTTATAGTAACCAAGAGATCCAGCTGCCCGATGTCATGGACAGACATGCATTACTCCCATACAATCAGATGGGGAACTGAAGCAAAGAGCGCAAATGACTTGTAGAAAAACCATACCTCAAACTGGCAACAGAAACATGAACTCAGAATATTCCAACTCCAAAATGTGTACTTATTCCTCTGGATCATGTTTTCTGTGCACTTATCTTTAACCCTCCAAGTTATATTTCCAGCGCTATCACTAATTTATTGTCAGCCCTGGCAAGATCAGCCTTTCCATACTTTAGCAATGCTGTTGAAGTCTCGTTGCCCTCATACAAGTGAGGGACACGAGACTTCAACAGCATTGCTAAAGTGCTCCAAGATCAAGTGGAAGATTCTATATATAGAGAGGCCCCAGCCCAACCAGAAATAATGGAACACTACATGACAGGACCTTCGATTTTTGCCTGATGGCCTCTACCATATATATAGTTCCAAGCATTGCCAATTCCATCTTTAAGTACTAGTTAGTACAAAGGCTTTACTTTGGCCCTGCTGGCTTTAGTTTTATATATAGATAACCATAACCGCCTCCATGTTTGCAGACGTCTGGTGGCAGAGTGGTTAGGGTGTTTTGCTATGGCACTTCAAGCCCTGCTCCACACTGTCCCCAGTTTACCTGGCTGCAAATGGATACAAGACCTTTCAACATGGGGAGCTAAAGCTGGCTTGATGCAGTGCTAGCCACATCACTCTTGTGTGTGCTGCTGGTTAGAGAAAATGGTGTTCTTTTAAAGCGCTAACACTATGGGTGTCTAGGCTCAATAGGATATTTGCCTTTAACCTTGATCTCTACATAGTATTAAGACCAGGACTTCAGTATAACCTCAATTCCAGATTTTTGGAATCTAGATTTATCAAAAATCCAGCATTCCCCACCCCCTCGGATGCAGAGGGGGAAGCTTGCACATGGTGGCTGCTGCTGCCATTCACCACCCCACACTGCTGCTCCATGTGTGGCCGTTGCACCAGCTTCAAAAATCTGGCATTTTCAAATTTCTGGCAAGTGCTCAGCCCCAACCATGCCAGATTTGTGAGGATGCACTGTAGTATGGAGGGTAAGAGACAGGAACTCTGCACATCTGTGAAGAGGCAGAGCATAAATTAGATAGTTTAGAAATATGCTTTGTGCTTTGATGTACAGGAGTCTGCAATTAAGTTTAAGACCAATACAAAAACAAAATTTCCTCAGGAGAAAAATAAGTGCAAAGGGCAAGCATAACTGGTTACCTGCTGCCTGGCAAAGTAACCCTTCACCAGGGAGCCCATGATCTGCTGTGGAGACTTTGCAGTGCAAATGTGTGGAGTCACTGGATTGGTAAGTACCCTTTCAGCATACCGGATCCAACCTAGAATTATGTGGGGGGGGGGGGGGGGGGGG
>NW_017728964.1:9098876-9113424 GCF_001723915.1 Gavialis gangeticus
GGGGAGGAAAAAAAGATAGCAATAAAAAGGGAGGACTTAGAATAGGAAGAAGAATCCCAGCAGGATAGGGGTGGTAGCTCCTAGTCAGTTTTCTTATAGTATTGACACAGACTGCTGCCTAAAATGGCTTTGATGAATCCCCACCCCCATTATTTAATCTACATATAGAACTACTGTGAAATGAATTACTTATTAAATCCCTTCTAATGCACAAAGAGAACCTCTGCTGGGGATTCAGTTAATAATTAATGTAAACCAACATGCTAGGCATCAGACAGTCAGATGTGGGCAGCATTAGTAAGCAATGATCTATAAGCTGGATGTCCAGCTATAACCATTTTTTTACATTTCAGTGTTCAAACGCACTTTCCCTTCTTCAGAAGCAAGTCAAATGGAACACCATCTAACTACATTTCAGACAGCAAGCTTGGCAAGAGTCAGGCTCTTGCTGCTGGTATGTATGAACAAACCTCAAATGCACTTACTCTGCCTCTCTAAAGAAAGAGAAAACTAACAACACATACACCCTCTTGATGCATTGACTTAGAGGCCTCTATTATCACAGTATGAGACCCTCAGTGTTTACTGTATTTATTCTCATGACACTACACCTTCAGGGCTCAAGGCAGTAAGTACTCCTCTCTATTTTGCAGAGGAATTGAGATGGAGACATGAGGCAACATTTTCAAAAAAACAACAAACAAAAAACCCACACAGGAATATGTATTGAACCCTGGATTCTCATCTTCTATGACAGTGCACAAAATTGGACCATTAAAACACTGCAGAATTACTAGGCCCAGGGTCATTATCTTAGCACCACAGGCAACACATTTCATGACAGACAAGCCCTTCATTTCTAAACAGAACAGAGTGCACAAGAGATAAAAATTGCTACAGAGTACATACAACTGCAAAGTGTTCAGCTTTTAAAAGTGGGCAAGTTTAAAATTTGGGGACAACAAGGAAACACTACTGTAAATTAAGACTATTGATGCAGGAACATCAAATGAAGAGATGCTTGGGCAAACAATGGGAGATAAGAATTGTAATCATGATGGTACTTGGACTGTTTGCCCTATGTGTATGCCAAGGAAGGGAATGTAATGCATGGGGGCCTTTTATAGGTGGAAGACTTGAAGGGGTGCGTACATTAGAGGAGAATTAGCCATCACCCTCCTTGTTTCCAATTCTGGTTAGAGCAAAGAAAGATAGTAACATTAACAGGGCTCATCTGAGATCTTAGTGGGCAGGTGTCTGCTCCATTAACTTGCATGCACTTGAGTAAATTCATCTCTGCCCCCTGAAAAGCCGAGGACCAAATTATTTATTTGCACAGCACATGGACACTTACTGCCAAATGCATAAAGTGGCAGCTTGTGCTGTGTTTTCCTAACATTATACCTCATTTCAACCAGTACATTAGGTTTTCTTTTTTGCCTTAAGTAAAGTCATATCAAGAAAGTATGGAAAATGTCTTTTTTGACACTTGGAATAGACAATAGATTACTAGCACTACAGTGAAGTAGTTCAGTAAGTAATATAAGAGTGCCATACAGATGGCACATTAAAAAGGAAAAAAACTTTCATTTTAGGTAAGAAATCTTTCTGTCTGTTGATACTTCAAAGGAGTTCTCAGAAGCGCCTATCCTTAAAGATGAGGTATGATTTTCATTGCTCATTGCAATGCTGTGCCTAGAAAGCTGGTTTTCAGAATCTAAATATGGCGACTATTATAGT
Source organism: Gavialis gangeticus (assembly GCF_001723915.1). Taxonomy (NCBI): domain Eukaryota; kingdom Metazoa; phylum Chordata; order Crocodylia; family Gavialidae; genus Gavialis; species Gavialis gangeticus. Next base: position 9,100,617 of record NW_017728964.1, read on the forward strand.
CACACAATCCCCAGTAGTATTTCATTAAATTCCAAGAGGCTGGTGCCAGCAAGAGAGGCCCCAGTTGTTTCATGTGCTGTTCTACCATTGCAAAGAGAGAAATGCAAGGCCATTAGTTCCAGCTTCGCTGTGAGCTTTAGTCACTGTTTAGTTATACAAGTAGCCTTCATGAATGAGCCACACAAGGCTTTATCTGTATTTCCCAGATGCAGAAACAGTTTCTGCATACTTATCAATAGGGCCAAGTTCCAGAGCCAGTTACAGGAAATCCAAGATGCTGACCAATTCTTACTGGGCTGCCTATACATGAAGACAGATGTGCACTCATTTCTTTATGCCAATTCTAGGTCATATTCTGGTTTCTATTAGCTTCAAAGCACAATTCAGTCATAGAATCAATGGAGTCAGAAGGGACCTAGACAGATCAAGTCCGACCCCCCACCACGGGCAGGAAGGAGCACTGGGGGTGGGAGGGGTCATAAGACCACAGCCAGGTGCCTATCCAGTCTCCTCTTGAAGATTTCCAGGGAAGGTGAGAGCACCACCTCTCTGGGAAGCCTATTTCAGGCTCTGGCCACCCTTACCATGAAGTAGTTCTTCCTAATATCTAACCTAAACCTCAGCTTGTGGCCATTGTTCCTGGTGACTCCAAGGGGGGCCCTGGTGAACAGACTTTCCCCAAGTCCCTGCTGGTGGCCCCTGGTAAGGCTGTAGGCAGCCACAAGATCCCCCCCTCAGTCTCCTCTTGCGGAGACTGAAGAGATTCAGGTCCCTCAGCCTCTCCTCATAGGGCTGGCCACAGAGGCCCTCAACCATGCGAGTGGCCCTCCTCTGGACCCTCTCCAGCTCCTCCACGTCCCTCCTGAAGTGCAGTCAGATTTAAAAAACAAACCAACCAAGAATTAGTGTATTGGTGCTTCCAGACAGTTCACAGAATGCATATTATTTTCAATATTATCTGTTGTATATAAAGTAGTCCAAAATGTGCACAATGGGTGCCTACACTGCTTCCAACTACAGAGAAAATCCCAACATACATTTATTGCTATTGTAGCTCCACATTCACTGGGGTAGCAACAAGGATGGATAAGGTTGGCTAGGTCACTACTGTCTGAATGGGCCTGAGCATTTTGCCTACTGCATTGCCCATTCTAGTCTCCTTCAGTAAGGATCAGCCAAGTGTGAGAGCTGTTTCAGACTAGCCAAGTGTTTCATGCCATTCAGGGATCAAACTGGCCATTTAAGAAACAAAATTAGTAATGTCTGAAAGCAATTTAATCTTTGTGTGCACACCCGATAACTGCATCTTCGTGCCCTGAACAGGGGGAGGGGACAGGACCATAAAAAAAAAAAAAAAAAAAAAAAAAAAACAGGGTGGGGGATGGAAGAGAGATCCCTAGCTCCAAGAAGTTAGCAAAGGAAGAAAAAAAAAGAAAAAAAAGTTACAACATTTAGCATCCATGGGGTCTGGTACTGAATACTGCATGCTTTTGAGCAAAGTAGATCATTAGTGCAAAGTCACAGGTTGCTATAATCAGCTTAGTATCAGTGTTCTTAAGGGCATACTTTTCCACAGACTGAACTTATGCTCCAAAAGAAAAAAAAAGAGAAGCTGTTTTTGTTTTGTTTTTGTTTTTTTTAAATAGCTCTGTAAATACAAGTTCACTGCAAACCGAGCTATAGTAGTTGTGTGAATACACCCAGAAAAACAATTTCTGGGTCAGTTTATGCCAAAGGTTCATAGGAAGAAAAAAAAATAAAGTAGCAAAATGCATGCTCTACGTATTCAGGGGGCAGCTGATTCTGAGGTCTCCCTTCTTTCCACTGTGAATAGCAATAAGACTTAGCACTTCTGTGGTGGATACATCCACCACAGTACTTTGGCACCAGTTTTCTAGTAGAGCTGCAGAAAATGCTAGTACCACGGAGTCCCAAGAATCAAAAGCAGGTGTTACCTCACGAACAGGTACCAAATTTTGTGGCATAGACAAAACCATGAAGTTCCCCAATCAATTAGCTGTTTCATAACATCCCTGCAAGGTGGGTGCATTGTTTATACCTGTTATTTGTAGATTGGGAAAAAAGAAGTTTCCCATGGATCAGTTTTAATGTAAAAAAGTCTCATTCATGTTTCACTAGGAGGGGAAAAAAAAAAAAAAACCGCAACAAAAAACCCCACCCCCCCCAAGATTTTCCTGTGAGTCTACTGTACAATTAGAGCACCAGATCCTGCTTCTGAGGAAGCCAATGGCAGGTGGATCAGATTCCAAATCATTCCTTTTAAACTCTGCGAAACAAGATGGACCTGAGCGTTTAAGGTTTTGTTTTAGTTTAACCTTTGCAAGCTGTAGGCAAACACCCCATACAGGATGTTGGCTTATGAATGTAGAAGGCAACTGCAACTTTCTTCATAACAGAAAAAAAAGTGAATGGACATTCTCCTCTGGATAGGTGCAACTCTGAGATGCACTCTCAGTATGTCTACTGGAGGGCAGGCAGAAGAAGCCATGTGATAAAAGATACTTTCCTTTACATGACAGAGGAGAAGTATAAATTAAGGTATCAATCTATGAAAAATGATCTGTTTAAGTATTTTACATTAGTGACAATGGCAGAGTATGGAGGGTAGCTATTTCCCTTTCCAGAGGGTAGCTGTTCTGAAAGAGCTGAAGGGTGAAGCAGAAGTACTCTTAAGCAACACAATCCATGTAATTTTTTTTTAAAATCAGACACCCAAGCACCTCAAATAGCTTCTCAAAATACTATTTTTGATGAAGATGCTATTTCTGCTCTGTTGATATGTACAATTAAGAGTGGCTGACTATGCAGGGAAACTAATTATGACTCTACAAAGTATTGTCAAGGGCAGAAAGTAAAAATTGGGGGGGGGGGGGACGACATTATCCACTGCTAACTTCTTTTACCTCTCATAACTGCAAGCATTACTTGTGGCAATAGTGGGCATAAAACATGTTCTCAGGAGATATCTAGCATCTTTTTTCTGTATCACGCAGTCAACAAGAAGAGTTTCACTTCATGGTTTCCTTTTACAAGAGAGAGTATGTAACAAGTGCTAAGATGTAATGGGAGCCATGACTTTTAGTGGAAGTACTCAACAGAACTAGGTTCTCCTTCATGGTCCCTTTCAATAAGGAAAAATTAATTCAAAGAAACAGAAGACACAGCTAACCCATCCAAGAGAAGCATGATTTAGTAGGGGGAACATTGTATTCTAGGCCCAGAGAGCCAGGAACTCTAGAGTGCCAACTATGGCTCTTGCACCCCTTTCCAGAGGTCTTGGACAAGTCATTTAAAGCTCCTCCATACTTCAGTTTTCTTATCTATAAAATGAAGTAACCAGCAGTTTACAATCCCCATATCTGCCTTCACAGGGAGTATGCTGAATCAGCAAATGCTTTATCCAATATGGTCGCACCCTCTTCTGGCCTGTACAGTCCACTTCTGTGGCTGGGCTGGCTCCTTGGCTGATGGGGGCTTGGTAGTACCAGACCTCTGCCCTTCAGATGCATTTCTACCATCACAGCTTAAATACGAGCCAGGGCCAGATTCAAAACTCTTTATGAACATAGTGCTGGAAGATGAACAGCTCTATTGGTACTGGGGACTCATGTCAAACATAGGAGGATCATTCTAAAGTTTTGAAAACATGCAAACACAATGCCTAACATTTTACAAGCTATAAAGAGGTACCCAACTGGAATTGCACCACTTTCACAGCAGTCTACATAAGGTTACTCTGGGCTGCACTCAGGGACTGATTTCTCACCAGGGCAAGCAGAGGCAAACATTGGTAAGGCATGCTCCTCCTGGTTCCGTTGGCAATAGCGCTGCACAAATTCCTTCTGGCTCTCCAGGATGCTGAAGTCAGCAGCTATAGTGGTGTCAAATACATAATGTACCCCTTGAAACAAAACAAAGAAAAAGGAGAATAATATTCTAAGAATTAATTCATCACATCACAGACTTTCTATAGTCCAGGTTTGTCAGTGAAAGTGTACAAGACCTCCTTGCCCAGTAGATTTAGATACAGTTGTAACACTGGCAGCCTACTTTAATAGTAATGGGAAGCACATGGCTAAGCATGTATCAAATCTATTTAAAAAAACAAAACAAAACAAAACTACTGATTTGTTTAGTATTAAACTCATTTCAGGGTTAGAGGAAAACATACTTCCTTGCCTTTTGACATGTACTTAGTTAAAAACAAGCAAACAATATAAAAGTTAACTCAAAAACTGCCAGTAATCCTGATGGTTGTTTTTTTTAAAGAAAAAAAAAAGTATTCCTTTAAAACTAGGATTTTAAAGTACACTCCTACTTTTCTGTATAGATTTATATCCCTGCAGTTGGCCCACCTGCCACTGCTTCATGTGCCTACATATTTATACATGCAAGATACAGATGTACATCAAGGCATCTTTGACAAGGGAGAAGAGATTAACATCATATATCTGAACTTTAAAAAAGCCTTTGATCTGGTGTCCCATGACCTCATGGAAAAAATTGGCCAACTGCAACCTTGGCTACACTAGTCTGATGGCTGGGAAATTGGCTCTGAGGTCGGACCCAGAGAATAGAGGTTGATGGCAGCGCTCTATGACCAGTGGCATCTCCCAAGGCTCTGTCCTTGGACCGGTTCTCTTCAACATCTTTATCAACAATGCGGACATTGGTGTAAGAAGCGCACTGGCTAAGTTTGCCAATGACACTAAACTTTGGGGCACAGTGTCCACACCCGAGGACAGGCTAGTGATCTAGGCTGACTTGGATAAACTTAGTAAGTGGGCAGACACAAACCTGATAATGACCTTCAATACTCAGGAGGGGGTGGGGAGGACCTGCCGCACACTTATAGGCTCAGCAGTGCTACGCTTGCTAGCACCACTGCTGAAAGACTTGGGGGTCATGACTGACCACAAGATGAACATGGAGCCACCAATGCAAATGTTTGCTTTACCAGCTGTGACAAACCCCTGACTTGCATTCATAGATGCTTCTCAAGTAAATCTCAGGATGCCATCCTCCCACTGTACTCAGCATTGGTGAGGCCACAGCTGGAGTACTGCATCCAATTCTGGGCTCCACAATTCAAGAAGGATGTTGAGAAGCTGGAGAGAGTCCAGAGGAGAGCTACGCCTATGATCAGGAGGGCAAGAGAATAGGCCTTATGAAGACAGGCCAAGAGCCATGGGACTCTTCAGCCTGGAAAAGCACAGGCTCAGGGGGGACCTGGTGGCTGCCTATAAGTACATAAGGAGTGTGCATCAGGATCTGGGGGGAACATCTGTTCACCAGAGCACTCCAAGGAAAAGCCAGGACCAAAACAGTCAAACTCCTACAAGACTGTTTTAGGCTTGATATAAGAAGAAGAAGAAGAAGAAGAAGAAAAGTTTCTTTACTGTCTGGGCCTCCACCACCCCCAAGACCTGGAACAGGCTTCCTCCAGAAGTGGTACAGGCACCTACTCTGGACTCATTCAAAAAATGCTTGGATGCCTATCTAGCTGGGATACTATGACCCTAGCCAACTTCCTGCCCCTGGTGCAGGGGGCTGGACTTGATGATCTTCGAGGGCCCTTCCAGCCCTAATGTCTATGAAATCTTCTGGCCTACCTTGTGCTCCTATACACTTGTGTACTATTGGCTGTCACTGAGCCTAACAAAAAAGACTTTCACAAATAATGTAAAGCTATTTCAAAAGGAAAAACTGGAGATAAATCAATATTTTAAGTGTCCCTTTAAACAGAAAAGCCTCCTTCATTAAAGGAGAAATCAGTTGCACATAATGGTTATGTGAAAAAGTATTGTGGTAAAAAGCTATTTTTCCTTCCCTGCAAATATTTAAGAGCTATAGGCAGAGATAGCTTTAGTATACTATAATGTACAGAGGAAATTTTAAACTCTTATGATGATATACAAGACAAAGCAGAGTTTTAATACTAAGAAAGCTATCCTTGGAGAAGGTTATTTCAACTAGCAAGAACTAAGGCAAGGAAACAGGACTTTAAGAATCTTTGGGGGGGGGGCCCCCACACAGGGGGTCCTAAAAAAAAAAACACACCACTCAAAAAAGGTTGTGTCACAGTACAAGGGATAAAATTCCTCAAGCAAGTGTTAGTGTGAAAATCTTGCCTTCACTTTAGTCCACTGGCTTCAGTGTGGTACTACACCTCACAGCTAGGAAGCAATTCCTAGCATTATTATTCTGAATGTCTTTTCAATTAGTAAACTTCCCAGTTTCCTTCAGGTCAGTTACTCATAGCTAGGGCTTCTTTCTGCATCTACTCGATGAAAGGTTCCCAGGTTACAGTACCAAGATGGGACAATAATTCTCCCTTTATTTGATGCCATATTTCTAGAGTAAGACCTAGAAATACCACTTTAAGATAAGAAAAAACTGTTAGCAACAACTTCCCTCTCCAAACTTATGTAATTTATAACTGTTTTACCAAATGGTGCCACACTGCTTCCAGGACATTTTTCTGTGTACTACATGCATTTTTTAAAATTTGTTCCATAGCGATAATAAAACACCTCTGAAAGTCCTATAGGTGGGCTTAAGCCCAGTTACAAGTCCTCTTTCATATAAAGACAAAAATGTAATTCTGCTTACAAAAAGCCAAAAAAAACCCAGGATTTCTGCATTTGCAATTCCCTGCTTCAGAAGAGACCATTCAGTATATTAGTTCTCTACAAAAAAAAAAAAAGCGAGGGCTCTAATCCACCTCTAACAGGGAAGAGATAAATCCTCTCTCCACAGCATTTCTGCTATTTTTCTAGGTTAATTTTTCTTGAGCAGAACCATTTTAGCACTGCTTGCAGACTGTTCATCAGTTATCTGTATAGTGGAGTACAATAATACTTTCTGTTCTATAGTCTTCTTTTGAGTTGCCTATAGTTGTTCATTTGAGCCTTCTTTATCCAAAAGTAGTCTTAGGAGCTTCCAGTTCTGAAATTTAAACTTTCAAGATGTGGGGAGCAGAAGGGGTGGAAGTCTGATTTTGTACATTCAGGAAAAGAAGAATGAGCCTTTTCCTGATGGAAAAGCTACCTTAGTCCAAAAGCAGGACCAATTTGCACTACAATAAAATAAGATGGGGGAATTACAGTCTGTTTTATTACCCTTTCCAAGTTTGCTCAGAATTCATATCAACAGTCCAAACCTTGAGCACAGGATAAACATGTGCATGCATAATAAAGACAATTAAAAGAAACAAAAAATGTGAATTAGAAACAATATGACATAGAAAGATACATCAGTAGCATCTTTAAGTTTGCTGCTCACACCAGCTCTCTACCAACTTTAGTGAATTTCTACAATAGCTGTTGTAACAACGATTAGAGAACACATAATTTACATTTAATTCTAGAAGAACTGCGTAACTGCACGGCTACGCATTACAGCAGAATTCTTTGAAGGAACCAAAGAAGCAAACTCATCTAGCTCTGCAGGCACATAGTGCAGTACCCAGACTGGCTGGAGCACTGAATAAGTTAGTTATTTCCCCCTTTAGGGGAGGGGGCTGGTAAGCCAGATCTGGTCCCAACACAGGTGCATGCCATATGGGTCTGGATCAGACCCAGTGGCAGCACCAGGGCCTAGACGGTGGACACTGTGGGCTGAATCCAGCCTGCAGACCTTATGTATGGACACCCCTAATCTAGAGTAACCCCATTGCATTTTCCCACCATAATAATTAATTTGGACTTACCGAGACTTTTGAGAAAGCCACAAAGTCTCTTGGCTGCATCATTTACAGAGATATTGAATTTAGCAGCAAAATAAGGCAATGATTGAGGGCATATAGACACTGCCAAAACTTTGTGTTTTGAGACATCACATTTCTGGAAAACAAAACAAGAAGTGTCCCCAAAAATCCAACAAATGGGTGATAACAGTTTAAAAAGGTTCCTCATCATCCTCTCCTCAAAATTTCCCCATCTTTAAACAAATGAAAAACCCTTGTTAAGCAGCTATGTTTCTTTTTGCAAAATTAAATGGCTCTTCTTTCTGATTTTCTCAATGCTGAGCAGTAAGTCAGCAGAAGTTGCTGCTGTTGACCTATCCTTGCTAAGACAATGCTACCCTTGCCCCAAGGACCACACTTACAGAAATGACATACCAAGAGAAAGCCTGATACTGTCAGTTTTGCAAACAGTTGTATATGCTCTAGCTGTTAACTAGACACTTCTGCAAATGTTAGTCTTAAACACTTAACATTTGTCAAGTGTGGAGATCTGAGTCTACAGTCTAAGGATTTGATCCTACAAAATATTCAAGGGCACTGGCTTAAACTCCTATTGAAAATGTTTAAGCAGAACTGGAAACCCTTCAAGAAACCCAACTAATGCAACTCAACCCACCCCACAACTCTAAGCACAATCAAGTGACTCTGAAGAAAGACTGATGAGTAATGAACACACACACTGTCCCCATGGGGACATAATGCCCATCATGGTTTCCTCACTGGTACCACTGAAAGTTAAACAGGCATAAGCAGGAGGAGATACCATGGAAAAAAATCCTGCAGTAGAAGAATGCAGGTGACTAGGTAGAAATTAGGGATAGAAAGTAACAATGATTCTACATTATGCACAATCATAACATACTATCTGTAGAGAATCAGCAGTTCTAAGAAGGCATCTAGGAACAATTTTCTTAAAAAGACTATTCACATTTAAAATGCTTAGATACCTTCAACAGGTGAAAAAATAGCTGGAGCTTATTGGGTGATAGTACAACAGTCTGGAATGGTACTTAAAATCAGTACTGAAGACAGTACTCAAAATCTGCTGATCTTATTATAAAAGGCTGCCAGAGAACCTGGCAGAAAAAAAAAGGTCAGCTTTTATACAGTACAGAGGCAGAACTTATGACTATGCTTTTCTTTTAGAGGGGGAGGGACAAGGAAAGGGAACCCGAGCTTCTCCCCTACACCCCCCCGCCAACAAAGACATTTCAGTTAGGTTTGAAACTATTCAGGGCTTTCCCACACTCAAATCAGTTCTAATTTAAAAAGAAAACAAACCTCAGGTTCTGATAATTGATTTTGCACCTTTAAGATAGTCATGCTATAAAACTGAAGGAAAAAAAATTGTTTAAGAGCTTCAGAAGGGTATATTTAACAACAATTACAGTCATGGAGTAACAATGCTTTTTCAAGTATCTTTTTAGATGTGTAGCTACATTATCTCTCCTAAGATGTAGTTTCACGGGTATGACCTTGTCTCCACGCCAAAATGCTTTAAGTGCTATACTACTCAGGTCAACTTTAGTAGTCACTTCCTCTTCACAGGGAACCCTGATTTGTTAGATTATACTGAACATTACTTGCCTTGGGGAAAGGAATTGCTTAGTCATTCTATCAAATCCTCCCCCTCTCATAAAACACTGCATGGTTTTTGTCACTTACCTTGTTAAGGTTGAGTATGCGGAAGAGCTCTTTCTGATTCTGTTGGAAAACCCTAACTCCTTCTTCAGATGTCATACAATTGTCACAAGCTAGGCAGTCACTAAGGAATATTTTAGCATTAGCCAACTTATGGAACTCATTTTTCTGAAAATAAAAGAAAGCTTGGTGAATAACTTTGAGGATCTTTGCACCAATACATTTAAGCTGCAAAAGTGGTTCTGTTATTTGGTCTATAAACACAAAACTGCTCACTCCAGAGATACTGCCAGACTGCTTTTAAAAAGTTCTTCAAGTCAACAAGACCCATTCCAGGGAAACAATGTTATTTATTAAAAACTTTAAGTATGAGATCTATGGCAACATCACTTCTTTTATTATAATTCGAGAATTTTTAGGTGAATCTCTGCACTGATAATGAAGCCCAGTCTTCTTGCATAGAAAGAGTCTGATGTATTATAGAATCAATGAGTGGGAAGGGACCTAGACAGATCATCAAGTCCAACCCTCTGCCACAGGCAGGAAGGAGCACTGGGGCTGGCAGGGGTCATAGGCACCTGGCTGTGGTCTTATCTCCTCTTGAAGATTTCCAGGGAAGGCAAGAGCACCACCTCTCTGGGAAGCCTATTCCAGGCTCCAGCCACCCTTACCATGAAGTTCTTCCCAATATCTAACCTAAACCTATCCTCCCTCAGCTTGGGGCCATTGTTCCTAGTGACTCCAAGGGGGGGGCCTGGTGGACAGATTTTCCCCAAGTCCCTGCTGCTGGTCCCGGATAAGGTTGTAGGCAGCCACAAGACTCCCCCTCAGTCTCCTCTTGCGGAGACTGAAGAGATTCAGGTCCATCAGCCTCTCCTCATAGGGCTGGCCACAGCAGCCCCCACCATACAAGTGGCCTCCTCTGGACCCTCTCCAGCTTCCCCATGTCTTTCTTGAAGCATAGCACCCAGAACTGGACACAGTACTCCAGCTGCGGCCTGACCAGCGCTGCATAGAGGGGAAGCAAGACCTCTCTGGGCCCGTTAGTGATGCCCCTGTTGATGCAGGACAGGGTGCGGTTGGCTCTGCCTGTTGCTTCATCGCATTGGCGACTCATATTCATCCTGGAGTCGATCCTGACTCCAAGATCCCTCTCTGCCTCTGTGCTGCAGAGAGGGTCAGCCCCTAACCTATAACCATAATGCTGGTTCCCTCTCCCCAGGTGCAGCACCCTGCACTTGCCCTTGTTGAACCCCATCCTGTTCAGATCCTCCCACTTCTCTAACCTATCTAGGTCTGCCTGGATGCGGTCCCTGCTTGCTGGTGTATTCACTTTACCCCACAGCTTGGTGTCAGTGAACTTGAACAGGGTGCTCTCCACACCCTCGTCCAAGTCACTTATGAAGATGTTGAACAGCACCGGCCCAAAGACCGAGCCCTGGGGGACTCCGCTGCCCATACCCTCCCAGGTCAACATCGACCCGTCCACCACCACCCTCTGGGTGCGCCCCTGGAGCCAGTCTGCCACCCACGTGTACTTCGAATGATCCTACGTGCTTTTACCAGTGTAAAAAGGTTTTACTTAAACAAGTAGTTCAGTAGTCTTCATTTAGATTGCGCGTGCGAGTAAGGATTTGACAGTTTGGGGTTTTGTTTTGTTTTCTTTTGGGGTGGGGGGGTCCAGTCTGCTTGGCTGAGATGCTCAGCACCTTCAACTCCTCGATACACTCAGAGATAAGGGTGTTTAGACCCTTGAAGGATCAAGTCAACCTCAGAATAAAAAGAATGCTGGAAGATAGCAGACGGAGGAATACTGTTATTTTAATTATCTGGTTAAGCAGAAAGTGAAAGTCATTTTTATAATTATGAAACATTTATTTAAGGAACATTCTGTTAAAAACCTTGACCCAAATCCATTAGGAACAAGTACAAGTTTACTCAAACCTGGAACGAGTATAAAAAGTGAAGACTTACAGAATTTTGACTCTGAGAAGCTAATTTCAGTTCATCACTGCTGTCTGTTCTGTTTTTCAATTCCAATTCCTTAAGGAACCAGCAATGATGGGTTCAGGTTTTAGGAGGTACTGAGTAGCCTCATATCCCACTGAGGAGACCAAAAGTTCTGGGCATTGAGCACTCTCTCCAGGTTCTCCCCCACCAAGAAACAGGCCTATCCCTATCCCATGTCTCTTCTAGACTATTTTCTCTGGATAATTCTGACAAATGGTATTTGGGTTTATAAGAAATACACCCCCCCCCCATTAGACTAATACTATATATAATCTATTGATAGATGGCTTATCTTACTCTAAAATAAGAATTCTTTTCCAAAGGAAAAAAGGGCACAGAATACAGGACAAAAAAGGATTAATACAATGTTTTAAAAAGGAACATTACCTCTTCATCATTTGAACTTAGGGTATCAACAGATGCGTTTTGCTTGTCATCGTTTTTCTGCTTCTTACTACATTCCTAAAAGAAATCATAACATCAAGACAAACAAAACAAAACCACAACGAAAAAAAAAAAAGACAAAGCTGAAGTTAAAAAAATTGCAGGATCTAAAATTTGTATGATACTGCTTTACATGTCTTTACACACAATGAAGTACATTTTCCAGTATCCTTACTATTGTGCCAATCACAGTTGGTAAAGTCAAAGTCACCTGTTCTGCACTGATAGCTCCAAGTATAAAATACATGGAAGTGAGGAACAATGTTTGTATACAGGCAAATTCCTACAGGTACCCATACACTTAGTTCAGGTAAAACTGTGGCACTTCACTTTTTTTGAAATTGGTGCAAGTTTTGGCACATGAATAGCCTTTAAAAAGTGTGCATGTACAAACATGCTGTTTAAAAGTGTCATGTGTCAAGCCAAATTAGCCAAATTCCATAGACTGAGCAGAGCTCAGACGTCCTGGGGTTCAGATGCCGCCAAGTCTTACTTGCCCTTGGCCAAAAGACCAAAGGAGCAAGCTAGGGAAGAAATCCCCCATCTCCATAAAATAGCATGTGGCCATGATCCTCCCACTGGGAAGCTATATAGTCTCACGGGGGCGGGGGGTGCGCTGTCTGCAGTGCAAAGGCTAGATCTCCACCCTCAACTACTCAGAGTCATTTAAAAGGTCAGGAATAAAGGGATCACTATGTGAACCAGTACCATACTACCCTGCCAGGTAATAATCTGATCAGTCTTTTGGCCAAGATGAAGCATTCTTGTTATCAAGAGGACAGGGAGAGTGTCACAGCTAGCAATAGTCCTCCTGGTGGGGGCCTGGTATTGCAGTACCTCCAGGCCCACTGCCAGTTTCCTCCTAAGGGAGGAACTGTTGTCTTTTTTTGGTCTGGCTTTTAAAGACAGTTCCCATCAGGTTCCCCCCCCCCCCCCCCCCGGGGG
>NW_017728964.1:9113440-9116171 GCF_001723915.1 Gavialis gangeticus
CCCCCCCCCCCCGCCAGGTGGCATCCTTTCTGCACGCCCCTGGTCCAGAAGCCTCTGAGCCTTACTTGGTCTAAACCAAAAGGCTGTGGAGCACCTAGGGTAGAAGTGCAAAAGCCACAAGGACAGGTTAGTGCAGCCTATCTGGAGAGAGAAAAAGAAGCTCCCATCAGCATGTTTACCCAACGCAGGCCAGGTGCTCAGTGCTGGCTGCCTTTGACCCCCTTCAAACCAGGTTTCCATGACTGAGCACATGCTGCTTCTTGCAGCAGTTTTATGCTTGACAATGGGTTTCACAAAGTGTCCCCCATATGCCGTCCTATGGTGAGGAGCTTGCCACCCAATGCTGATTGGGAGGTCGTCTTATATTTGAGTAAATATAATAGCAGCAAACATACAAACACCCCACAACCCTGCAAACCACTGCACGGTACCAGAAAAGGAAGAAAACAAGTCAAGTAAAGCTAATCCAAAAACACAGCTGGCTCGCGCAGGCCTAGAGGGACGGACACGCACGATCCCCATGCGGGGCTGGCAGGGACAGGAGGACGAAGCCGGCGGCCCGTATCCCTAGGGAGGAGGCGCAGGCGCGGCAGTCCCCTGGGGCAAACAGGAGCCGGCCCCGGAGGGAAAGGGCAGCTGAGACCCAGAAAGCGGGGAGGAGATGGAGGAAATCACGAGACGCGGCTCACCTTTTTGGTGCAGTTTTCACACTTCATTGGCGGCTCGGCGGGCCCGGTGGCTCGGGCGGGCTGACCGCACCAGGCACAAAGCCCCGTCAGCAGGCGCGCGCCTGCCCTTTGTTGTGCCCGCTTCCCCCGACCCGCCCTTTTATGGCGCCGCCCCGAGTGGCAGCGGCGAGAGCCAATCAGAACCGGAGGGGGGGCGGGCCCGCTACCGGCAGCCAATAGGACGCTCCCGCAGGGCCGAGCAACGTCATGTGGCTCAGAACACCCCACACTGCCTTGGGCCGCGCTTGAGTGGGGGCCGTGTTCGCTCCTGCCCGGGGGTAGCAGTGACCCGGGTCGTCGCGGGGGTGCGGGAAGGTCGCGACCACCTGCCCGGCCCGGGCGGGTCTAGCTCAGCCGCTCCGAGCTGGCGCGGCCGGTGCCTGAAATAACTCCCGGAGCCCGACTCGTACCTTGCCCTTCACTGCATGGGCCCCGCGGCGAGTGTCAATCCCAGCAGCGACGAAGACGACTCAGGGATGAGGTCCGGGGTGTGCGGGGTCCCCGCCCCCGCCCGCGAGTGTTCATTGCGGACCTGCAAGCCCGCACGTAGTCGCCTGAAACCGAAACCCCGGCGCCCCCTCGCGGCACAGGACCCACCTTTCGCGTCCCGGACAGGGCAGAGGGTCCCGCCGCAGCTGCCTCGGGGCTTCGAGTCCGCCCGCCTGTGAGACTGCCGGCCCCAAATCCTGCTCCCGCGTAGCGTGTGGCAGAAATGGCAGCTGCTTCTCAGCTCTTCTCCAGTATAACATCAGTCTGTTACTGCACAGGCTGCAGGGCTTTTCCACCACACCAGTTAGAGTCCTATCTACACACGTGCTCAGCCGACTTAAAATAAGTGACTTAACTAAGTCAAATGAAGCCATGTTGGACTGTACACAGGTACAGATCCCTGACAAGGTGGCAGCCATCTCGTGACCTAAGTGGACCTAGCTAATGCAAGTCAAGGTAATACACCTTGGGGGTGTATTATCTTGTGCAGCATTTAAGTAAACTCTGGGTATGTAGCAGAAACAGTTAAGTCAACTTTAAAAAGTTAAGTTGGCTTAATGGTCAGAAAGTTAGCAAGTGTGTATGCACCCCAATTGAGGAAAGAAATTAATTGGAAGAGCTGTGGGAGTACCTGCTAGCCAGACCTACCCGTCTGGAAATGGAGGCAAAGGGGTTCAGGAAAGTAGGTGGTAATATGGGGGCAGGGAGGAACTGGTCATGCTTAGGGAATGGGATCTGTGGGTTGTTCGCCTGTTTATTGTCAGCCAGGCTGGTCCCTTTAAATCAGAAGGGATATTATACCTCGAATACATAGATATCCCCACAATCAATAAATGAATGTCACTATGGTATTTGTTGCACTTGGATCATCTTTGTGCTTGTATTGAACAAATTCTGGATGTTGCAATAAAAAAGAATGTGAGAAGCTTGGTTTACACCTGGCAGGAACAGAACATGCATCCTTTATAAAAATGTATTTAATCCCCTGAGTGGCCCAGGCAAGATCTATGCTGTTGTTATATGTCAGAAAATGACACACAGTGCAAATTCAGTGATATAAACTCTATAATTATTCAATGTTATATAAACTCTATAATTATTCAAGTGTGTATGCACCCCTATTGAGGAAAGAAATTAATAGGAAGAGCTTTGGGACTTCCTTGCCAGCCCAACCTACCCATCTGGAAATGGAGGCAAAGGGGTTCAGGAAGGTAGGTGGTAATATGGGGGCAGGGAAGAACTGGTCATGCTTAGGGAATGGGATCTGTGGGCTGTCTGCCTGTTTATTGTCAGCCAGGCTGATCCCTTTAAATCAGGAGGGATATCTTATCTCTTTTCCCTGTCAAATGGAAAGAGTGCTTAGTTTTGTTATCAGAGGCCTGTTACCTTAACAGGGTGTGTCTACATGTGGAATTAATGTGACTGAATATACTCTGGCTCAATCTGAACCTGAGTAAACTAATCCCAATGTCACCATCTACACGTGTGTTTAATAAGCACAGTAATTTACTATG
>NW_017728964.1:9121171-9123198 GCF_001723915.1 Gavialis gangeticus
AATCCCAATGTCACCATCTACACGTGTGTTTAATAAGCACAGTAATTTACTGTGGCATAGGTAGTACATGTGTCTGATGGGACTATCATACAATGGAATAAATTAATCTACTATACACTAATGGTGGTGCATGTGTAGACCGTGATGTTTACTGTGTATTAAATTAGTCTAATGCCCAGTAAGGCGCAAGCGTAGACACATCCACAGAAAGTTACTGATAAATACACTGAAAACACACTGAAATAGCTTTTCCAAGAGATTAGGTGCTGCTTTGGAGTTTTTTGTGTGGAGTCTAGTATTAAATTATGTATTTCTTTCCTTTTATTTTTGTTTTCTCTTTTGATTTTATCCCCAAATTGAAAGGCTAGGGAATGTGTGTGTGTGTATCTATCTATCGGTCTATCTGTCTGTCTGTCTATAAAATACCAGTGATGATAATTTCCTGTTTCTGTTTTTCATGACAAATGAGCACAAAGCATGCGATTTCATGTTTCACTTCTCTTTGGAGGACTTCTTCATTTTTTACAGGAAAAAATATGCCACTAACTCTGAATCCTGTTTTCAACCAGACAGTGATGGGAAGCTTCAACTACATGGGTATTATTTACTAGAGAAAAGTTTTCCTTCCCAAAACAGCAGAGTCAACCCTCCTCAAAAGAGGCAGCTATGATTTTGGCTGCAGATTCATTATCCACCTGGATCTCAGATTTCTACATTATCAGACATTAGTGCTGAGGTCAAACTGACCCTTGCATTCACCCCTACTGCTTCCCGTCTCCTTTTTAAACAAACATGTATAATGAATGCATCGTGCAGGGGAATTTTACAAATGTGCCCTGACTTTTTAGGAACAAGTACACTGAACTTTAAACACATACTTGGAGTTTCCAGTACAGCTAGTCCAAACCACAACTCTTCCTAGTTAGGTACAATGAGCAAATTCTGTCCTACTATAGCTGTCTAAAACCTACACATTTTAATTCATATGTTTGCCTAGTATCAGCAAGATTTTGTACCAGAAATATAGATAGTCCTTGTCTGGAAAAGTTGCAGCCTAAGGAAGTGACTTTGCAAATACTTGACTTTCCTGGAATTTCTCCCAAAATGAAGCACCGTACTAAGTAGTAAACACATTTGCATGTTTTGACCCTTAAGATTTAATAAATCAAGTTAGGAAGGGGGGCCATGGTATAACTCAGAAAAATGTGGGCAAATGACTTTTTTACATGTACAGGTACTGAAACCACCTCCCCTTTTGAAGAAAACTACCTGGTTTTTAGTTTCATCACAATATACAATATAAATTCATTTTTCCTATTGCTAGTTTTTCCAGTGTAAGGTGGAGAGGGGAACAAGATGCAAAAACCTAAGGCTCTAATAATTTACAGACTCTTATAGGGTGTTTCAATTTGCATGTGCCCAACCTACAGTTCCCATTGTTTTCACTAAAAGTCAGAAGTGTTTAGCATTTCTGAAAATCAGATGAAGGAAGTATCAAGTTGGGGACCTTGAAGTTAAGGCACCAACATCTGTGGTTATTTTGTAAAATGTTAAGTTAATGTTACTGTATACAAATATGAAGAGACTGGCACACAGCCTAGTTTGAGGTATGATTTTTACAACTGTAACAGTCAGTATTTCCTTTGTTCTATCTTTTTCACCCAAAATGCTGTTGTGATCTACCTTAATGTTATTTTTTTCTGTAAGTATTTCGATAGTCTGCAGCTGTGAGCCACGGTTGATATTTAACAACAAGTTCTTAAACTTTCTACAGCTAAGAGTTTACCACTGGATTATCAAAAGGTGACACTCGTTAAGTAATTCTCAGTTGTGCAAAGGGTTTCTTGTCCTTTGGATAACTTTTTTCTTGGTGTTGAAAAGCTGATTCCCAATCTTGCAATCTACTCCATGCACTATGCCTTGCATGTATTATAAAATATTGTAATGACATTGATAGCAACTGTTACATCAAGGATGTGTTGTTGGCATCAAACTTAGCTAAAAATCTGTTCCAATCTTTAATGGCT
>NW_017728964.1:9128198-9129439 GCF_001723915.1 Gavialis gangeticus
GTTTCAGTGGGCTCCCGATGGTACTGAAGACAGGTCAAATCTTTTGCATTGTGATCTTCAGGTCCTGGTAGTAGTTTGGGCATGGTTTTGCTTCCATGTTGCTTCCTGCTTTATTTAGCATCTGATTATACTTTTGAAGCTTTTATGTTGAGAAGCAAAAATAGTTGTTAAAATATTTTGCTCTGAAAGAAGGAAATCATTTTCCTAAGTAGTGCCTGCCAGCATGCATACCCTACAAAACACAGTTGAAGACAAAATCCCCATCAACAGCCTAACAAGAACCCGATCCTGTAAGGTACTGTGTTGTCAACTCCCACAGACGTCACCAGTAGCTCAGTGTCTCAGGATTAGATTATAAATCATAAACAGTTCTGTCCTTATGATAATACTTTTTTTTTTTGCAAGAAACTCTGTGTGGGTAGGGCCACATATGTGCAGATGCTTGTGAGGCTCCATGAAGGCATCATGTGCCTAAGGTCATTTTAGGACTGCAATCTTATGATAAAAACACAGTGCGGAGAATACTTTTTTGGTGGCTGTTTTAATTTCAGACTCAAGGCTCAACTTGGGTAAAATTGGAATGTTGCCACAATGTTCAGTAGAGTAGGATTGATTACACTCGTTCAGTATGATACTAAAACACCATTAGAATAATTGGTATTAAAAAGGTATTTGAAGGACAGCAAAGGTTTGTATTCCAGAGAGAAGGAAGGGTGATCTCCAAGTGCAAGAAGAGATATGGTAAAAGGAAGCAAGAAAGAGCGCAAGGAAAGAACATTAAGGAAGAAGGACATGAGAACAGAAATAAGTGATGCTATTAATTGACCACAATGGGCAATTTTGATTTGCATGTATTGTGTGCACTGTATAAAAATTAAGTCAAGGGCTCAGTAGTTATAACATGTTTATCATTTGTTGCTTATGACCCTTCAAATATTTTCAAATTATTTGGCAAAAAAGGACATATTTGTGCATTTCTACGAACATTTTCTTTGTTCTGCAACAATTGTCTGCAACAAGATTTGCTGTTTTCTGAGGTCAAGATCAGTCTCTTTAAATGCCTTTCTTCAGAATCTTTGTTTAGATAGGTAAGTGTTAAGCCAGATCATTAGATGCAGGGGTAGCAGTGGACATAGTCTTCCTGGACTTCCGGAAGGCTTTTGACACTGTCTCTCACCCCGTTCTCATTAAGAAACTGGGGGGCTGTGGCATAGACACCCACACAGTCAAATGGGTCGCCA
>NW_017728964.1:9129851-9144758 GCF_001723915.1 Gavialis gangeticus
TTGCTGGGGTCGTTTGACCCCAGTACTCTTTCCTGCCATGGCAGGGGGTCGGACTAGATGATCTTCTCAGGTCCCTTCCGACCCTAGAAACTATGAAACTATGAAACTAAGCCTACACACAAGAGTAGTATTGTGAAGTTGCATTAAGAAAAAATGCTGAATCCGTGGATGAAAGATGTTATGACTTGTAAACTGATACTGGAATTAGTTGTCAACTTGGTTGTATATTACCGCCAATTCTGAACCTGACAAAGACATTTAATTATTCATGCATACCCTGTACATTTCTAACAGTAAAGTTAGTTCAACTCAATTTCACAAAGGAATTCAGGAAAATTAGGGGGACCATAAACACAAAACTGGGGGCCTTCACAAAACTGGGAAAAAAACAGATGATAAAAACCAGTTTTAAAAAAAAAGTAGCTTAACAGTGCCCATGTTGATCAATAAATGCAGACCCTTTCATTTAATGCTATATGGTGTATATTGAGCAGATGTGACAGAAAAACGTATTTATTTTGTTCCATTGTTACTCCAAATGCAATAACATTTTCCTGTCAGTTATTTACTCAGCATGTATTCACTCACTTAAGAGTTTTGTTTTCATATTTTATATCCAGTTTGCCAGCTAGACCAGTGGTCTCCAAAGTGGGGTGCACAAGACGATCCATTGGGGTGCAGGAAGAAAATATTAGAATTTCTATTTCTATTTATTTTTTTATCTAAAAAAATAAGAAAGAAATTAAGCTTTACTAATATTTAATATACGGATTGAAACTGGCGCCCGTATGTCAGAATGGCACGTGTCACGTATGGTACGCAAGGTATCCTGAGGGAAGAGTGGGAGTTCCACAATGCGGAGGGGTTGACAGTGGCACTTTCACTCGTTTGTTCACTTTCAGCATATTGCAACGTATATATTGGGGGTGCATGCTCAAAAATTTTTTACTGATAGGGGTGCGTGATCAAAAAAGTTTGGAGACCACTGAACTAGACAACTGTACCAAATTTATTTGTCACAGCTTCTCAGCACGAACTGGGGGCTCAGAGCACAGGATAGTCTAAACTTCCTGTTTTCTGCTAAAAGCCAAGACAGCAACTCATGACACAGTCATGTTGATCTGTCAGTTTGCTGTTGCAACTCCCCTAGGTCAGAGGCTCTCAAACTTTTTCTTATTGAGTACCCCCTTCTAGATTTACCAGCTGCCCGCATACCCCTACTGCCATATATTTTATATTTTAACCCCTTAAATACCAATTATTGTAATGACAAAATTTACATCTGCCATGCAATTTCTTCCATGTACCCCTTCAGTTATGTCTTGCATATCTCCCGGGGTACTTGTACCACAGTTTGGGACCCCCCTGCCCTAGGTTTTCCTGTGAAGGTGGTTGTATAGTTAGGCAGCTAGGCAGTCAAAAGCAAAAAACATAGAACATTTTGAATTTTCTCCCTTTTCAAATACTTCATTCTAGATTGTTTGGAAAAAATTATCAGATCAAAAACAATTTGCATGGTTGCTTCTACTGATGACTTGACCTAACTAAGCAAACTTTTGTCACTTTGTGGCCTTGAACAGACATTCAGGGATGTAACACTTGAATGCCTGTCTAGACCAGGGGTGGGCAATTATTTCAGGTGGAGGGCCGCTTACTGAGTTTTGGCAAGCCGTTGAGGGCTGCATGACAGGCAGCCAGGGGCAGATAAATATTAATTTTCTAAATTTTTAAGAGCCCCATGGGCTGGATAGAATGGCTGGTGGGCCGCATCTGGCTGTGGGCCACATTTTGCCCACCCCTGGTCTAGACCAGTGGTCTCCAAAGTGGGGTGCGTGCAAGACGATCCATTGGGGTGCGGGAAGAAAATATTAGAACTTCTGTTTATATAAATATACACTTATTGGGGGTGCGTGCTCAAAATTTTTTTACTGATAGGGGTGTGCGATCAAAAAAGTTTGGAGACCACTGGTCTAGACTGTAACAAAGGAAAGCCTCAAGTTATGAGTTAGCTATTGAGGGAAACCTGCAGCTGGAAGGATTACTAGCTGGAAGGGAAGCTGTAGAATCTGTTATGCCTGAAGCAACAAGTTCAGACACATCTAAATAAAATAAATAGCCAACCAACTATAAATGAGTACTTTATCCCAAACATCATTTAATATTTTTTGTTAAGCATATATTCTAAGGGATCAACACAAAATGCAGTCGAAGACCAAAAAACTGCCCCAAGTGGGGGTAACTGCCCCAAGTGGATCAGACCTCTAGGTGGTTACGGAAACATGTAGTTGACTGATAACCTCCAAAAATGACCTCTGTGCTAAAACCTGAAATTTTTGTATATTGATTCAGTATTTGAGTGCACTGTTTTGTATTGCCATCCAAGCCGAAATGTCTTTTCTGCTAGTGCCTGCTTGATCCTTCAAATACTTCACTGCCCTGTCAAAACTGCTTCTGCGTGTGAAATGTTATTGTTTGGTACCACCTCTTCTTACTCACTATTTTCACTTTTACTGCTTTCTACTTCATCATCAGTAGATTCTGCTATTTCCACATCACTTCGTAGCTTGTATCCTGAATCTGCAATGTCAGCTGTAACCCATTTATTTACATTTTCTTCACCAATACTTTCACATCCTGGCACTTTTCTGGTTTCTTTTGGGAATTATTCACATTTAACCCTTCCTTCTGATTGCCAGTTTGTTTTCTTTGGCCCTTATCAGACTCAGTGATGGACACTTGACCTTTTTTGATGATCGTGTGACAAAGCGCAGCAACCTGCAGTTTACCGGACTTGGAGGTGATTGCATTCAGCCACCTTCCCTGCCAGAGGCTGGGTTTTTAGGCAGAGCTGGAATGAATCAGGACTGGAAATGTGGGGGGGGGGAGGTTTTAAAACAGCCTGTCCGAGTGGGGTGGCTGAGCGGACACGGGTTTTAACGGCAGTTTCACCAGACCTGAGGGTAAGCAGAACTGCACTGCCAAACCCAAGCACGAGGCCAAGCAGCCAAAGTCCAGAGAGGTTTTAATACCGCCCTACTGAAGATGTCTTCAGCCTTATTTGCGGCTCTTATTTGCTGCCTTTTTCTCTGTGAAGCCTCTGAGTTCCCACTCCTACGCTTGTCCGCAGGATGCGCGGGGCGGCTGGGTTGAAGCAGACATGAGATAGGTGGCGGGGAACAGGCACCCGGTTTGAAAGGAAAGATCAGGACTGAGAGCTGGCAGTGCAGCGGCACACGGACACCCAGGGCCCGGCTCCCCGGTCGAGCTCCAGGCCTCCTGCCGGCCTGGAGGCACAAGCTTTTGCCTCTGAACTTCCCTCAGCACGTGCTGCTGCCCTGTGGTGCCACAGCCTCTTGGCTGCCATTTTACAATTGCAGGGTTTGGTTGTAGTTGTGTCAGTAAGGACACAGGTGGGCCAGGCTCTTGGGGTGGGTGTGATACCTTTGATTAGACCAACGGAGTCATCAAAAGCTTCCAAAGATCTTTGTTCCCATGACTCTGTTGGTCTCATGAAGGAGATCACACCCACCCCAACAGCCTGGCCACGTTAGGTGTAGGCCCCAAGCCGCCATCTTGGATTCATTCCCTCCGCAGAGAAATTAGTGCTTTTGGAAAGTGGCGGGGGGAAACTCAGCGCCAGAAACAAACATGGCAGCTGAAGCTTAGGTCTGACGCCGGACAAGTCCTTCCCAGCAGCTTCCGGGCGACGCTCTGGTGAGCTCTATGGTGCGGAGTCCGGAAGTGCGCTCGCTGCTCCCCGTGTGGCTGCGGGGGCGGCAGCGCCGGTAGGTACCGCGGGCTGGGGCTGGGCGAGGGGGTCTTCGGGGTCGCCCGCGGCCGGGGTCCAGGAGCTGCGTGCGGGTGCAGGGGGAGGGGGTTGGTGCATCTCGCACTCGCTCCGTGGCCGCCTGCCCCCTTCCCTTTGCTGCTCGCTGGGGCGGGCCCTGGGGGGACTCGGGCAGCCTTTCCTTGGTGGTTTTCAGCTCTGGGTGCTGGGCTGTGACTGAGGGGCCCGCGGGCAATCAACAGCACGTGAATACCCAGGTGAGGGCTCCCAGGGGTCCTCTCCCCCCT
Organism: Gavialis gangeticus; assembly: GCF_001723915.1. Taxonomy (NCBI): domain Eukaryota; kingdom Metazoa; phylum Chordata; order Crocodylia; family Gavialidae; genus Gavialis; species Gavialis gangeticus. The sequence goes on from NW_017728964.1 coordinate 9,133,926, forward strand.
TCGAAATGGTTAAATTGGAGGCCCGCACATGAAAACAGGCTGGAGAGCACTGGTCTAGCCGGACGTAAGGCCTTGCAGAGCGGGGCATGGAAATGGCAGGAAGGTGAAGTGCAGAGGGCCCGCGTGGGCTTTTATTACGGCTGTGATGTAATGCAGGCTCTGATTGTGGTCTGCCTTGTGCTAACCGCCATGTGAGCACGCCCTGCTCCAGGAGTGTGCAGCTGTAAGTGGCTGAGGAGAAACTGTTCTTTTCACACCGAAGTGGCAGTCTCTGAATCCTGTGGGTTTCTGTCCCACTAGCTTCTCGACCTCTTGAAGTCTCAGATCAAGCATAGTGGCTTTTTAACCTGGCGGGGGAAATACCATATATCTGTGTCCAAGAAGGCAGTTTTCCGGAGCCGCACCCTGGGATAACCGCTCTTCTGGCGTGGTTCAGGACCCGCCAAGGTGCAGCAGCTTTAAGCCCAGTTTATGGAAATGGGATTCCCCTCCTTTGTTTGCTCTGGGGGCCTTAAGGCTAAGTGCAAGCAAAACTCGGGGGCATCCGAACCTCAAGCCTCCAGGCTTGGGCCTGCAAGTAGGATGCCCGTCAAAGGATTTGGAAACATCTGAAGCCCCAGGTGGGGGTAGAGGATGTTTGCCAGTAGTAGGGCCACTTATGGTTCTGGACTGACTCAGGTTTGGCATTTGTTTTGGCTAATTTGGCTTGGAATACAGAAAATTAAAAAAAGTCCCACTGTAGCAAAGCTGGCTACTCTTACCCCTATTGCAGCATCTTGCAGCCAGTTGCCACTGATTCCCCTTATTGACAGCAGTGGCGCAGAAGCAGTGGCAGTGACAAGTGGGAGGCTGTTGCTGAGTGATGTTTTGCACACCCGTTTTCCTCTCTAGGGGCATGTTCCACACTTTGGGAAATGCTGCTCTCACGCATGTACTTTGGAAATATGTGATCTGAATGATTATTCAAAAAATCCAAACAAAACCTTGAGAATAACTAATAACACATTGGATTGGTGAACCTGGAATAATTTAATTGAAGATCCTGTTTGTTTATTTGCCCCTCGCTTTAGTGTTTCCCGCATCCTGCTTTTCATTTCCAAAAGCTTGGTTTAAGAAGTGTTGCAATGAGCTTTTGGCATTTGGACTTAAATGCCTCATGGAGAGCTGCATTGACTTTCCTGGGGCTTTGGGCAGGTGCATGGATTTGCTTGTATGAAACTACTTCCAGACTTGGAGGGCCTTTGAAAGGCAGTGTAGTGATGTTCATCAGTTGAAAACAAGCAAATATTACCCTTGTCATGCTGGGAGGGTAAAAGATGCCATGATGTGCTTGAACAGCTCTTTCTTTCACTTTCAGATTCTCTTGCATATGTGCTAAGACAGTGTTTTCAGTCTGGGGGTTGTGACCCAAAAGTGGGGTGCAAGAATACATGAAAGGATTGCGAACAAACTTTAAAAATGGATTCTCCTTTAAAGGAAAAGAATGTGGGAAACCGTGACTTGTCACTTGCAGGCTGGCAGAGTTCCAGCCTGCAAGGGGCTGCTTGGGGCCCTCCTTGCCCTACACCCCTCTCACCCCACACACTGTGGGGCTGGGGCCTGGGGGCAGAGGGTCGGGAGTGAGGGGCATTGGGCCAGGACTGGCCATTGATGTTTACAAATGGGTCCTGGTACAAAAAAGGTTGAGGACCTCTGTGCTAGGATATACTTGGTTCAGATCCTTAAATGTTTTCCTTTGAATTTTAAACCAAAATCCTGATTACATTTCTGTTTAGTTTCATACATTAAAGAAGGGCCACTCTAAATGTTGTTGCAGGGTAGTGCAGACACTGCTTTAGCTCTGTTCTTCATGTAGTGTCTAGGTGCAACAGGACAAGTAAAAACTGAAGATTTAACTGCTTTGTCCTTTTGGAACAGCTCTAACTGCTCTGCTTCATGCTTCTTTAAAGCACTTTTGAGGGCACTGAATGGCAGGAACAGCCTGTAGGGTAGGCCGATGAACTCCATTTAAAACTAAACTTCTGCTAATGGAAGTTGATACTTTATTAAAGATACCTAAGATCTGATGCTGAGAGGTACTCAGCAGCCCCAGCTTCCATGGAAGTTGTAGGTATTCAGAATTTCTAAGGATAAAAGGACCATACAGGACTTCTCAGTTCAGTGATCTGAGATCATTTTACAAATAGTAATTAGGCCTCACAACACACCTGTGAGGAAGGTCAGTCTTTTTGCAGCTGGACAAACTAACAGTTTAAGTGACTTGCCCCCACTCTTAACAGTAACTGAGTGCAGTTAGAAAAGGGGTGTAGGAGTTGGATAGCTTCCTGTGCTAACTGCTGGGCCACATTACTTCCACTAAACCAGCACAATGCTATCTATGCCTTCAGGTAGCCTCTTCTTTTGGGAAAGGCAGGAAAGCAGGATGTCCTTCAGGCTATTTGAAATAGGAGTGTCTGGTTCACAAATTGCTTGGTTTGTTTGCAGCTGCTTTAACACTGGAGGCTCTTGTGGGCTTGTTGTAGGTGTTGTGACATACACAGCATTGGATAAGATTGTCATCCTGTTTCCCCCTTCTGCAGGGGATGGTTGTATCTTTGCTGTAATGAAGAATGTCCCTACCAGTTCCCCAGTAGAAGGAATGTTGCTCTCCATGCTCGCCAGATCAGTCCTGCCTTTAGATCAGGGGCCAGCAGTGTCTTTGGCTGGAGTGCCAAAAATACCCCAACCCTGCCCCATGCCTCGACTTGATGTGCCAGGGGAGCTGTAAAGGCCTGAGCCTTGTTGCTGGCGGCAGCTGTGTACGTGTGTCTAGGCAGATGGCATGGGAGGGGCTGGGCTTGCGCTGCCTTGGTCCCTTCCCTGCCCTGTGCCCTGAGTTGTGTGTGCAGTCAGTTGCTGTTGGCACTGAGCTGGAGCCGGTGCCAGTGCTCTGGAGCCTGGTGCAGCTTTTTGCTGCAGCTGCCCAGAGCCTGGGCTGCCTATGGCTGGCAGCTGGGAGGCTACAAACAGCTGCACTGGGCTCTGGAGCCCTGGTACTGGCTCCACGGTGGTGATGACTGCACACACGTCTTGGGGTGCTGGGTGGGGAAGGGGCCAAGGCAGCGCAACCCCAGCCCCTCCCCTGTCATGCCGCTGCCACAGAACCTAGCCAAGGGCAGCAGAGCCTGCCAGCTGTTTGCATCCGCCTGACTATCTGCCATAGCCGGCCTGGGCTCTGGGCAGCTGCAGCAGGCGGTAGGTAGGCTGCAGACAGCTGCACTGGGCTCTTGGAGCACTTAGAGCCTCTGGGCAGATGGCATGGGAGGGGCTGACAGCAAGGAGGGGGCTAGGGTTGCAAAGCCTCCCGCCCCTTGCCGGCCATCTACCTGGAGGTGTGAATGCAGACTCTGCCGTGGAGCCTGGTGCAGCTGTTTGCAGCCTCCAGGCTGTAGCCAGCCGGGGAGCCCAGGCTGCTTGTAGCAGGGATTACAGCCTCCTGGCCACCTGCTGTGATCAGCCCAGGTTCTGTGGCTGGCGGCAGCTGCCCAGACCTGGGTCTGTCTGTGGTGTGCTGAGCAAAATGACCTAACCTACCATGCTTTGGCATGTGTGCCAGGGGTTGCCACCCCCTACCTTAGATGCATGCTGGTGTCTTCCTGGTATATATCTGTTATTGTGCTTGTATTGACATCATTAAGAGTAAAATTATGTCTGTGTGTTGGAGGTCACCGCTGCTGAAAGACTGGATGATTTCTTCATGGGGGTGCCTCTGAAAATGCTGCACAGCTTTGTTCCATTCTTAATGTTAAAAATTGGTGCTTCTTTTCTCACCCTTTAATTCTTATTTCCCCTTCAGCACATGCTGTGGTTGAAGAGGGCTGCATGTAGCTGTCTCTGGAACCACTCAGTAGTGCACCTATTTTGCATTTGCGGGGGGAGGGGGTAACTTCGCTACCGTGCAAAATACTCCCTTGTTTTTGGGCCATGCCTGCAGCCTCTGCAGTGCTTCCAGCTCTGGAACGAGGGTCTGAACTGTGAAACCCAGTTTCCTATATGGTAACTTATTGTGTAGTCATGCCTTCGGTTGCTGGTCTAGTTCATTCTTGTGGGCTTTTTCTGGCAGCAGAAGAAATGATGTCTACAAGACCTGTTGATCTTTCTATTGCTTTTTATCTAAGTTTGCAATTTCTACTTGAGGCAATGAGAGCTTATTTCCAGGATCTGTTTCTGAGAAACTGTTTTGGAAACTGCAAAGGATATTGCTTATGCTAGCAATGAAGTGAACTGTATTGCAGGAGCCAGGCATTTCTTACAGAATTTAAATCTCTTATCTCCATGGTGATTACTGTTTGTTTGTACAGTGTTGTGAATGTTCATGATGCTCTCCATGCAAATAAGAGACCACAGCCCTATCCTGAAGAGCCTTGCTGTCTCTAAGGACATGATGGAAGGTCACAGCAAATATTGGGCACAAGGGGAAAGATGAGGGGTCAAGTAACAGTTTGTAAGTTTGTATTCCTTCTCTCCATCCAGCTAGGTTTCATGAGTGTTAATAGGCTGTGGGGAATTTCTCATTAAGATGTATATGCTGGTTGAAAACCGTACAAGTGCCATCCTTCATCTGAAGAGGTCACCTGGAATTAGATCGTGGTCTCTCTTTGTTGGTAAGACACTGATGATTCTTTCTTGAACATGAGAAGAATAATTATGAATAAATATGTTGGAGCTGCATTTTCCTGTATTTTTAAGCTACTTGTGAAATTGCATGGGCATGATTTGATCCATTTAAATGGAGGTTTTAAAGAAAGGGAATTACACAAAGTTCTCTGAATAGAAGTCCTAATAAACAGACCCATATATTTTTCAAGTAATTTTGTTTGTGGAGGGGCATCTACCCCAACATTGACCACCTGTTAGCTGTGCTACCGAGTGTGCTTGAAGTCCTGCAAAAGTGTGATGGCCTCAGATATGAGATGGCACAAAAAGAATAAATGCGCAGCTGACCGTCTACAGAAACCTGGGGTGAAATCCTGGTCCCATTTAAGTCGGTGGCAAAACTCCCAGGTATTTCTAGAATCTAAGATTTCCCCTTTGGCATGGTTAGAACATATCATGTCTTAAGGGCACTGTGTAGGTATTTGGAATGAAGTATTGCAGCAAGTGTTGAAAGGTAGGCATGTTTTCCCTTTCTTTGTTATATGTCAGGAAACAGAATTGAAGGCACAATCAGTTTTGTCTGCACAGAGAACTGGTGGCAGAATTGAGATTTTGGTTTCCATTTCTACTTCCTACTCAAGGGTGCTTTTCTATAATGTAAAAGAATTTCTTGTCAAATTCTTTCATGATGTAGCTCCTTCACTCCAGGGCAGGAAATACTTCTGGAGCATGTGAAAACACTTGACTATCTTCTGATGCAGGTTAATATAGTACTGGAGGCACAGTTTTCTATTAGTCCTTCCAGATGCATTCAACTAAGGATACCTGATCCTCCTTTTGTGAGAAATAATGAATAACTTCAGGATGTCCATGTTTTAACTAGGAATCTTTTAGTTTATGTATAGAGTTTTGCTTGTTTTGATTCATGCTTTTTGTCTCTCTCTTTTTTTATTTTTTTCCCCCTAGGAATATCTTCCATAGGTCTGGCTGCTGCTTACTATAGTGCAGGTAATATCCAGTCCCTTTGTGGAATATATGTTTATTCTTTCTTGTTGAAATTATCTATCACATGGTGATGACTCCTACTCCTCCCCCTGTAGCTTCTGCCTGATTATTTTTTTTCTTACATGCCTGGGTTTTGACTGATAAAATGCCTGTTTACAAACATTAATTAGTTGATTCTTGCAACTTCCCTGGGAAAGTGGTAATTAACAGTCTGTCACTGAACTGAACAGATTTTGCTGCCTTGATGTAGGTATTCTGTCTTTTGTGATTCTGCTAAATCATCCTTGTCAGCAATTGCTAATCCCTAGGGTTTATGAAATTACCTCCTGAAAAGCAATTTTTCTTTTAGATTGGATCAGCTTGCAAGAAATAACAAGTATTTTTCTGTCTTACCTCCTACAGAAAATATCCACAAACCATCCTATAAGCTGTTTGTTGCATTCTTTGGGGCTTCAGAGTTGAAAATTTACATTACCATGTAATTAGTAGATTTTACTGGATTTTGTCCTAGAAAAACGTGTCTGAACACTGTCTGTATTAGCTGACCTTCTTTAAGAGGCTGCCATGAAATCTGTCAGACATACTGCACATAATTTCTTTTCCACCTTCAATAGAAGATTGATTGAACACTTATTTTAGTGACTACTTTGGGCAGGCACTTTAGGCAGGCTACACTGTGTAAATGTTTCCAGCATGTCACATTTTAAATATTTGTTTGCTAAGAGATGTTGACCGATTCCTTTATTATCATCAAGAAGTGCTTGTTTTGGTGAACTAATTTCCTAGTCCTTCACCCCTGTTCTCTGCAGCACAAATATTTGAGGTTCTATCATAAGAGCCATTTGGATATGCTTGGCTATCTCAGTTTTCAGGAAAAAAAATAATGCCCATAATAAAATTCTGCTGCAAGTCTTGTAACAATAAGTGTGTTTATAATCCTGAATAATTCTCATCCCAATATGGATAAGGGCTTAAAAAAAACCCTTTTTGGTCATGGAAAACATTAGAAATACTGTGTGTCAGGGTCAAAGAGAAACATGTCCTGTGATGGAAACCGTCTTTTTCTCCCTCTCGCTTTTCTCATGAGTGGATAATGGGGCTTCTTTTCTAAATAATGATCTCTATTCAGTTCTCAAACAGCGTATCTAAAATGTATGCATTTTGTATTGTTTAGACACATTGGGATGGAAACTCTTCTATATAGCTGGGTGCCTCTTTGTGGCTGCACAGAATCTGGAGGAGTGGGAGGTAAGATGCAAGCTGAACTCAGACAGGAAATGAGTTTATGCTTACTTAAAGCATTTGTCAAATGTTGGTTTCAGCAGCCAGATGTTTTTTATATTGTGCAGTTCAAATAAGTTATACTGTCGTTGAGAAACTTGGTGGGATTGATCCTGTTTAGTAAATTTTAGCCACAAGGTACCTGGGTGCATTGGTGGATTAGCAAGATGACCACAAGCTTGCAGGTGTGGTGGACTTGTGAAAAAAGCCAGTGGGATCCTAGGGTGCGTTAGGTGGGGTGTTTTCTGTAGTGATAAGGGAGTACTAGTGCCATTGCACAAGGAATTGGCAGGATTCCATTTAGAAAATAATTTGCAATTCTGGCCACCAACCTTGAAAAGGATGCATTTAAACTGAAAGAGGTACAAAGAAGGGCCACGAAGGTGATTATGGGAATGAGCTCTTTCTTTATGAAAGAAGGCTGAAGAAGCTTGGCTGTTTTGTTTAACGAAACTCAGATTGAGAGAGGGAGTGTTCGTGCATTTGTGTAGGAAATATTAGCAAACAGAGCTTTTTAAGCTGAAAACCAGCAGAAGATCAAACTGGCTACAAACTGGCTGTAGACAGACGTAGATTGGAAATTAGAAGATTTGTAACTATCAAAGGAGTGAAGCTATGGAATGATGTTCTGAGATTAATTAGAGGGACAAAGAATTTGAATAATTTTAAGAGTGAACTAGGTAAGTTCATGGGGGAGAGAGTATGTTAGGACAGGGAGTTGTTAGTTCAGCCATCAGTATGTGTGATATGTTGAATCCTGTATTTGGAATGTGGTGCTGGTAAACCCATATTTTAGAGGTCTTGCTGGTTTGCCTGTAGGGCCTAGGGAATAATGTACTTATTTCTTCCCTGTTATTGCAGTGGTGAGGCAATGCTTTTACCTATGGTATGTATTAGGGCAGGGGTTATCAACCAGGGGTACGCGGAAAGGGGTCAGGGGGTATGCGCGGGTGGGCGGGGATGGAGCACCACCACCCTGCGCCGCCCCCGGAGCAGGGCCTGTGGGGGGCGAGGGCAGTGGCTTCCTTCTGCAAGGCGCACAGACACCACCTGGCTGGCCGGATGTGGGGGTGGGGAGGGGGAGCTTGCAAGTGGATGCTGCTATCTACCACCCCATGCTACCACTGCATGCAAACCCACCCCTGCTCCGTGTCTGGCCACTGCCATCCTCCCTCGCCTCCCCCCATGCTTCTCCAGAAGTGTACGCAGAAGTGGTACACTCCTTAAAAAAGGGCTGAAAACCCCTGTTGTAGGGTGTTTTCTGATATTTCTGTTTTTGTGCCTGGGAGTAGCATATGATGATGTGAAAAAGTGGTTTGGGGGATTTGTTGGTAAATGATTGCCTGATGGCCCCATCCTGTGTTCCTAATTATTTTACTGATAAGCTCAGGTTTAGGGATGAGACTCAGTTAAGCCTACTTGTAGTAAATGAATTCCTCTGTAGATTACTTTTACAATTAAGTTGAAAGGTTTGCAGCATTTAAATTTTGTCTAAAGGGGGGAGAGAAGGAGTAGAGCATGCAGTGACTAAAGCATACTTCCCATACATACAGGCTGGTGCTACTAGTGATAGGGAAGAATCATTAACCAGGACAGATTCCCTCTCATTGCTTCCCTATTCTGAGGGGAATGGTGTTTGTGAAATTTTTTTTTTTAGTGATGTGATATTTACCCGCTAGGAAGTAGATGAAGGACACCAACTCATTTTGCTGCCAGTCGGAAAACTTTCTTGCTGTAGTTACTTGACCTGTTTGAATAAGTAACTCAGGCGTAAAAAACTTTGTGTTTCATTAACTGTCTCAAGCCATCAAATCCTTGGGACATCTTTTTTCAAATGTAAGCCTTGTTGTAACAGGTAAAACTAGCCCTGGCAGTGGTTGGTGATTTGTTGTTGAGAAAAGGTGTAGGTAGAATTTATGTACACCGAAGCTTTAGGATTGTTGAACACACACATGCAAGCCTAACAAGGATTTTTCAGTTTCTCCAGAGTAGTATTTTGGTTTATCACCAGGCACAATTTATAGCTGTAAGGGATAAGGCAAAAGTGAGACTAAAACCACCTCAAATCCTCTTCTGGAAAGAATTTGAGAGAGAGTCTGTGTTACAGGGGAAGCCAAGGACAATATTTTGGTTTTTAATTCAGCAGTGAGACGCAAGTGATTATAATTAAACTTATTAAGTTTATATTGCTGAGATAGCATAATTTAATTTTTAAGGTATAGATGTCAGCTGTGTTTTTTTTTTTTTTTTAAGAGAATCATTTAGTTGATGTTTTTCAATTTTGCAGGAAGCTGTATTTGACAAGAACAAGGGCAAAGTCATTCTAAAAACATTTAACCTCTACAAAAAAATACTGACCTTCTCCAAAGGAGGCCATGAACAAGGTAAGAAAGCAGGGGTTTCTGTAGTCACCAAGCGCGTGTGCTGGACAGAAGAATTATGTATGAATTTGTTCCATATGCTCCTTTAAAGCACTGTACTCAAGTCAGTCATATCCATTCATTTCCAGTGGCTTTCCAGACAGCAGATTTCCACCAACATTTTAAATCTTTCTGACTATTAAAATACAAATGAATGGAAAATGGCTATAACTCTCCTCACCTATATGGTCAGAGTGCCTGGATTTTTTTCTTAAATACTGGTATTAGTATTTCCTTGGGTATCTTATTATTCATGCTTACTTTTTTTCCTGGTTTAATGTACTGAAATTTATAGTGTGTTCGGCAAATGTGACTGGTGAAAGACGTGTACCTAGGAGTCGCAGTAGAGGATTTTAATCCCAGTTTATGCAGTCATGGGCAAATTGCTTAAACCCTGTGTCTTTGTTTTAGTATCATCATTTAACTCCTGTAACAGACCTGTTACTTGAAATCCTGGGTTTAAGGTGCAATAAAACTGAAGGGTTAGAGTTCATTCCATTTTAAATTTCCTTATTTGTAATGCGTGCTTACATGCACACACACCAAAAGTATGGTACATCATTAATATTTATGGGTGTGGTTTACTGTTCAAGTCAGCTCAGAAAATACAGCTGGATACTTGGGATAGGTTGGAGAAGGGCATTTTGTGCCTGAAAGCTCATTTAACACTTGTCCCAGCTATATTCAGTTGTTCCAATAAAAGATACTACCCCCGAACTCCCTGAAGCCCCTTTGCTTCTCACATTTTCTGGACAAGTCAGTTACAACAACACAGTCTAAACCAAACCTGCTGCTTCTGGAAATGCAAGATGGTAAGACCCAAATTCATATCTTTTAAGCCCCCTGACATTTAAGATTGAGCAGTTGCAAGGCTCTCTGGAACTCTAGAATAGGCAGGAATCCTAAGGGAAAGTAGGAACTTCAGTAACTTAGTGCAATCCATTTGGGAATGAGCATCAGGTTGGTTACAAGGTTGAAAAAGATCTAAGGGTGCACTCAAAAGATTTTTTTGACCAATACTGATGGCTGATTATTAACCAGCCATATTGGCTGATACCAGTCTGATGGCCGGTATGCAGCCTGGCAGCTTGGAGAGCAGTGTCTGGCCAGTAAGACTGTGGAGGGAAGGGGCGTGGGGAGGGGGGGGCACAGATTGAGGCCTTCATGGTGAAGGAGGGAGTCGGGCAGGGGCAGGGTGGGGCATGGGAAAGAGCCACAGGTACCTTATTCAGTGGGTGTGGGGGACTGGGGAGTGGGGTGGCTCCTTGCCTCTGTGTGCACCCCTGAAGGAGCCATGGGGGGCATGTACCCCCCAGATTTGTGCGTGGGGTGAGGGTGAGCTGGTATCAAGTGGAGTGCCCCAGGGATCAGTCTTGGGGTCAGTTTCCTTCAATGTCTTTGTCAATGATCTGGAAGGTGGCATAGAGTGAACCCTCAGCAAGTTTGCAGATGAAATCAAGCTGCAGGGAGTAGTAGATATGCTGGCGGGTAG
>NW_017728964.1:9149758-9151862 GCF_001723915.1 Gavialis gangeticus
CTGGAAGGTAAGGCTAGGATTCAGAGTGACCTAGACAAATTGAAGGATTGGGCCAAAATAAATCTCATGCAATTCAACAACAACAAGTGCGAAGTCCTGCACTTAGGACAGAAGAATCGCTACAGCCTAGACTGGCTATGCAGCAGCTCTTCAGAAAAGGACCTGGAGGTTACAGTGAACAATAAGCTGAATCTGAACCAACAGTGTGCCCTTGTTGCCAAGAAGGTTAACAGCATACTGGGCTGCATTGGTAGGTGTGTTGCCAGCAGGTTGAGGGAAGTGATTATTCCCCTCTATTCAATACTGATGAGGCCACATCGGGAGTACTGTGTTCAGTTCAGTCCCCTGCTGCAGAAAGGATGTGGACAAATTGGAGAGTCCAGCAGAGGGCAACAAAAATGGTTAGGGGGCTGTGGGACATAACTTGTGAGGAAAGACTGAGGGAGCTGAGTCTAATGAAGAGGAGACTGAGAGGGGATTTAGTAGCAGCTTTCAACTATCTGAAGTGGGGTTCAAAAGAGGATGGAGCTAGACTGTTCTTATTGAGGACAGATGACAGAACAAGGAGCAACTGTCTCAAGCTGCAGCAAGGGAAGTTTAAAGTTAGATATTGGGAAGAATTTTCTCACTAGGTGGGTAGTAAAACACTGGAACAGGTGACCCAGAGAGGTGGTGAAAGCTTCAGCCTTAGAGGTTTTCAAAACCCGGCTAGACAAAGTTTTGGCTGGGATGATTTAGTTGGGGATGGTCCTGCTTTGAACAGGGGGTTGAACTACATGACCTCCTGAGGTCCCTTCCAACCCTAACTTTTTATGATTCTGAAACCAAAGCTGTAAACTACGTTGCATGAGATCACAGGTCAATTAGGAATTGAACTCATGATGCTCTTGGTTTTCACAATCATACTCTTTTCTGGGCTGAATCAAATTGCCTTGCTGATAACTTGAATACTGTGGAGTAATTAGAAACCTGAAAGCATTTAGAACATTCTTCAGTTCTGTGTCTGTGCTGGAGGTGTGTGTTAGTGTATGAACTTCTTCACTTTTTTGTGTCCTGGAAACTAGGTAGATGTCTTCTAAGAACATGTATTTTACCAGAAACAGGGAGCAAGTATCAGTTAGTGTGATAACGCAGATCAACGGATGCTCTGAAAATGACTGATCTGAATGTTGAAATCTTTCATCTACTCAATCTCCTTAAATTTACCTACTTTCTACAGAAAACAGTTCAGCTATTAAAGAAAGAGGGAAAATAGTGGGAAACAATAAATTGGGCGGGTGCCCAAGTTAATTACTACAGACTATGCTGGCTGGTGCATACTGCATTGCTTTGGTATCCTGAATGCAGGTTAGAATTTACCCAGCTGAATGGGAGGAGAGCAGAAGTATGAAGCCATCAAAGGTAGGAAGGGGTTGTTGAGAGTCTCAGTTGCATAATTGAGGAGTAGAGTGTGGAGAATGGCTATTACAATAGTCAGTTTTTTTTTCTTACTTTTGCAAACAGTGGTGGCTCTGCTGCATGAGATTCGAGATGTGAACGTGGAAGAAGAGACTGTGCGTTATTTTGGGAAGGGTTACCTGGTAGTGCTACGATTTGTCACTGGATTTTCACACCCACTGACCCAGAATGCAGTGCTGGGCTGTAGGAGGTACAGTATAAATTATACTTTTTGATTAACAGTGTGCGTAAGGGCAGGAGATGCTCATCACAGGGTCAGCAGCCAGATTTATAGGAGGCTGGCTATTAGCCGTTGGCAGAATTGTCCGGACTTATTTTCTACACTTATTTTTACTGTTTGATTTTTCAGACCCTTTGATGTTTTGAGTCACTTGAGCTGACAGTATCTGCCTAATTAGATTTACAATATTTTCATATTTAAGGCCTCCTTAATACTGTATTTGATTTACAGTAATTCAGTCCAGAGGAAAATTGGCCCCTAGATCATTGTTGCTATTTTATACTAGAAACTCTTTGTGCTACATACCATGCAATCTCTTTACTTAGTCACTGGGATAACTCCTCACTTTGTTCTCATAAGTTAGTGCACAGAGTCCTTGCCAGGTCCAGTGGTTGAACTGGAAACACTTTGGCTTGTTCGTCACAT
>NW_017728964.1:9156862-9160673 GCF_001723915.1 Gavialis gangeticus
ATGTTTTGAGTCACTTGAGCTGACAGTATCTGCCTAATTAGATTTACAATATTTTCATATTTAAGGCCTCCTTAATACTGTATTTGATTTACAGTAATTCAGTCCAGAGGAAAATTGGCCCCTAGATCATTGTTGCTATTTTATACTAGAAACTCTTTGTGCTACATACCATGCAATCTCTTTACTTAGTCACTGGGATAACTCCTCACTTTGTTCTCATAAGTTAGTGCACAGAGTCCTTGCCAGGTCCAGTGGTTGAACTGGAAACACTTTGGCTTGTTCGTCACGTTAACATTAAATTAGTTATTTCAAAATGCGTACACATACTAAATGTGAAAGTTGCTCCTGGTAACTGGTTATCTTAAAAGGTACTGACTTTTGCTCTGTCAAGCCAGTCAATGTATGCAAAGATGTGGATGCTTTGCTATTTGTTTTGGCTCAGTAAGACAGGTAATCAATTGTTTATGTAACCCCTACATAGAGAGCACGCCAATTTTTTTTCTAGTAAGAAATTGTACATTAAGTATCTATTTGTATAATGTTACATTGCTCATATAGCAAGGTAGCATCCATAGTTAGCACGTGGATTTTTTTGTAGTATTTTTCTTTTCCATGTTAAATGTCAAAAAAAATTTTTTGTTGCGTTTTTAATGACATGCAAAATATGTCTCCCCAAAAAGCTGAAAATGGCTAATTACTGATTATTAGTCACTCATGGATAATTAGTCATCAGTACCAGTTCCCTTTGAGTGATAAATTAATTGGATTTTACTCTACTGTACAAACCTGTAACTAAAACAGCTCTTTGGAACAGGGACTTACAGTTGAAACCATATGCAAATAAGAGCCAAGAGCAGAAGTGGGCAGTCGGGACAATAAGTGCAGAAACAGCAGGCCCAGTGTACTAGCTTTCCAGGGAGAAGTGACAGGCTAGATTCAGGCTGTTTCTACTATTTTATTTTTAGAGATAACATGTCTCCAGAAGGAAGTGCATATTTAAGAAAAGATCACTCAACAGCTTTACTTCTGCTTCTCAGGAGCAACGGCATCTTCAGATAGGCTGAGGGTGATGTGGAAATTTACAGTATGTTTCAGGGCCTCAGCCAAACTGTTTAAGAGTAGCGTGGACTTAATGGGAGAAGTTGCACTATATTAGTGGCAGTTATTTTACTATTATCAGGTGTTTTGGTATGACAGGAAGTGTTTTGAAAACTAAATAGAACATCTTAACAGCCTCTGTCAAGTGCTTATACATGAATGGGTCTTGTAAGCGTTGTGTCTTGTTTCAGTATTAGAACTTTTATCATCCCCATTCATTCTACTTCTCTTAGTACAGCTATAGGAGAGAATCTGATTCTCTTCTACCTTGTGTGTCTAGTGCAGTCATCAGCTAAGTTATGCCTGAAGAATCACTAAAGCTGGTGACGTAAATTAGAAAGAGATTCACTGGCTTCGCAGCTGCTAAAGGGAATTGACTTGTGAATGAAGCCTATTCAGATACGAACATCATTGGGAGATTAGACCTTGATGTCCCTTATGGGGAGGTGCTGTTAATTATAGCCTTATTCCATAGACTGACCAACTGTTTAGATAGGTACTTAACCAACACTGGGCACTTTCACAGTCTCATCAGCACCATGACTCCATTAATTCTTATACCATTTATTTTTTTCCAGTGATGCAGAAGCAGTTGCCAAGCTCATTGTTAGTTTTCTGGAACTGAACAGCATAGACAGCCATCATGACCTCTCGCAGAGCAGTGAAATGGAGGACAGTGATGCAGATGAACCCAAGGATGAGTATTAATAGTAAAAATAAAGCGAATAAAGCAGAGCCAGCTAAGCATTTGGGAATGGTGCTGGTTGCATTTCATCCAAGAAGACCTTCAAGATTTTGGAACTCTTTTTTATGCTTGGGAATTGTGCTGTAGTTACAATTGTAGGAGTCTGAGTTAAGGCATATCAGTGCTGAATTGCTTTAATTTTTGCATCCAATAAACTGCTTTCTCCTTGGATGCTTCAGTATGAACTTGTTCAGACATGGCTATGTACAGTCGAAAGCAAATATGATGTTATCTGTTACTTTTCCATGTAACTTGCAGACACAGAAGATACTTGTTTGTGAATTTTGTCACCTTATTCTAATTATGTAGTTATTTATTAATGAATTAGTTTGAACTCATTTCTTGTTTTCATATCTACACATGTAAACTTCCAGTTATTGCAGATATCCACTCTAGATGCAGGGTAACTGCCTTAAGATGAGTAAGTTAGGGCTCTGTATTTCTGTAAGTCGTATTATGTTATTGCTTGAAACTTAATGTAATGTAGATATCTAATTACAGTAGCTAAATTTACAAAGTAAGTAACTGAATTGATTTTAGGCACCGTACTGTAATAAATCAAAAAGGTAAGTCAGGACCTTAACATTTAGAGTGATGCCAAGGTCCATAGGATGGAAGTGTCAGACTTACCATTAGAACTAATAGAAATCAAAGTTTGAGTTTGAAAGTGTCTAAATTGACCAGTATTATACTTAAATTGATATTGCAGGACAACTTGTCTTGAGTTGGCCAAAGAAGTATGATTGGTTTTTTTTTTGTTTTTGTTTTTTGTTTTTGTTTTTTTTAAATAATATATAAACCATGTTGGCGCTTGCCTTAGAACAGTTCCAAGCCGTTGATAAGTTCTCAAGCTGCTGGTTGAAAGAGAGACCTAATTTGACCCAGGTTAAACAGTAGAGGTGGGCCTAAAGTTCTGTTACCCTAAGTACTTTTAAAATAACTCTGTTACTGCATGGAAAGCCTGCCACGTGCATTTTTAAAAATGCCAACTGTAAAAAATAAAGCAGTAGCCTAGATCTGTGAGTTTTCCATGTTTTAGGACTTTTGGCAGGCAAGATAGTATCTTTGTAGCCTTTGATGCTATCTGAATATAGCCGGGATGGTGAAGTACATCAGTGCTTTGTGACCAAAACTAATTCCAGCATATGTGGTGTTGGTGATCTTGGTTTTAAAAGTTTGTTTCTTGAATGGTTTTATTCATATAAATATATAATGTCAATGTATCTTCTGAAAAATAAGAGTGGATTTTTGGACAATCTACCTCTGCACTGATCAGAGTTTTGCTAGAGCTGGAACTCTTAGTTATGCTTGTTAAGATGTCATATTGCTGAGAAAACAAAGTATAATATAGTGAGCCAAAAGTAACTTCAACATAATAAAACTTGTACTTTTTTTGGACAGCACAGTGTTAAGACCTGAATTACTTAGTATTGTATATTTTATTTCATAGACCTTTATTTAGCAGTTTGATATATCAAAGTTAATGGAGCTTTCGTTTAATTCTAATTAATACTAAAATCATTTGCTGGATGTAAGTTACCTATAACTACCTCATTGAAGAGGGTGGCGTTGATATGCTGTTAGCTCAGCAGGAGATCTGAACTGGATACTAGGGATAAGGCTAGCCCAAGCACGAGATTGTTTCTGGTGCATGGGTCTACTGTCAAGCAATTTCTTTAGCAGTCAGATGTCCCCATGTGTTTCTGCTTTATAATTCCCTTGCCCCACCTCCCCAGTTTTAGGGAACAGAGGCAGGAAGACTTTGGGAGAAGCCAAACTGCTGTTAGACTGGCCAAGAGCTGACTAGGTAAGACATTGAGAAGTCTGAGCCTCAATCCAGCAAGACTCTTAAATGTATGTTTAGCTTTAAGCTCAGTGGACAGAGGGCACTAGGATTCTAACCTGTGCTTTTTACTTCCAGCCTTAAGAGTCTAGCATACACAGGTGAGAGAGAGTCTTGTTCTTGCT
>NW_017728964.1:9165673-9180888 GCF_001723915.1 Gavialis gangeticus
CTAACCTGTGCTTTTTACTTCCAGCCTTAAGAGTCTAGCATACACAGGTGAGAGAGTGTCTTGTTCTTGCTGCTGACTTCAAATGGGAATTGAATCGTAGTAGGAATACAATTGCTGTTACCAGGCAGATCAAAAGGAATGGAGCAGGTGGCTGCTGTTTAGAAGGAACGTGGTCCACCTTTATTAATAAACTGAAAAAGATGAATTGCAAGTCTAAACATTTAAGCAAATGTCTGCCAGTCCAGGTGCCTGTGAAGAAGCCCCGTATCAATTAGCCAGCATATCACGTGACTCAACCCTGCCTCTCACCATTTAGGGTTAGAAAATCAGAAGTACTAATGAATAGCAATGATTTGACGATTTAGGAATAAAGCCTAAATTAGATTAAGGCATATTTTTCACAGAGGTAGAGAGGGATACTCAAATCCACAAAACATTCATAATGTGATAGTAACACCTGAAAGTGACCTTTTATTTAAATTTACTCCATTTTTTTTTTTATCATGGATAGCATTGCTTCTGGGTAGAGAACAGGACAAGCAGTTGGGAGAACTGGATTCTGTGCCAGCTCTGTGGGGTGACACTGGACAAACCATTTGGCACCGTTGTGCCTCAGTTCCCCCACTTGTAAAACGGAGGTGCTGATGACACTGTCCTCTGTAGTCAAGTACTTTGAGATCTACTGATGAATAGCACTATATAAAGAGCTAGGTATTTGTCATGAGCCAAAGGTCCATCTTCAAATACTTATCTCTTTGAAGCAGAGGTGGTGCAGAATGGCAGGATGTAATACTTAGTCACTTTGAGTCCACAGGTTTACATATGTAGAACATCCTTACAGATGCACTGTACTATGTTCAGAACATCAGCTTAATCTTGGCAGTTAGGGCTTTGTTTTTTGTCCTCAACAGGTGATGGCACATGGAAGATACAAACTATACTCTGTGTGTTTGGATTTGATTTTGAAATGACAGTCTTATTAAGGTAATACTATTTGCCCAATTCTCCCAGGGCCATAATCCACAATGATACAGTCAAGAGATTTCTTGCGCATGTCTCCCCTCCCATCCTTTGGGTGTTAATTTTGGGCATTCTCTTCGTCCATCACCATGTCTGACGTAAGGATTACACACTCCACATTGAGGGATAAATGCTAATATCTGAAATGTGGGAGACTTGATTGGAGAGTTCAGCATAATGGCCTCAGACTCATTCCTTGGAATGGACCAAGCCTCTAAGGTTTGAGCCACAGACTCCTCTTAGTACCCAGCAGATCTCCTACTAACAACAGTGAGAAATCTATATTAAGGTTGAGGCTGGAAAAGTGCCAGTTACATTGGTAGGGTTAAAGGCCTGGCCTACAGATTGAATGCTGCCTGAGATATTTATCCAGCACCTATCAGACTGGTGCTTAGTCATCTTAGTTTGAGTCCACAGGTTTACATACATAGAACATCCTTACAAACACACTATACTATGTTCTTCTACAGTAACTGAACATTTAACGCCCCCAACCTGCATCTGAACAAGCTAGTGCAGTGGTTTTCAACCTTTTCTTCATTTCTAGACACCTAAAAGCTTTGAATAGAGGTGCAGACCCCTTTGGAAATTTTGAGTGGAGGTACGGACTCCTTTAAATTGTAGGTGTGGGTACTCGCATACTTTTGATCAGTTGCTTTTTGTGGACCCCCTTAGATCCCTTAGACATAGGGAACCCTTAGGGATCTGTGGACCACAGGCTGAAAACAAGAGCTAGTGCTATCCCCTGTGCTGGTTTTGATTTATATTTTTATTTGGAGACCTTAATTTTGTTCTGGCCACTCTAAGAACTGGAATAGCTTTTAAGCAAAGTCTTAAATTCTGCAAACCAAGTGACTGCGATAGGAGCTAGATACCTCAGGCAGGATACAGTCTACAGGCCAGGCCTTTAACCCTACAAATGTAACAGGCAGCTTGGCACATAGTGTTACTGCCTCTTGGCTGGGGGAAAGAACTTCAGTGCAACCTAAGATGAAAAATTATTAAATACACACTTGTTTTCAGAATTTGCCAGTGGATTTACCTCTTCTTCATGCAAAAGTGTTTGTAAAGTCTTTGCTGATCTTGCTACTTCTCAATGAATAATGAATTCTTCCCATTCAGTCTAGCTGTTGGATACATCCGGATTGCGTTTCACATTTTAGAAAAAATCTGTGGGAAATCTAACTTGCAAAACTGAACAAATCGGTGAGGACATTGCTGACCTTTACTTTTTTGTACAAAGTAAGCATATTAAAGGACTTAAGTCACAATTCTGCAAATCCTTTAATTTGCAAGTTGAGTAGCCTTACTTGAAACCACAAGCCTACTTGAAGTTAATCATGTATTCAGAAGATTTAGCTTATGTCACTGTACTGAACAAAACTAGATGAAACATTCCAGGTGAGGGAGTAACATAACCCTGGCAACTGAATTCCTTTTATGTTCACTTAAAAAAAATTCCAGCAGTTGGTACCAAATCCACAACTCCCACAAAGGGTTCTTAAATGGTAATTTAAGTTCTGTTTTCCTTGCCAAGTGTCATGATTCAGACCTAACCTGTGAATCTCCTATAATATCATTCAGTCGGTTTGTTTTTAACATCTGAATAAAGAGCATCGGTTATGATTTCAGTAGACTCCTGAAAAAGAAGTGGAACGTTTCTGTGTCACGTTTGCTTTTTGACATTTTTGCAAGAAGCATTTAGAAAGTCATTCTTGTATGTTGCAATTTTTTTAAGTTGCCAATGTTTCAGAGAAACCAGTTTTGATAACTTTTTAATGTAGATTTGGCATTCTTTATTCATTGACTGTTTGCTATTAAAACTTGATGGCTGTTCAGCTGCTTACCAGGATGCAAATATACTAAGGAGTTGTGTTTTCTAATCATGTTTTCAAATATAAATAATGAATTAGAATAGAAATCTGGTGCAATAACTCCTTTGTCTGTATGTAAAATTGATATACTTGTAATTGTCTGTCTTATGTGGTAAGATATTTTTTTCCTTCAAAGAAAACTTGCTACACTGAGTGTGTGCAAAACCTGTGACATTTTTCTAAAAGCAAGTGGATCTTGGGTCTTAAACTTCTAAGGCGTTCTAAACTCAGACAAAGGGTGCTACCTTTAATTAACCAAAAGCTGAATGAATATAACACAGAAAGCACAGGCTAAATGTTGTTATTCTTTACTTTACAGGGTTTAACTCATATCATACTCCTCCTTTTTCTGGTCTGATAAATTTATTAATAGGTCAAATATATATGTCTTTCACAGTAGATATTACAACTTACCCATAATCCTTCCTGAGGGTTCCTGCATACTTACAAGTTTCAAGCAAGCAGCATATAATGCAAATAATTTACAGGTGTTTCAAATATTTATTGTAAAATGAGCACACTTTGAAATCAGGTCAAACTCAAATGTTCCAAGTACTGGGAGGGAGAAGTTACCAAGCTAATCAGCAAGTGAAGTTTGTCATGTTACCATTTCTACTTGCCTTTACCTCATGAAAGCATATCACTATTGATTTGAATCTGGATAAATCTATATCCTTTCAACCCTTCTAATATAATGAACACAACTGAGCTTGGCCCCATTCCTGTCTTCCCTGTTATACAGTGGAGTAAGTCTAGTCCACTACTGACGTTTGGTGTATTTTCAGCCTCTGAAAGAAGCTAATCATTTGTTAGAAGTGAAAACAAAACCCCAAATCCTCATACTCTCTCATGCTAGCATAAATCCCTTGCTAGTGTCTACAGCTGTTTTCAGCAGAGTTGCCTGCACTATTCTAGGGGTGATTTAGCCCTGGTTATGTGATTACTCATAATTTTGCAGCCAGCAGGGTCTCAGATGAATCAGTCTGCAGTTAGAGAGCAGCTATGATTGTGCTTGTATTGCTGCATCCAAGTCATTCATCACTTGCTGAAGTTTTTGTAGGCTGGGATGGACATTCTCCTCCATCCACTCCTCTATAGTACATAAGTAGAAAACTCTCTCCATGGCTACTTGAAGGTCTTGTGCCAAGGCATTCCACTTGGAGAGAAGACTAAGCAGAAACAAAAGGAAGAAGCCAACAGGGTGTTGCTGTACATAATACTTTTCAGAACCCACCACATTTGCAAGTAAGCCCTGGCTGAACAGGTTACCCTTTTCATAGAGGTACAGTTCCAAGGCTTTAATGTTGCACCTCTTTCTCCAGGAAAGGGTGGATATTGTATAGAATTTTGATGCATTTTACCCTGTAGGCTGGTGAAATGTTGAGGTTACTGGACTGTAGGTTAGGTTTCTGGAACTGTGATCTTGGCCTATGTTTAATATGGTGACCTTGAAAAAGAGTTGCAGAACCAACAGTTCTATATAGGGACTGAGTATTCTTTCTTAAGCCTAATTAAAACCTAACTTTGATTAGTAGGGATTTAAATCTGAGCACTAAAAGAATCTATATGGCTCGATATCCTCCCACCATAGTAATAATTTAAAACTGACTGGAGAGACAAAAATCAATGAAGTAGCTCCTGAAAGGGCCAAAGAATTGCTTGGGGCACTGAACTGGCATGGGGGGAACCTGGGTTCTCTCTTAGGCCCTAACTACTGGCTTCTTGTGCAACCTTGGTCAAGTCTTTTGCCAGCTTTAAAATGGGAATGATAATTTTCTCTTCAAAGATGAAAAGCACTAGGTAAAGTCTGGCACATAATCCAATCTCTGAGTGGAATGGCTATGTTTTTTAGCGGGGAAAATTAATTTGTTTTAAACTGGATTTCTTTTATTTTAAATGGTGGTATGTAAGCACTAATCATGGAAAACTGCAAGGACTTGAAACCTCAAGTTTCAGTAGTCACCAGAGCACATGAAAATTATGACTTAATTTCCTGTCTATTGCAAAGTGGGGTGTTGAGTTACCTTAGTACATCTGGCTGAAAGTGATGTATGATTATAGGATGAACAATCTTCCTCTCTCTGTGATAGGGGCTGAACCAGCCTGTGACATACCTGAAAATGAATCTAAATGTGAATGTTCTTTGGAACAGCAATCACAGAGTGGTGAACAGGAAAACGTACATGAAGGCTAAATGCGGAAGTGGTATGACTTAAGCTGGATTTCCCCTACGCAGAGGCAGAGTAGGTTTACGTATGTCTAGCAAAATGTTACCCTTTGAATTTGGTCTTAGCCTTGCAGGGTGGGACTGACTGGGGCATTTTTGCCATAACACACATTAGTCTGCTTTACACTAACTTTCAAAGAAGATGTTTTGCTTTCAGTGACAGCAAGGCCCTGATTTGGCTAAAGCAGTGGATGCCAACTTTCTTGGCAGGTGTGCCACAAATTAAGCCCTGCACCCTCCCCCAGTGCATCCTCTTCCTCTGCCTGATCCTCCACTCTGTTTTCTGCTCCTTACCATATTTGCCACTGTGCTGCCTGCCCCTTCCCTGATCTGCCATGTGCCACACACACAGGCTGCCTGTACCACGTGTGCTGCAGGTTGGACACTGAGCTAAAGAATATAATCACGTACTATGCTATATATAGGTGGCTGTGGTGTTCAGGTGCTTGCTGAATCCAGCCCTAAATGGCTTACCTTCTACTGAGATTCCTGTTTCAGAGCAGAGGGCCATGTAATATCTTAGCCATCATGAAGTTCACAAGTGCTGTTTGAATTTTGTACTTCTATACATCAAAGGCACATTACTTTCATTTGGCAAGAAACTCTTTAACTTTTCACCTGTTTTGTTCAAGAAGTTCATCCACTGAGGGCTTCAGGTAGAAGCCAACTTGAGTCACAAGGGTGAAGATGTCACTTCCTGGAAAGGTCCCCTGACTTGCACTGTGCAAAGAGAATCTCTGTCAGTCCTTGACATTGCCACAAAGAGAAGCATCTGAATCTAGTGATTGAGGCTTTACCTCATGAAAGTGTCAGTTTCCAGATTGGAAATCCCCAGGTATTTTTCCACATTTTCTTTAACCATTTCAGAATAGCCATCTGAGAAGAGGACAAGTGCAGTAAGTAAAAGGGGAACAGAGAAAAAGTGAAGCCATAAATGTCAGGGGGTTCCAATCCTTACCATACTTTTTCTGAGGGATTTTCAGAAGCACTTGGTGTTGGCCCAAGTCCTCTCCTTATGCAGTTAAAAGTAAAACGTGTACTTAAATAGAAATTAGAGCTGAGACAATGCTAGGAATTCTGAAATCTCTGCTTATGGAGTTCAGGACAGTTTGCTAATTCTCATGCTTGAAAAAAGCCTTGCCAGTCAGTTTCCACACTAGAGACTACTGCTGCCAGCCCAGGTTTCTTCTTGCCATAAGCACTTCTTATACTGGGGTTTCCCCTCTATTTCCAGCTACATTCAGGTTTTACAAAAAAATCAGGAGGTTGTTTTCTCAAGAAATGTTGCAAGACCAAAAGGTACTCCAGGATTAACATTTTAGATTAAAACCTAATCTGCATAGATTTTGTACCACTCAACTGTTTTGATTAGGGGGGTCTAGTTATTTTACCTGAAATAGTTATGCTGATGCAGTCACTAATGTGGATAGTTAGGAGGTCTAAAGGCAACCTAATACCTATGATCTTTACAGCAATATACTTACATGCACGCTAACATGGCTGAATACCTTTAACTATATCAGTATAGTTAAAACAGAACAAGTTTTATAGGTAGACAAGACCTGAGGGAATTGTGATTTGGATAATTAATCAATTAGTCATTTATGTAAGAGGCATGAATCAAATCAGCTTCAAAAGAAATTCCTATGCCAGGGGTTCTCAAACTTTGCGATACGGTGACCCCCCACAGTGGCCAATTGATGAGTGGAGGGATCCCCTGTGTGCCCATGCAGCAGCGTATGGGTTTGTGACCCCTTTTTAAGTTGCCACAGTTTGAGAACCCCTGTCCTATGCTAAAAGGAATTAAGCATGTAATAAGTGTCCAGTTATGACCTCCATGAAGGCATTATAAGATTTTATAATTATTTTAAATTAAAGGGCTTATAAGGTTGCATGTGAACCTGCCCACATTGTAAGAATGTGGCAACTGCTATTAAGAGACTCATGCCTATGGGGATACAAAGCACATGGAATTATACTAGTAGTGTTTTTCGTGATCAGACATGTATATAAAATTTTGAGATGGTTTGATCCTGCAGACTTTTAGGCACAGTTAATTTTTTTTGGATTGGGCATTAGCTGTGAGGGAGTATGCAGATGTCACTGTGTACCATTCTCTAGTGCCTGCAGACATACAGCCAGCGATGGGATTCCCACTGGGAGCAGCTCACACAAAACAGAGAAGTGGTCATACCTGAAAAGAAAATGTCCCTCCATTAAATGCTGTACTGTGAACAGTACTTTGATAATATAAAATGTTAGGCTTGTATCCAGTGATCTCAAAGTGCTTTACAAACATAATTTTCTGAGAAGATACATTGTTACAGACTCTGAGAAGAACCTGTACAATAATCCATATTTACTGATGGGGGAATTTACGATGACATCAGACTGCACCTTTACTTACTCCTTATTTACTATCATTTCCTCATGCTGATTCATGGTACTTGAAACCAGTTTTAAGGTTGGACATACACCCTGTAATGCCTTTAATTCTGCCATTCCTTTCCTTTGATATTAAAGTAACTCCTTCCAAAGCTAGTTAACTATCTGTTGAAGTGTCTGTAGTGAAGCCCTAAATGTTAAGGGTTTTACTGGATTGTAAGAGTTTGTGAAACCTCACCCTGCTAAAATATTTGTACTTCGAAAGATAAAAATAACAGGTCCTATCAAAGTTAGACTGCAATCATTTTAAGGTCATCTTTTACCCCTGTAGTTTCCTCATTCATGCTCATCACACCATCTGTTTATACAAAATAGTTCCTATGTGTGTTACAAATCAGGAATTTGGTTATGTATTTTATTAGACAAACTGACATCCAGCTGATCCAATACAGTTGGTTCAGTGAAGTATATCACCCTCAAAAAATCTTTGCCTCTCCTATAGTTCCTGTACCATTATGGCTATCATAGTAGCACACCCCTAAAAATCGGGATAGTATCTGAAGAAAATGCCCTCTCTTCATATGCAGAATGGTCTTTCTTGAAAATCCAATCCTAAGGGCTTCTAAAACAGTTAATGTTCACAGTGTAACCCTTCACTCTGCCTCAGGACCTCACTGTTGCAAGTGTCTCCCTTATTGGCCTTTGCTGCTAGTTAATTCTGTAAGCAACAAATCACAGGTCCAGTGGTTAAGGATGTAGCAGGTTATTCTTTCTATGTTAAGCATCTATTCCCAGGTGTGGCAATTTATCATTTGGGTACAGGCCTGAAGATGTTTTAGTCCTCTCCCTTTACCATTTTTATCCTCCCTCCACAGCCTTAGTCCTTCCAAGGCATGGGGACAATTGGGACTGAAATCTATCAACACTATACATAGAGTCAGGTGGACAGGAGCTAGAAGCAAACCTAACAGACGGTGTTACATTATGTCAGGCTTCCCCTGTGGGTCTTTGGTTCCCCTCCCTTGCCTTCTTTTGATGCTGTCACCTGGAAGATTTTTTTACTTGTGTTTCATGTAGAAATCTGCCCTTACCTTTGCCAGCCAGTCAGAGCAATGCCCTGCAGCATGTCTGCATGGCCACTGTGTGCCACTTTCAGCCACTGGAGATGGTTTTTTAAGTGATGTCCAATATGGGTCAGAGACTGATTTGCCCCGGTTGCTCCTTTAAAAGCACTAGCAAACCACAGCTTGGGAAAGTTGCACTTGTGATACTTTTCTATGAGAAGCACTGAAATGGAAGATGTAATGGCATATTTATTGGGTTTGGATTTCAATGACAAATCTTAAGTTTTTATTTCTTTTAAAGTGCAATACCTTACGGCATAGATGTCTCTATCCTTTTTAACAGAAGTGCAGACTAAGGTTTTGTGACATATATTCTATTTCTTCCCTTCTACTAGAGAAGGGCCATGCTTCTTTCAAAATCGTCTCAAAAGCAATAAACCATCGTGGAGATTCTAACAGAATCTGTATGTTTTTATAGTCACTTATTAAAACAATTAATGAATTCAGGGAGGGTCTGTTTAATAAAGCAGACATTTTTGTTGTCCAGGCACCACAGACTATAATTTTGGGAATGTGGCCATTTTTAAAGAGTTAATTAAGCTCTTTGCTTCCTCTAAGCAGCTCAGTAGAAAGAGTACAAACCTTTGCTGTCTACATCGATATCTTCTGCATAGTCCCAAATCATTGGCTCCACGAGCTCTGGTACCCCAGATTCTGGAAAGGGAAACATTTGTTTAAGTGAAGCAAAGTGGTAACTTAAGGCACAGACCAGAATCTGGGTTAATGGTGCAACGATACATGCATCACACCATGGCTAATGCTTGCCAGGCCCAGACTATAATATTTTACAGGTACAGAACAGACAGCTCTACTGTGTACTTTCTGCAGATCCTCTCCCTGCCAAGCCCTGGCTTAGTGAGATATCAATCGTGGGAAGAGGCAGTTCAGGCTCCAAGATCTATTTGTTCAGGCTTTCTCCTGAAATTGCCAACAAGGGAGCCAAGTAGAGATAGCTCATCGGACAGACACTATTCCATTGGCAAGACTGAAAAAGCTGCATTTCAGTCCATCTTATTACCATTCCTCTGGGCACATTTGATAGCTGGTACTTGAACTTAGAAAACTGTGTTGTGATGTAAATGCAATTACTTGAATCAGAATTTTATCTTAGTTCTCTGGGTTTATTAGTACATTTGATAATGGGAGGAAAGGGCACAATCATGCACTCTTTGCACACCTAAAACTTCTACTAACTTGCTGTTTGTATACATGCAGGGCAGGGACTGTAGTGTAACATGCCTGCTGCTTTAGGGTCCTGGTGCTTTGAGGCTCTCTGGCAATACAACACTACTACAACTAACAGGTGTAGGCTGACTCCAAGTTAGTCTGCAACAGACTCATTCACCTGGATTGAAGTGTTAGAGAATCAGGCCTTGAGAAAGCAGCCCCAGCCACACCATAGTCAACTCTGCCATAATTCAGCACTGTGTTGACCTAGATCAGGTCAACAGTTCAATTTCTCAGCTAGAGCAGGAGGGTGCACCAAGATGGATGCTGTACCAGCCTTACAGCAGATTCATTTGTTTTGCCTCCATTTCCCACTGTTAGATTTCCCACCATGGCTAGCGCTTGCACAGTTCAGTCAACGGTGATGGGTCTACAGGTGGCCATCAATATTGTAATGGTGTTGCCCATGTCTGTTCAGACCAGGTCTCCACAATACAATAGGGAGAATGCTGGTGGCTGCCTGGAGCCCTGTTTGTCTGATGCTGCTCCAGGTTTGGCAGGAGTTGGATTTTTTTTCCAGAAACAAAGTGAGGGCAGAACAAGGCCATTGAGTAATCCCTAAGGTCAGTGTGCGACACGCCGCCACATGTGCAGTGATAATGTGCCATGTCAAAGATACTGGGTCATAGCTTCTTTCCACGAAACTGCACCCCTGGAAGGTAGCTGCTTCTATCTAGGTCACCTTGTGCCCAAAAAGCCATGGATGTAGGCTGAGGGCATGGAAGCAAAACTCTGCCTTGATTTATTTTTTTAAATGAACAAAGACAAGGCTTTACTCCATAAACCACCACAAAGGGAGCAGTGACTTCTCTACTTTAGCTGCTTATATGGATCCTTTTACCACCATGCCTCACCATCTCTCAGTCACAGCACCCTTATGAGGAAGGGCAGTGTTGTTACCCACATTTTACGGAGGGGAAACTGAGACAATGTGACTCAATCAAAGTCATACAGGAAGCCTGTGGCAGAGTAAGTGATCAAAGCCAGGTCCCTCAAGTCCTAGGCTAATGCCTCATCGCTAAACCATCCCTCTTTTCCCTTTTGCTATTTGAAATGAATAATTTGTTACTGTTCCTGCCCCTACTGAAAGGGGAGTTGTGCAGTACAGCCTGTTTCAAACAATACAGTTTAATGGTTTTTAAGTCTCTGAACACGAGACACCCCTCCCGAATCATTCACCTGTCAATGTTTCATCATTTATCCCTCTGAGCATGTCATCCCATACTATGGGCTTCACTGTGGGATAAGATGAGGCAATGAAACTGGCCACAGCTTTTACGTGGGACAGGAACAACTTCTCTGGGTTATTCTCCTGTTGCTGCAACCACTGCTTTGATTCCTCCCCATCACCAAGGTAGTAGACCTGGGAGTACCAAACAAAAGACCCTGCTTTACTGTGGAAGAACAAGTGAGACAGACACAATATTGTGAAATATTTGATATTACTATGATGTAACAGTCTTGGGACAAAAACCTGTTATACGAATGTTGCACATTATACACATCCTTGCATAGCTTACAAGCAATTACAGTTCTGGCTGAGTAGGCCATGTACAGCATATTTCCTACAAGGAAATAAAATCACAGAGGGGCAATGCCAGCTCCCACCACTGGATTACTGCAAATATTAGCCTTCTGATGCTTTGCCCTCTAGACAAATAGTTTTTACTGGCTTCACCTAACTCAGGAGACCTGCCAATTCAAAAGGACCTGAGACATATAAAGGTCCTGACTCAGGGAAAGAAGTCATTCTCACTTCATTCAAAAACTGACATGGGAGCATGACCGACATGGAGAGACCCTGCGAGATGGTCTGATGTACCGAGCTGTACCAGTCTCAGTGGAAATGCTGGATGTCTGCATGGTAAAACAGGTTTGTGTTTAAAGTCAGGGGAGCCAAACTCAAACAACCCTGCAGGTCGGATGAGTGGCATTGGGCCAGTCCATGGGTCCGATGGCCCCCTCCCCTTCCTCCTCCTCCAGTACATCTGATCTAGTGACTGTTCTAGTTGGTTTGGCAGTGTGGATCCCAAAACATCTGGAAGAGGTGCCACATGCAGTGTAGTCTAGCCACAGCAGCAGCGCTGCACATGTTGGTTGCCGCAGCTGGACTGGGGAAGGGAAAGGGGTCCATGGGCCAAATTCAGCCCATGGGCTGGCCCTGCACCATGGGCGCACACCATGCCTGTGTGGGGATGATCACACCCAAAGGCAGCACTGGGGGCTAGATGATGAATCTGACCCATGAGCCATATTTTTGAAACCCCTGCTTTAAGCTCTTCATTGTTTTATGGTGTGTTCTCTCTAGAATGCTTTCACTTTGACTAGCTAGTTCTTTGGTTTATGAAAGCTGGCTAGTCACTAAATCACTCCTGTCACTGCTTCTCACAGACAACTAAATCTTACTGTGGTGCCTGAAGAAAACTGCAGGGGACTGCAGACAAGGGGCCAGGTCTAGAGCGAAAAGAATGCAGATTCCTTTTCCTGAAAACATCTCTGGTCTCTAACCATTACTTCAGTGGGGAACCCATAGAGGGGTCAGAGATGCAGGTCATGTAGAAACTGTGCTGGGAGCTGTTTTAATCCATCTCCTTATCTGTTCCCAAGAGTGCAGAGTTTTCTAGGAAGCCTTCTAGTTCGAATGCCATTGACCCAGTAGTAGGTACTGGGCGTCCCTATAATTTGATAAATTAACCTGTAAATTTATTCAAGTGCCATCACAAAGTGGGCAGGCACTCCAGTGCAAGGAGCTTCTGTAAGAGGCTAAGAGCCACATGAAGACTTACAGGCGGTAAGGAACTGGTGCTGTGATAGCTAAAAGTAGTGAAGGTGGTTGGGGATATTCTCATGTGGTTTAATTCATTATTGAGCACTTCCCAGAGACTCTGCAGTGAGAATATTAGCCCCTGGGGGAGACTGGTCAGGTTGGTGATGGCAGGGAGTTTCTGATCTGCCCAAATGAGCCCCCACTGTACAATACAGCATGCCATAAGAATCCTACCTCATCACAGCCTATGTGAAACCATTGTAAGCCATCGTGCAGTGCCACCACCTGGTCAATCATTTTTCTAACCAGCAGCCGGGATTCCTCTTTGTGCGGATTAAGAGCATTTGGAAATGCCTTCACCTCCCGCAGGTGGGAAAATTCTTTGTGCTTTAGCACAAACTGCAGGAAAAAGGAGAACTCACAGCTATAACCACAGAACAAGTGGAAGACGCAAGTGACAGACACAAGACAGTACTGCCCAACAGACTCTGCTAACGGTTACTGTTTTGGGAATCAGGAAGGATTCTTGCTTTGCTCATGAAATGAGAGGGTGAAAATGAGAGGCCTGGTCAGAGCCAAGCATAGCATAGGCAGGACACATCTGGCTTTTCTTCACCCCTCCATCAAGCATCTCATTCCAAGTATCACACAGCAGTGGCTGCTCTCCCAGGTCAGAAACAACTGCACGTACTTCTCTCTCCATCTCATCACTACCACCAACATGAGGCAATAATGTGGATAATTCAGGAGGTTCAAGCTGCATCATCTCTGCTCCCAGCACACGGGAGAGGAATGAATGGGGTGGCAGAGTAGGTAATGGGGAGTTTCCCAACAGAAGAGTTCTGTGAACTCATCTACTAACAGGCAAAGAATTATCTTGCTGTAAAGGCTTGTTGGGGAGTAGGAAGTTTGGATTCTAGTCCTTATTCTACATTTACATCCATTGTAATGTCACACCCTCTCTTTGCCTCAGCTCTCGCTGTTTGGAAGTGGGGTTAATGCCTGCCTCACTAGCAGACTGACAGGATGAATTCATTAGTGGCTGCAAAAAACTCTGGGTTGCTAGATGGAGGATCCTGTTTAAATGGTTTAATAATTCCTAAATTCTGAACAACAGAAGTGTCAGTGGCTCAGGGTAGCTCCATGCTCTGCAGAGTTCCTGGAATTATTCAATATCCCCAACATGAGGACACCTTGGATTGATGCACTTACTTCCATATGTCCAAACGTCTGCACCAAAGGAATAACTTCTAATTTGTGCAATTTTGCCAGGTTTAATATCTCTTTAATTTCTGAAAGGCTAAAAAGAAAGAAGGGAACTGCATCAGGCAGGGTACTTGGTTATCTGTACTGGTACTGAGCATCTAGAGTCAACCAGCACCAGTAGCTTGCCTGCTTCAGAAAGCGAATACCCTAATACAGTGGTTCCCAAACTCTGGCAGATTGCGCACCACCAATTTAAAATGATACAACCTTAAGTACCACCAGCAAATTTTTGTCATATAAAGTAATTATACATCTGTTAAATGCATACCACTGACAGGTTGTTTGAGCACCACTGGTGGTACCTGTACTGCAGATTGGGAACCGCTGCTCTAATATATACACCACTTGTTTTATCCCACAGTTTTTCCCAACCTTTAGTGACTGCAGAGACTGTGGTTTGCTGTACACTAAGAAATCCCAGTAAACGTGGAACGCCAATGCACAGCAACACGGAGACAAGAAGTTAACTTCTGAAATGGCAAGCGCAAGGGGAAAAAGTTATGCAGAAGAATGTAAGCACCTGGACTGGCACTTGGCCTGGACACCTATTTCTGTGGAAACTGTCCCAGGAGCCTTACTGACCAGGTGTTTTTATCTCCTTTATTTCTAGTTTAAGAGCTGTCATCTTAAGCAGCTGTGTCATACCATAAGGGGTGTTGGCCTGGCACATACAGTTGGCACTCTGCCCTTTACATTTCCCCAAGCCTTTTACTGAGGGCACAACACCCCACACAACATGGGAAAAGCAAGGCTCAGGCTGTCCCAGTGCCACAGAAGGTGCTGGTGGCCATGGCGGGACTAGAATGAGGAGCCCCTGAACCCTCCTGTCCCCGACGGGGCTGCGGCGCATCCGAGCTTGGCAACCTGCCGCTCCGCTTCTTTAGGTGGGAAGCGGAGAAGCCGAGGGCTGGAAGGGACAGAGGAGGTCACATCTAGTCCAACTCCTGCTCGAGGCAGGCCCAGTCCTAACTAGATCATCCCAGCCACGGCTCTGCCAAGCCGGGCCTTGAAAACCTCCAAGGACGGAGCTCCCAGCCCCACTCCGGACGGGTGACCCGATCCAGGGCTTCGCCACTCTCCTCGTGAGAAAGTTTTCCCTAATATCCCACCTAACCCCGCCCCGGTCCCCGAGCGGCCGGCAGCCGAGCAGCCCCGCGACGGTACCTGTAGGCCTGCTCCGCCTGCAGCGGCCGCAGCTCCCCGTCGTACGGGAACGTGTCCTCGTACTCCACCAGGAGGCCGCTGGCGCCGAGCGCGCGGAACAGGGGCAGCACCTGCAAGACAGACACACGGCGCCGCTGGGGCCGGCCCAGGGCTGGGGGTGG
>NW_017728964.1:9180900-9185936 GCF_001723915.1 Gavialis gangeticus
GCCCCGCCCCGGCCCGGCCCGGGACCCCCGCTACCTCGGCCAAGTAGTGCGGCCGAGGCGGCGCGCCCTTGAGGTCCAGGTGCACCAGGCGCCGCGGCAGCGGGCAGCGGGGCATGGCGGCGGGATGCGGCCGGGTGCGATTGTGGCACCGCGGAGGTTAACTGCGCGCCCCGCCCCCCCCGCGCGATCGATCGCTCTGCCTTGGATTAGTCCCGCCTGTCCTGCCGTCGCCGCCGCCGCGGGTTGCTCGGGTCTGTCCCGCTGGCCGCTCCCTCTCCGCCATCAATTGCTCAGGCCTGCCCGGCTCCAGCGCTCTTCCGGCCGGATGCTGCCGGCTCTCGAGCTCCGGGATGGATTGCTCCTCCCTGCCTTCCCCAGGCCGAGCTGTAGCTGCCCGAGCGCGTCGCTCAGCCTGACCGCGGTTCTTGGCACGTGTCCGCACCGCCCACTTCCGGCTACCCAGTTACTCTGCAGGGGCCGCGCTCCCCGCCCCTTCCTGGCGGTTTGTCTCCAGAGACGAGCTGCTCCCTCCTCAGTGGTCTCCCTCTTAGGGGGCGGAGAGATTCCTCGATGGCCGCGGCCCACGATGGCCCTGTGCGCTGCCGAGAGGTTCGTGTCGTGCAGCTGCGGATGGAGGTGGAAGCGGAAGGCACTGACGGCCCGGAGAGGGGTGCTCCCACCGGGACTGAGCAGTCCTTCTGGCTGCCGGAGTTCGGCGTGTCCGGGGTGGAAGAGGCCGCTGGACCCGTTGGTGGATGACCGTGGCACTGAAGAGGTTTGGCTTTCCCGAGGGCAGCATTGAGCTCTGTGCAGAAAAGGTAACTGTGACTAGAGGCCTGTGCGCTGTTGCCCCCATGGAGTCACAGCGTCGCCAACTTCTGGGAAGCTTAGCGGTACGCTGAGCCTGCGAGGGTGTCCCCTGCTTCGTCACAAGGGTGGCGCCAGAGTTGTCTGGCAAACACCGAGGCTAGAAGAGTCAAGTCTGTGAAGTTTATGGAGAACCTGATGATCTGCATTGGAGACCCTGGAAACTACTACGTCGATACAGCTGCGCGCCACGTCCTTCTCAGAAGCATCAAAGTAAAGATCATGCTGCCTTGGGACCTGCAAGAAGCCCCTGCAAGGGGAGATCTTGCCCATTGCCCTCGTTCCAGAGCAGAGAGGTGGCAGCCAGAGCAGCCAGCCATGGTTTGGCCAGTTTGCACAGCCACGAGGGTTTGTCGGCACCTGGAGTGAGAAGCTTGACTGCATACGGTGGAAGTGTCTTAATAAAATGATAAAAGGCCAGTCCTTAAGGTGTAGGAATGAGTGAAATGAATGAAAAGTCAAAGCTGGCTTTTTTTTAGGTGTGGCTCAAGTCAGATGTGGGGACGTAGAGTCTAAATGGGTTGAGAGTCACTGTCTGGGTATGATACGTATTAAGTAGAGTTAGCAGCCTTGAGTCCTGTGACAAGATGTCATCTTGCTGCTGCAGATGTGTGGTTCCAGTGTTGTTTCTGGTGTCTGTGACTTTTCCATACAGCAACAGCAGTCAGTGCTGTGTAAAACTAACAAGGGTCTGATCAGTTTTCTGGTTTCTGTTCAGAATCCTGTGGGGGCAGAGAAACTGTTAAGAACCAGTCCAGACTCTGAGGTGTTTCCAAACTAATTGGGTAAGACCAAGGATGTATATCCCCATTTTACACAGGGGGAGCTGAGATGCAGGAAGATCATGCAACTAACCTAGCATCACGCAGAGTTTATCAGAGTATTGTAGATGCATCCCTCTGGTCTTTGTTTTCAGGGAGACACACGTGGTATCTGATACATTTCTGGTGTGATGTATCAAATGAACTCTATGCTTGGTTAAGTCTTGTCTTTTTCTCAGTTCCCACACAGGGGTGCTGTTGAGATGTTTATGGAAACCCCTCTCACACTTTATTAGGACAGTTGCAGAGGTTGCTGGTGGTTTTGTGGGTAGGTTAATGATTCAGTACAAGGAAGATTATTGTACTCTGCAAAATCGTATTCGGCTCCAGATTTCTAAGCCAGAGGTATAACATGCTATTTTGGTGCCCTGGGCAGAGGGGAGTTGGGGGCAGGTTGGCAGGGAGGGAATCTTGCTGAGCATGGGTAAATGGGGTGGCAGGGCCAGGCAGAATCTTACCTGCAGGGCTGTGGGCTCAGCCAGGGGCTGTTCTCAGCATGGGCTTGCCTAGTTAACTCTGGCCTTGCAGACCTGAGGCAGGAGCCCCCTTTGTCAGCCTCATTCCCCCTTCCTTTGTGTGGTTCACAGCACTGAGTTTACAGTTGCTGCCAACTTATATGTAGGATGTGGCTGGGTGCCAGACACCTGCTGCTGCCATTCTGGTGCCCCTCCACCTCCATTCCTGCACACCTGCTAGGCAGTGTCTGGGGCCGATTCCTTTGGTTGCCTACCCCTGGTTATGCTGCTATGTGGAGCAGTCAGTTGGCAACTGCCTGGTGTCCCCATAAACAGTGCTAACCATAAAGCCCATTGTTCCTGCAGCCACCCTCCTTCCAGCTGAAGAAAATGAGCTCCAGGATGGAGCTCCTGTCCTTAATGCCATTTAGCTAAATAGCTGAGTGACATGAGGGCATTTCCAGCCTCCTCCTCTTTAGGCTGATCTCACTGCTTTCCAAAGGCTGCCCACTGCTGCTGTTAAAAAAAGGACAGAATCCAGTTTTCCAATAGGAAAAAAAAATACAATTACTTTACAAGGAGAAACTTGTCAAAGAAATAGAATAAGAATTCCTCAGGTAGGTTTAAACAGCTAGAAGTTCTGGCCTTCTGAATCCAGTGAAGCCTTGCATAATAATTACAAATTTGTCTGTCTCACCAAGTAGTCAAAGTCTTCTGGGTTGTTTCAGACTAGGTGGTTTTAGAGAAGGGAGAGGAGTGTGTTTATTTCTTCCTTCTAGCAGGAATCACTTTTCCTGCCACAGTTAATTGATAACATAATAATTTTGTTAGCTGCATCTGTACTTCCTCCTGGTTTTACTGCCAGCCTAATTGAAAAGGACAGGATAGTTGGTACTTGTTTTGATCAGGTTTTGGAGAAGTGGTTCAAGGAAAACTGGCGCTGTCCAGGAATAAATGATGAGGCAGAAATTACCTTGCATAAGTGCTAGTTCTGAAAAGCAAAGCTGCCAGATGGTATCTACATTCTGTCTTTAAAATGCAAGAGCCAAACAAAAGATAAGATTTTAACTCTTAGTTTTGCTCCAACTTATTTTATTTTGTATTTATGATTAGGCCAAAGTCCAAACAGAACATAACTTTGAGCTGTTTGAGGCTAATGCTCTTGGAGCATGTACTACAAGGAAAATGAATGATCATCTTCTGTTATAGTTCTGCAAGCATGTGTAATTCCATGCCTGAAAGTTAACGGGAACACTTGTAAATAAGCCCTTTTTTTTGCAAAGTTCCATTAAGATTCCTGTAATGATGCAAATAACATTTAACCTTCAGATGCTAGCTTAGACATGTCAGTGTGGTTTCTGCATCCAGTCTAGTACACCATAGTTTGCAGTTTTAGCACTTACACTGGTTATTCTTTCACATGCTGGATCAACAGCAACAGACCATGAGAGGAAAGCTTCTGTGTCTGAATACTGAGTCATTTTCATTGCTTTCAAAGCAGCTAAATACTGCTTTCATTTATGCAGTAATTGGTATCAAACTGCAGGGAGTTTAGTTGCAGACTGTTGCTTGCTAGTGAATCAGCTTCATGGAGTTCGGGGCATTGCCAGTCAGAGGCTGATGGCTTTGCATTCTCTACTGGAGAAGAGAAGATACTGTGGTGTGATGTGATTGCCATCTGTGGTCTGCATTTCAAGTCTTGCATACAGAAGCCTCTACTGATGTTTCCCCCTAAAAGCATGCTTTCTCTCCTACAACTATACAGTGATCATTGCTCCTTAAGTACCAAAGAGGTTTTCTCCACAGTGGGTGAGTGGGTGAAAGAACCTCCTCCCAGTGTTACCATTGCCATCTGGGATACCTTCCTTTTCTCCCTGCAGTAATTTGTCATCTGCCCTCTCTTCAGTTCATTTTCAAGACCCATCTATTACCCCATCATGTGCCTTCTAAGCCCAGCCTCAGGTGGGACAGTCAAATTCTGCTTACTGCTTTTCCTGGATTCATGCCCCATCTTCATCAGTGTTGATGCTTCTGCACGTCTATACGGATCATGCTGTTAACAGTCGCATCCTTAGTAGTTTAGGCCAGAAGTTCTGGAAACCAGAATTCGGTTCCATTTCTCCTTCGTCAGAAAGTCCCAGCAGTGCAGAATTCCAGCACCTTTTATGACAGGGCAGGCAAAACTGTTGCCTAGTGGGTCTTTAATGGTTGCAGAAGTCTTGAAAACTTTCCTAGAGAGTGTCCTAGAAAGTAAAAACCCTGAATTTATTACTTAAGTGCATGATGACTTCTCTGTCCTGGCTCTTGAATAATAGAGGTTGGCAACACTTCTGGACACATGTTTGTGACTCATACTGTGGCTTCAGGTTGTCACCTCTATGATATCTTCAGTCCATAGTTCCTTTTTTTCTGGTGGAAGGCACTTGAATTTCCTTTGAATGGCAGCTTTGGAAGTGCCAGTGGGGCAGTTGCTGTGTTTCATTTGTGTTTCAGTGTAGGGTGTTTTGTACTTGCAGTACTACACCTCCTTTATTTTAGATGGCTAATTACCTTGCTCTTCTGTGAAATGATTCCCAGGGACTTGCCCACCCCCCTGGAGTTTGACTGTCTAGTTGCCTTTGGTAATGTGTTGCTGAATGCTTAGTGCTCTCAGTGAGTTGTTTTGGTTTGTAATCTGGTCGGATTGTCTTTCCCATGGATTTCTTAAGTGACCTTGCCTGCTATATTTTTATCTCTCGTGACTTAGGAGAAAAAATAATTATTCAGACATTGGAAGGAGAGATTATAGGCTTGGTGTCATTTGGGGTGGCTGAGCCATGAGGATCACTTTTAGGAGTAACTGAGGTCTGTGATTAGCCTCCCTGGGGAAGAGATTGAAGATGAAAGGGAGAGA
>NW_017728964.1:9190936-9192852 GCF_001723915.1 Gavialis gangeticus
CATGAGGATCACTTTTAGGAGTAACTGAGGTCTGTGATTAGCCTCCCTGGGGAAGAGATTGAAGATGAAAGGGAGAGAACATTTTGTGTGTGTGTGTGTGTGTGTGTGTGTGTGTGTGTGTGAAAGGTTGTTGGTGATGCACCTCATAGCTGCAAACGCTCTTCATGAAAATACTGGCATGCAAGCTCTTGTATAAAAAGGGATTCATTTATATCAATACAGGTTATAGATTGTTTGTCTTCTGTCTTCTCCATGTGAGGTTGTTCAGGCAAATGTTGAACATGCCTCTTGAATTCCCCTGGCAATATTCCCAGATTGCTTAGTATTACTGAAAGCAGCCCTGTTATACAATTGTTTCTTTTTTCAAGTGATTCTGAGAAGGTAGGATCAGTCACTGAAATCTCTGTCTACCAGGCAGGTGATTTCATTGCAGCCCAGATAAATTAATTTGAATTAGGATCAGTCTCGGAGTCCTTTGAATGATGATTAGTACATGTGAGTAGGAAGGCCACATTCTTGTTGTCTACAAAGACCCTCTATCTTAGCAAAAGTCTTTTTTTATGGTAAGACCTTTGTAGTTCAGATGTGTTGTTTCTCTTCCAGTTTTGTCCTTTCTGACGCAGGGATTCCTTCCCTGATATCCTCCTCTCTTCTCTCTTGTAGCTCTGTGTTTTGCAGAGCATCAAGGAGAAATGGCCCACAAGCCAGGGATAGAGAGAAAGTAAGGGGCTGAAGATGACAGTCTTTAATGTGAGGGTTCTACCCTTTCTGGTCAGGGTGCAACTGGTCAAGGTGTGTACCTTTCCCTTCTCACCTGCCACAACTTAGCTGTTTCTCTTGGATGGAATTTTTAATTATGGGGAAGTGGTCCCTGTTTTTCTTTGGTCTTGGTGCAGTTTAGTTTGTGTAGAGCTTCTGTGGGGCTCCTCCTTCCCTACACCCTGCCCCTTTCCATTTGGGTCTTACTGTTAGACCCTAATGATTGGTTAGGTTCCTATTTGGTTCTTTTCTCCTCTAGGTGTTTGATGAGGTTTGGATCCTCTAGAAGGGTGTCTGTGCCTCTGTTTTGCAAATTACAATAAAACAAGTAACAAAACTTAAGTAGCTCAAGTTTGGCCGGGTAGGGAAAACTTTGATGCCTTGGTGTGCTGAGCTACCCCCTTTCTGGGGTATTGACCCTAGTCCTGGGTGCCCTTGGCACCACTTCTGACCCCCTGGGCTGGGCTCCCTGTGCCTGCTGGGCCAGCCGCCCCTAATCAGCAGGCTCTCTGTGCCTGTGTTTCAGGCAGGGTATTGTGTGGCTTGGTCTAGCTCATGTTGACCTTGTGCAGGGCTCATGCTCTGGGTGGCTATTTTCTTGGGCACTTCTATCCTGTGGACTTCTCTGTTGATGTTGCAGTGTCAGAGAGCCATCTCAGCATGGCTTCTCCAGCCGTTCTTCTGCCCAGCTTCTCCATGCTGCCCACTCACTTCCCCGCCTGACCTGTGTTATCCTGTTTGTAGTCATTGGTGTGGACAGTGTCCTGGAAGTGTCCAATGCAGTGTGATTCTTGGCTCTGGCAGGGGGAAATGGACACAACTCCCCTAGAGTTCTGATGTATTCCTTTTTTTTTTTCTTCCAGCCTGTCCTTTAGCCCTCTTCCCTTGTGCTCCAGGCCAGTCAGCATTTAAATTCTGGCTGGTGTGGCACCAGCCAGCCATGTTACAGCCCAGCCACCAAGGTCCAGGCTTGATTCAGAGCATATAGAAAGGTGGCTCCTCTGGTGGGGATGGGTGTCTCTCTTCTTCCCCAGGGCTGGGGTTACCACCTGCTGGCTGTAAGTTGGTAACTTTGGCGGGTTCCTGTCGCAGTCAATTTAAGCCTTTCGTTTTGACTTCTCAAGAAGCTTATTTCTACAAAAAAAAAAAAAAAAGAG
>NW_017728964.1:9193208-9194013 GCF_001723915.1 Gavialis gangeticus
TCCAAAAAAAAAAAAAAGAGCAGTAGAAACATTCATAAAAATCGTTTTTAGGTAAGTGATAATTATAGATTATTTTTAAGGTGATAGCACTCTTTGACACCTTCATCCAGAACCTGAAGCTTGTAACTCACATGAGTAGAATTTGAAGGTAGGAAGGGAAATTGCCCAGTTTATCTTTATTTCTGAAAATGAGGGATATGCACAAAGCATTAATAGTGAGAAGTAACTTTACATGGCCAAAAATCTTAGTTTTTAGTTTTAATGATTCAAGCTAGATGTTAGTAGTGTAGGTCAAGGAAGCTCATTTTAGAACCTGATGAAGTTAACAAAATGTCATAAAGCAGCTGGCTTCCTCTATGATTGCAATATTCTGTGGATGTTTGAAAATGATACAAACGAGGAGAGTAAGAACCGATCTTTCTTTGAAAGGGAATTGCACTTACTAAGCCAAGCACTAGGGCTAACCTGAATTGTGTAGTAGTCTATATTATACATCACTGGTTGACAGTAAATGCTGCTGCTTACACTCTCGGCCTCCCTGCTGATATGCAAGTTGTATAGATAGCTGGCTTCTCCTACAATAGGCCTTTACTAGCCTTCTCTTTGAAATTTTGAGCTTCTGGTTTTGAAACAAACTCTCTAGATAATACAACATCATGCTACATTATTATTGTCCTTTTGAATTTAGATCTGGGTTTCCTTAAATTGGACCTGCTTGCAGAGGACCTGCGAGGCTTTTTTCAGGGTCTTTGGGGTTTCTGTAAGGGGGCAGAAAATTTCTGGTCTTCTGGCTGGCTTTCTTAGT
>NW_017728964.1:9199013-9202213 GCF_001723915.1 Gavialis gangeticus
CCCTATGCCTACAGTGCAAATGTTTGTTGATCAGTGGTGATTCACAGGTGAAAAACTGCTAATGTGTCTAAAAATTATTTAAAAAAAACAACAACAAAAAAGTGTCCTACCATATTTCAGGATTTGAGAGTCGGGGGAGGATCCTTTCTTAGTATCATGTACTTTATTTTAATGATTGATGATAACTCTCTATAATTATGAGACTTTTGAGCAAATGACATTTCATCTTTCTCACTCATTCCCTTGATGTCTGATTTGGCCAGTATTTACCAAATAGCTGTGCATTGTAACAGTTGTTATTAAAATAAAAGATATCTGACTTCTGGTCTGAGACTGTTGTTTTACCTGCAGAATAGCAGAAAGGGAACTGTCCTTGGGAGGATCTGATGGAGGGGTGAGCAGTATACTGTTACTTTTTTTACATTGTTGTATTGTCAAGGCAAGACTTTAGGTTGTGATTCACTTGCAGAATGGGTGGGGAGGAGATAGGATAGAGAATTCTTTCGGACATTGTGACTTGGCAGTCTCTTCCCCAAGAAGATGCTGTTCCCCAGCACTACTTTCAGGAGTGGTAAAATTCTGGGTAAACTTGCCTTTTCATTTCCTTATTCCCTGTTACTCAGGTCAGTTTTACTCTGCGTGGAAGCTGGAAGCAATTCACCAGAGCAAAGTTGCATTAATTTGATTCCTGATTCTACTAAACTAGGCCTATTAAATAATGGTGGGGGCTAGCCCCTGTCCAGAGCTAAGGTTTGTATAGCACCATGAACTACTGTCTGATCTTGGGAAAATGCTCGATTTAAGAACAATTTCACTTCAGCTAACATTCACGTGGATTTTTGTTCCCTTACTCTTCTCCCATTCTGTGCGAGTAGAGTTTTTTGTCCTTGAGGGATTCATTCAATCCTGTGGCTTGCTCAGCCCTATTAGCAGCCTTAGATCCAAGGTTAATATTGAAACAGTGGAGATGGGAAGATCCTGACCTGCTCCTCGATACCCATATGTGCGTAGCTTTGTTCCACTGTCAACATACGTCATGTGTTTCACAATCTCAAACCAGAGTCAACCCCTGGTTGGCCATGTTCATTTGTTTATTGTCCTCTAACAGCCTGGCAATGCCCTGTCCCTCAACTCCTCTGGCAGTTGCTATAACTGGGTGTGTCTACATGTGCCTTAAGGCATTTTTTCTAATGCACATTCAATTTAGCATCTGTAATGTGAGGTACTAAAGAAATGCCCATTAGGCTGCCTTAAAGTGTAGTAATGAATGCACACAATTTTTAAGTGACGGTTAATGCACAGTAGCTTATTTCATTGCTCATTAGCGTAATCGCACTTTTTATGTGATGCTTTAATGCACAGTGACATAGGCTACTGTGCATTTAAGCACACATGTACACGCTCCCTCTGTGACAAAGTTGCAAATCGTTTGTCAACAAATGACCACGTCAGCCCCAAATACCCCATTGGCAGGTGTCAGGTTTTGGTTTTGCAGAGCTTTGGGTGCTGTTTGAGACACCTGAGATGACTCACCCTTTTCCCAAGGATATTTAAGAGTTTGTCAGAGAAGGAACATGTTGGAGGCCTTGCCCTGCCTGAACTCTAGCTTGCTAAGAGATCTGAGAAATCTCTGAAGCTATTGAAGCTGTAGACTGCCTCCAGTTGTGACTTGGGCCATGGTAATGCATGTTATACCCAGCACTGGTGAGTGGAGAATTAGATTAGAACTTCCTGTGATTAACCTCCTGTGTCCTTTTTCTGGACACAGTGCACTCATAGGACCATAGAAAACTAGAGCTGGAAGGGATTGCACAAAGTGATCTAATCTAGGCCCCCCTTGAGGCAGAATTATTCCTGACAACCATCCCAGCCAAGTGTCTGTCCAACCTGCCCTTGAAAACTTCCAGGGATGGAGATCCTGCAGTTCTTCTAGGTAGCCTGTCCCAGTGCCTGAACATGCTCCTAGTCATAGAGTTACTGCTAATCTTCCACCTAAATTTCCCTTACTGCAGCTTGAGGCCGTTGCTCCTAGTCCTGTCCCTTGTAGCCACAGAGAAAAGCCCAGTTCCATTTCTCTAATTGCCCTGTGGGTATATGAAGACTGTTATCAACTCCCACCTCTGTCTTCAGATTCACAGAAGTTTAGGGGTGGAAGGGACCTCGTGAGATCATCGGATCCAGCCCCTACTCTGGGCAGGAAAGACCGGTGGGGTCAAATAACCCCAGCAAGGTATGTGTCCAGTCTCCTTTTGAAGATCTTCTCTTTCCCCGATTCAATAACCATAGTTCTTCCAGTGTTTCCTTATCAGTCATGCTTTTTAGGCATTAATAATTTTGGTTGCTCTCTGCTGGACTCTTTCCAATGTGTCTGCATCCTTCTTGAAGCATGGGGCCCAAAACTGGATGCAGTACTCCAGGTGAGGCCTCACCAATGCTGAACAGAGCAGAAGAATCGCTTCCCTTGATTGGCAAGTGATGCGTCTGTTAATACAACCCAATACACTGTTGGCCTTTTTTGCAACAAGAGCACAGTGTTGTCTCGTATTCAGCTTATGGTCTGCTGTAACCCCCGAGTCCTTTGCCGCAGTACTGCAGCCTAGCTAATCATTCTCAAGTCTCCATTTGTACACCGTGCGCATGTCTACAGTGACACAGCACTGGCAGGCACAAACTGCTATAGCGTGTTGCTGCAGCGATGTGCCATGCAGTTATTTTTAGCTGCTACAATGTGAGCTGTTAGTGCACTGTCATTTAGTACTTGTAAAAGGAAATACTAAATGATGGCGCAGTAACAGTGGAGCTGCAGGGGCACGTTTAGATGTACCCACTGACTCTGTATTTGCCAATATTGAGAGTTGTCCTCCACCACCTGCCCTTGAGACTGCTCCTTCCAGAATGGCAGTTGGCCACCATGCCGCCCCACTCCCAGCTGCACTGTCCCTCTCTCAGGTCCTTGTGGGATGGGAGGCTCAGCAGCCCTGGGTAGGTCTTGGTGCAGGATGGATTAATACAACCATGGATTAGTGCACATAGAGGCCCTGTTCACAGTATGAACTGAAGTTGGCCCCAGTAAATATAAGACTAGGCAGGCAATACTTGGCTTGCACAGAAGTGCTGAAAATGTAGCTCATTTAGGTTTAGAGGCATCTCCAAATCCCCCGCAGTTACTACACCCTACAACAGAGCCATCAGCATCCTTG
>NW_017728964.1:9207213-9207840 GCF_001723915.1 Gavialis gangeticus
TCTGTTCCTCCTAAAGCCTTCACCCATAGGTGTTATCCTTAAGAGACTTTATCCTTGTTAATAGTTTCGATTTTTCCACTAATCATGCCGCCTTTCTGCTGCAAGTCCGCTGTGTGTTGGCTGCTCCTGATAACAGCTCTTGCTTCACAGCCCTGCAGACTTTTAACTCTAGCTAAAAAACTTTAACTTTGGCTTGGAAATGTTAACTCAGGTGAACTTTAGTAACATGGGTGTAGAAATAACTTCAGGTGAAGCAGTGACAGCACTGTTGAGATGCTCAAGAAGGCTAGGTTTTGTTTTAGACCCCTGGGAGATGCTTGTTTAATTCTAATGACATCAGGACTAAAGGAACAGCATCATTTGATTATGTTTTGCCTAGTTTGTTGCGTGTGTGATACGTATTATGCGATCTAATGAATTAACGCAGGTTCCAAAAAAGTTATATTTATTTTTATTCAATCTGCAATTGAACAGTACAGCTCCAGGGCCCTAAAGTATTAGTAAAGCTTTTGGTTTCTTCTTACCTAGAGAAGAATGTGTGTTGTGTTGTATAAGATGATGCATCACACCGTCTGCACTCCCCTTTCCAAAATCC
Organism: Gavialis gangeticus; assembly: GCF_001723915.1. Taxonomy (NCBI): domain Eukaryota; kingdom Metazoa; phylum Chordata; order Crocodylia; family Gavialidae; genus Gavialis; species Gavialis gangeticus. Next base: position 9,207,809 of record NW_017728964.1, read on the forward strand.
TAGATGTGTATGTGTGTGTAGATAGATAGTGC
>NW_017728964.1:9212840-9214183 GCF_001723915.1 Gavialis gangeticus
CTAATAAAAGATATCAGATTCACCCAAAGAACCTTGTCTTTCTGTCCTGACACTGTTGAGGCAGATCCCAGTACCACAACTGGTTGTGAGAGGGGAAGGGGAAAAGGCGTTTTCCCCTCAGCCACCAGAGAGCTGCTCTCAGGACCTGTTACAGCAGGGGCAGGCAGTTATTTTGGGCAGAAGGCCATTTACTGAGTTTTGGCAAGCCATCAAGGGCTGCATGACAGGCAGCCCAGGGCAGACTACTATTAATTTTCTAAATTTATTAGGGGCCCTGTGGGCTGGATAGAATGGCCTGGCGGGCTGCATTTTGCCCATCCCTGTGCTACAGCCTCCTGTCCCCCCACCAGCGTTTGCTTATCTCTCTGATTATTTCCCTTCTTCGCCTGGCATTGCCCTGTTGCCTCATTTCCATCACAACTCCCGTCATACCATAACAAGGTCCTAAATGCTCTGAGATCAGATGACCCCATCAGCCCCAAGTAGTCCACTGGCACGTTTGACTTTACCAAGCTCATGGTGCAGTTTGAGATACCTTAGAAGACTCCCCCTTTACCCAGGGATTTAAGAGCCTTGTTTTCAGCCCTGAAGGTCCTTGTATGGGGCGGGGGGCGCATCTAGTGAAAATGAATGAGAACAGATGACAACAGCCCAAGCCTAAATTCTCCCCACTGCGCTCAGGAGAAGGAGTGTGCAGTTTGAAAGTGACAGAAGTGGGTGGGCACGAGGAAGCCACGTGAATAGACACGGGTGGCTTCGGGCGCAGCGGCAGCGTTTTCTGTCACACCCGCGTCCGGCTGCGAGTTAGAGCAGCAAAACCTTTCCTCCAGCCGCAGCCTGTCGGGGCACAGCCGGCAGGGCAGGCGGACCCGGCGCTGCAGCCGTGGGGGAGAGAATGATTGTTCTCCCTCCCTCCCTCCCTCCCTCGGCCACTGCCCGCCTCTGGGGTCTGCTCCGGCCGCACCACCTGCTCGGCCCCACAAAAGCCCCTGCCAGTGGAGGGCACGGCTGCGCCTGCCTCCCTCTGCCTGGCACCGTCCCAGCTCGGCCCGGGGCCCGCAGCTCCCCCGGGAGGAGCCGGGCCAGAGCCGCCTGCTGCTGCTCCCCGCCGCCCGCCGTGGGAGGCGCTCGGTGCTCTCTCGGGCTTGGATTATTTTAGTCTGGCCGCTGCTCGCGGATCGCTCCGGCCCTTCCCCTCCCTCCCCTGAGGCGAGCGCTGCTCCGCCTCGCCCCTTCGCTGGTTCCCGGCCGCTCTTCCGGCTCGGTGCTGGATTGCTTCTCCCTGCCCTCCCAGGCTCTGCGGCGGCTGCCCGTGCGCGTCGCTCCCGCCTCCCCGTGCGGGC
>NW_017728964.1:9214649-9219118 GCF_001723915.1 Gavialis gangeticus
GGGGCGGGGCCTGGCCTGTAGGGGTGGTGGGTGGTCGCACGCATCCAGGGAGGTGGGGAATGACCTGGCTCTGAATGGCCACGTGGGACTTGGGGTGGCTCTGCTAATGGCCGGGGTGCCGCTGCTGCCAAATTTCCCCACAGGCCAGGTGCCATGGCTGCGCAGGCAACATCTGGCCCCCAGGCTGGAAGTTGAGCACCCCTGGACTACTCTGTTCCTCCTAAAGCCTTCACCCATAGGTGTTATCCTTAAGAGACTTTATCCTTGTTAATAGTTTCGATTTTTCCACTAATCATGCCGCCTTTCTGCTGCAAGTCCGCTGTGTGTTGGCTGCTCCTGATAACAGCTCTTGCTTCACAGCCCTGCAGACTTTTAACTCTAGCTAAAAAACTTTAACTTTGGCTTGGAAATGTTAACTCAGGTGAACTTTAGTAACATGGGTGTAGAAATAACTTCAGGTGAAGCAGTGACAGCACTGTTGAGATGCTCAAGAAGGCTAGGTTTTGTTTTAGACCCCTGGGAGATGCTTGTTTAATTCTAATGACATCAGGACTAAAGGAACAGCATCATTTGATTATGTTTTGCCTAGTTTGTTGCGTGTGTGATACGTATTATGCGATCTAATGAATTAACGCAGGTTCCAAAAAAGTTATATTTATTTTTATTCAATCTGCAATTGAACAGTACAGCTCCAGGGCCCTAAAGTATTAGTAAAGCTTTTGGTTTCTTCTTACCTAGAGAAGAATGTGTGTTGTGTTGTATAAGATGATGCATCACACCATCTGCACTCCCCTTTCCAAAATCCTAGATGTGTATGTGTGTGTAGATAGATAGTGCAAGCTTTTGTGGGCTGAAGCTCACGTCAACAGACCCTGACCTGCCACTTCTGAGTGCAGTGCTTTTAAAATAGTTTAGCAGTCCCGAGCCCTGTGGCTGGCACTGCAGAGGTTCGTCTTGCCCCAGCAGACATGCAGGTCCAGTGCCCTTCCCATGGTCTGTTACTTTTCCATACAGCAGCAGTAGGTGCCAAGTAAACCTGACAAGAAGGGGTCTGATCAGTTTTTCTGGCTGCTGTTCAGAGTCTTGTGGGGCAGGGAAGCTGTCAAGAATTAGTCCCTGCCTTGAGGTCTTCCCAATCTAAATGGGTTCTCTCTCACCATTAGGATGGCTATTTCTGTTGTACAAAGGGGGAGCTGAAATGCTCAGTGTTGCATGGGGTTTGTTAGAGCTAGGAGTTGGACCCGTGTCTTCTGAAGCATCAGTCCAAGGGTTGTAGAGATGTTTCAACCCAGTTGTGTTCAAACTTTTTTTTGGCTGTGTACCTGTTTACCAGCAAATACAGCTGCTTCTGTGCCCTGTATCTGACACAATTCTGCATGTCCCTTGCTTAGGAAGAATGTCAACGCCAGCATCAATGTACAGCAACACTATTACTCACTGTGTGTGGACCAATCAGAAGCTCTGCTGCCATTATTAAAATTTAGGCATGTACCTCTGGGCAAATCTCCATGGTCCCTTGGGGATGTGTGCGCCCAGTTTGAAAAGTAGTTTTAACCTATCTATATCTTACCCTGGGAACATTTCTGACTTTCATAAGCAGGCAGTCTTGTTCCTTTTGAGACATTAAAAGTAAATAGTGTCTTTTCTCTTTTATATGTGTATAGGAGCAGGGTGGATGAGTTGGGAGTGCACCCTGTGTAATTGGCAAACAGTTGTCTTCTACTGTATTTGGTGAGAAATGTGAAGTGACTGTATGAATGATGCCACCACAGCAGGACTTGTGCAGAGGGGCAAAATTAGAAGTGGAAAGTCCAAGCGTTGAACAATTTGAATGGGTTTTAGAGAAGTCATGGGTGCTTGAGGCCCAGTGACACTGTCAGCGTGGGAGGAAGAAAACGCTGCCATGGCAGGCATTTAAGAGATGTGCTCACTACTTGGAATCTCCTGTGGGAGGTTGCAGATGAGACTGCAAGAGGTTTGCCAGTGCAGAGTTCATGGTCCCTTATTTTCCTTCACAGAATGGCTTCTTTAGTTTGCAGCAGTGTTGACTTCCCTAGCAAGTTAACTCCAGTACTTAAGCAGGTGACTCTTGACTAGCTACCGGAACAGCCAGGGATGTGGTATTAGTTGTTAGTTAGGACATCTTGCTCCTCTGTATTCATTTGGGCATCTTAGAGAACCTGTGTGGAATGTTTCCTTTATTGAGTTCGCTGCCAGGGCTGGATTCTTGGAGCGCAAGAAGCCACAGCAGGCAAGATGTTGCTCTACAGGGACAGAGGAAACTTCAGATACTGCTCACGTTTTACTTAATGGCTACACATGCAGGTATATTTATCTGGATAAATATCCTGTGGCAGCAACAGAAAATCAGGAGCAGTAACTGATTAAAATCTGCGTCCTAGAGAAGAGTTGAGTCCTCCATATCTTAAGGGTGAGAATATGCTTAGAAGGCAAGCAACACTTTGGTTCTTTGGGGAATGGATTTAACGTAGGTTACAAAGAATAAAAAGCAGTAATCTTTCTAAGCGGTGGTGGTTGAGGGTGGTTATCTTGGATAACCGCACTTACAATCACAGCCTCAGTCTCATCAGATCTGTCCTTGGACTGGTTCTCTTTAACATCTTTATCAATGATGCAGACACTGGTGTCAGAAGCGCGCTGGCCAAGTTTGCCAATGACACTAAATTTTGGGGCACAGTGTTCACATCTGAGAATAGGCTAGTGATCCAGGCTGACTTGGATAAGCTTAGAAAGTGAGCAGAGATAAACCTGATGATGTTCAATACCTGAAAATGCAAGGTACTCCACCTTGGTGTGTGGACATGCACACGCACGCAGCACACTTATAGGTTTGGCAGTGCTATGCTTGCTAGCACCATTGCTGAAAGAGACTTGAGGGTCATGATTGACCACAAGATGAACATGAGCCACCAATGCGATGTCGCAGCTGGTAGAGCAAACAAAACTCTGGCTTGCATCTATAGATGCTTCTCAAGTAAATCTCAGGGTATCATCCTCCTGCTGTACTTGGCCTTGGTGAGGCCACAGTGGGAGTACTGCATCCAATTCTGGGCTCCACAATTCAAGAAGGATGTCGAGAAGCTTGAGAGAGCCCAGAGAAGAGCCATGCGCATGATCAGGGGGCAAGAGAATAGGCTTTATGAAGAGAGGCTGAGAGCCATGGGACTTTTCAGCCTGGAAAAGCTCAGGCTCAGGGGTGACCTGGTGGTAGTATATAAGTACATAAGGGGTGTGCTGTTCACCAGAGTGCCCCGAGGGATAACAAGGATCAACGGTCATAAACTCTTCCAAGACCATTCTAGGCTGGACATAAGGAAAAACTTCTTTACTGTCTGATCCCCCAAGGCCTGGAATTGATTCCCTCCAGAAGTGGTGCAGAATCTACTCTGGACTCATTCAAGAAACGTTTGGATGCTAATCTTGCTGGGAGCCTTTGACCCTAGCTGCCTTCTTGCCCCTGGGGCAGGGGGCTGGACTTGATCTTCTAGGACCCTTCCAGCCCTAATGTCTATGAAATCTATGAAATCATCAAAGCTTGGTGCTTCAAAGCTTGTAATGTTCTTTCAGCTGTCAGGAACCCCCTGTTCCCCTTCCTTGAGACTTATGACTGTTAAAATGCAGATCTGTGTGCAGAATCATTACTCTTTCACTCAGGGCTGTTCCTATGTTCTGTCCTTAGTGTGAAGAAAAGCAGAAGCCAGCAAGAATCGAGGCGGAAGTGGCTGAAAGCAGCATTCCTTATCTCTTCTGCTGTCCTTGGTGGCCTCTTGAGCTGGAGCTACTTGAAGAATGAGGATGGTGTCACTGAGGTGCTGGCTCACTCCAGCGAGAGCCTGCAGGACAGATTTGTGGAGGTGCCCTGCTCCGAGGACTATGACAGCCACAAACGATTTGAAGGTATTTGTATATGAGTGTCTGTGCTGAAGTGCGGTGGCCCTCCTAGTCACCCAGCAGGTTGCCTGTGCTCCAGCTGCATTTCCTCTGGAGTCTCAGGCAAACCTTTACATCCTCCATCTCATCACAGTGTACATGTGTTTCAGCTCCCTAAGTGCTTAGGTCTCTGATGTCATTCCAGGAACTGTTGGTTCCAGAACCATTCCTGTACTATTATAGTTTCATAGTTTCTAGGGTCGGAAGGGACCTGAGCAGATCATCGAGTCCGACCCCCTGCCATGGCAGGAAAGAGTATTGGGGGCAAACGACCCCAGCAAGGTGTAACATCTAGCCTCCTCTTAAAGACCCCCAGGGTAGGAGCCAGCACCACTTTGCTTGGAAGTTGGTTCCAGATCTTAGTCGCCCTGACCGTGAAGTAGCGCCTCCTGATATCTAGCCTAAATCTACCCTCTGCCAGCTTGTGACCGTTATTCCTGGTCACTCCTGGTAGTGTTTGGGGGAACAGGGACTCCCCTAATGCCTGCTGGTCCCCTCTGACTAGTTTGTAACAGGCC
>NW_017728964.1:9219428-9219831 GCF_001723915.1 Gavialis gangeticus
ATCCGCAAAAACTACTTCACAGTTAGGGCGGCTAGGAGCTGGAACCAACTTCCAAGGGAAGTGGTGCTGGCCCCTACCCTGGGGGTCTTTAAGAAGAGGCTGGATGCCTACCTGGCTGGACTCATTTGAGTCCCGTTTCTTGTTTTGGGGTTTTGTTGTTTTCCCGCCCTGGCGGGGGGTCGGGCTAGAAGATCTACTAGGTCCCTTCCGACCCTAAATCTATGAAACTATGAATTCCCAGATGCTTTTGGTGAGCCGTGGGGGCCTAGGCACCCTCCTGCTCCCTTTGATCGGTGTTGGGATTACCTTACCTCCCTTTGGGCTTGGAGGATTGTCTCCATTAGGAGTGACCACTCTTCTTGGACACCTGGCTCCCCTCCCCTCCGGGACCTCAGTGCTTCCC
>NW_017728964.1:9219945-9228435 GCF_001723915.1 Gavialis gangeticus
AGGCCTTTGCCACCTTGCGCTGGATGGTGAATTCCAGCAGGCGATGATTGCTGTTGCCCAGGTGGTCGAGCACCCTCAGCCCCCTCACCAGGCCGTCACCTGTGGCCAGCACCAGGTCCACCAAGGCGTCTCCCCTGGTGGGGCTGTGCACCTCCTGGGTTAGATGTAGGTTCCTAGCCAGAATGCAGGACCTCCATGAGCGGTCAGACATGACCCCATTTTTCCCCCATAAACTGTTTTTCTAAGGCAATGCAGAATAAACCATCTACTGATTCTATTTCTGAATTCCTTTCGTGCTCCACTGAGTTCTGTAATGGGCTTGTGAAGGAGGTTGTTTTTTTCTAACCTGTAAATACTGTATGGATGATGTAGTGGAAGTCATTTGGGGCATTGTCAGCATGTAATAATTACATAAACACTAGCTTCTGATGGTGCTTTTTGCTAGATGTGTGTGTTGGAGTTACGAGCCGGTTTCTCTTCAGATTATCACTGATAATGAAAACACAGCTTTGATATTACTGCTCACAGGTGTGGTAGGCACATGTGCTCCGTAAATCCTCTTCCAGGAAGTTGCAGCAGCTTCTGAGGCATTTTCCTCTCCACTAGGTACCTGTTTCCCTAGCCACTTATGTCTTTGGGTTCCTGTGGTGGGGTTTCCCTCTCCTTTGTGCTGTGGAAATGGATGAGAGTGACTGGAAGGATACTAGGATTTTTGGGGAGAGTCCAGGCTGCAGTCTTTGCTGTCTAAGAATAATGCCCCAGGGTTGTGCAGAAAAGCAGGAAAAACTCTCCTGTTTTTCTCTCCTCTGCTGGGTAGCTTTGACCTCTGTGGCAGGCTGACTTTGAAACCAAATGTGATGTAGACTGAGGGTCTGTGAAGTTTGTACAGCATCTGCTGCTGCTAGTGTAGGCATGGCTGAAGTCATCTATGAGACCAGCAGGGGTGTATATGTGGGGCTTGTTCCAAAAGTTCTTTGAGCCAAAGTGCTTTGTAGCTCTCTGGTAGGAGAGCTCACTGGGTAGAGAACATACATGGCTCTGTGTCAGTTAAAACACACTTTGTGCCTTCCAGTTTTTCCAAGATGTTATGGCCAGAAGGGAGCATTCTGGTAATCCAGTTTGGGCTCCGGTAGAAGCAAGGCCAGGGGTTTCTGCACAGTCACTCCTGCCTCAAGCTCAAAAGAGATGACTGAGCTGGTACTTCCCTCAGAGCATGTTTATTTAGCTGTTAGGTTTATGGCCAGCAAAAAGCCCATTCTCATTTTTTGCTTGCCAGAGGAACTTTGCAATTGAGACATTTACTCTGCCCTGGAGTGGACAAGGTCCTTTTTGGTTTTGATGACCCAAACAGCTTTACATTTCATCATAGAGAGAGGCCCTGCAGATTTCAAGGGCTCTGTAACTTGCTCCAAGTGAAGCACACACTCTCTTGTTTTACGATTAATCAGCCCTGACAGCGTGGCTGGCTCCGCACCCAAAGGAGGCGGGGAAACTTTTTTAGGTAAAGGCAGAGCCATTTCATAAAGCAATCCTTTAAGTTTGTGTCTGGAATATGTGCTTTCAACTTATTACACATGTCACTTGTTTCCTTAAATGGCTGACAGTTTTTAGATGCATCCTTTCATTCTTTATTTTCAGGAAGACACCTATAGTATTTGATATATTTGCAGACATCTCCTCTATTATTAGCAAGTTGACTTGACTTCTAGCATGATGTATCAAGTGTACTCAGTGCTTGGTTAAATCTTGTTTTGTTTTTTTCCTGAGTCCCCACATGGGGGTGCTGTTGAGATGCCAAAGGAAATTCCCAGACACTTGCAGAAGGTTGCAGGTGGTTTTGCAGATAGATTAGTGATTCAGTAAAAGGAGTAATTACTGTGTTCTGTGAAACTGGATTCAGCCCCAGAGCTCTGAGCCAGAGCTGTAGCTTGCTATTTTGGTGCCCAGGGCAGAGGGGAGATGGGGTGGATAGGTGGGGAAGGGTTTTTGCTGAGCACAGGAGAAATAGAGTGGAGGGGCGAGGCAGAACCTTACCTGAAGGGCTGTGGGCTCACCTAGGGACTGTTCTCAGTGTGGGCTCACCTCTCAGGTGAGCCTGTTACCTCTGGCCTTGCAGACCTGAGCCAGGAGTCCCTTGTCACCCTCACTCGCCATTCCCTTTACCCTCTCACAGCTGCCGCCAACTTGTATGTAGATTGTGGCTGAGTGCTGAGCTTGTTACCTTGCTGCCATTCTGCTATCCCCTGCTTCCTTCCAGCAACCCCCAAAGTTAGTGCCTGCGGCTTGTGCCCCGATTGCTCATCCCTAGTTATGCTGTTGCTTGGAGCAGTTTGTTGGAAATTTCTTGGTGCCTTTAAGTGGGCCACCTTGCCTGTGGGTTTCTCCAGGCAGGCTTTTTTCTCCAAAAAAGAAAGAGCCTGTGCACCTGCTCCCTGCTCAGCTCCCTGGTGTTCCCTGCAGACCTGGGAGCTCCAGCCACACCTTGCCCCATCCCCCCATGGTCTGAGAGGCTGTGTGCTGCACTTCCCCTTTAGTAAATCCTGGTTCCCGCCACACGTGAGGGCATTTCCAGCCTCCTCTTTAGGCTGATCTTGCTACTTTTCAAAGGCTGCTCAATGTCACTAAAAATGACAGAATCTTGATAAAGGTTTTTTTGAGAACATACTAATTTAATTTTAGTTTTTTCCAGAGGAGAAACTAGTTTGAGAAATAGAATAAGCACATTCAGAGCTAGCATTTGTAGTGTCCTCCTCAGACAGGCAAATACAGAGTTGTGAACTGTTGTCACTTGAAGTGCAGAGTCAGGGAAAATTAGGAAGATCAAGAATGGTGCCCTTTGCTACTGAGTCTTGTTGCGTCCCTTCTGTGGTTCTCAGTATACTGTAAATGGTTGATATACTTTCATTTTGCAAAATGCAATTTTTTTTGTTTAACCCAATGTTTAGCTGCAAGGGAAGAAGCATCAGTGAGATTCTTTGTTCTTAAAATAATCTAAGTCTTGTTTTTGATTGGTGTAGCAATTGAAACTGCACAATGCCACTTGTATGCAGAGACCCTGATGCACAGAAACCACTGTTGCAGATTTCTTATTTACATGAAAACTGCTCAGTCTGCCACTTTCACTTTTTTAGTTCTCAGGATGGTTTATTCGTCGTTTGTGAGAGATGTAAATCTGGTAACCGTTGTTTAACCAAAGGGCTTATATGAACATCCAGTAACCATTATAGATGTTTGGATAACAACCACTAGATGTCCTGGCTTTAAATGTTTTCTCAAATGCAGTCAAAGCTAATTCTTCAGATAGATCCAGACAGCTAGAAATTCTTGCCTTCTGGATCCAGTGGAGCTTTGCACTGATGATGAATTTATCTGTCTCACCAAGGGTTACATTTTCTGTGGTCATAATCTTTTGGGTTGTTTCACACCCAGTGGTCTTGGAGAAGAGAGAGGGGTTTGTACATTTCTTCTTTCTAGCAGGAAACATTTTTCTGCCATAATTAATTCAGAACATGATGAACTTGTCAGCTGCATTTGTGGAAAGACTCCCTAGATAAATGTTGTTTTTGAATTCCACTGCCAATCAATGCTGTTCTTCTAGATAATGCTCAGGAATTGTTCAAGGGAAATACGTGTTTGTTTTAGAGGCTATGCAAACTGCCTGGCTGCACTACCAGCCTAGTTGAAAAAGACAGGAAAGTTATTACTTTCTTTGATCAGGTTTCAGGTAAATGGTACAAGGAAAACTGGCAGTGTGCAGGAATAACAGGAATAAGTAAGGAGAGGCAGAAATGATAAATGCTAGTTCTGAAAAACAAAGTTGTCAGACAGTGCATACAAAAAACTAGAACTCTTGGTTCCAAAATGATACCTTTTATTAGACCAACTGGAAACTGGCAAGAAAATTGTCCTTTTCTGCAAGCTTTTGGGATCAAAGCTTGCATTATTATTATTGCAAATTATCATTTTGGAACCAAGAGTTCTAGTTTTTTGTATGTCTTTTCATCTCAGACCAACACGGCTACCAAGTACACCTCAGACAGTGCATGCATTCCATCTTTAAAATGCAAGAACATTTTAAAGGCAGAATGCATAAAGGTTGTTAAAAAGTCAATTCTTAGTTTTGCTCTAATTTATTTGTTAAATTTAGGACTAGGCCAAAGCTCATGCAGAACCTAATTGTAAACTGTTTGAGGCTACTGATTCTCACAGTGGGTACTAGAAGGATAATGAATGGTCATCTGTCATGGGTGGCTACAAGCATGTGAAGGTCCATGTCTGAAAGTTAAAAAGAAGATTTGTAAAAAAAAAAAAAAAAAAAGTACTTGTTTTTCCAAAGTTTGGTTCAGATTCCTGCAATGATACAAATAAAGTTTAACCTTCAGACGCTGGTCTATCAATGTGTCTGCAGGCTTTGCATCCATAATCTAGTATACCATAGTCTGAGGTTTTAGCACTTGCACTGGTTATTCTGTCACACATTGTGACAACAGCAATAGACCATTACAGGAAGGTCTGTATCTGAGTTCTGAGCCATTTTTATAGATTTCAAAGTAGTCAAATAGTACTTTCATTGATGCAGTAAGTAGTATCACACAGCAGGGTGTTTAGTTGCAAACCATTGCCTTATCGTGAATAAGCTGCATGGAAATTCAGGGTGTTGCCAGTCAAAGGTTGATCTCTTTGCGTTCCATACTGGAGAAGAGAAGATACCATGGTGTGGTGTGATTGCTGTCTGTGGTCTGCATTTTAAGTCTTGTGTACAAAAGTCTCTACTGATGTTTCCTCCTAAAAGCTTGCGTTCTCCCCTACAACTACACTTCCAACATTGCTCCCTAACCACCAAAGAGGGTTTCTCCACAGTGGGTGAGTCGGTGAAAGAACCTCCCCCAGTGTTACCACTGCCATCCAGGATACCTTCCCTGTTTCTCTGCACTCACTTGTCATCTGGCCTATCTTCGGTTTCATGTCAAGACCTGTATGTTACCCCCATCATGTGCCATCTAATCTTGGTCTCAGATGGGACAGTCAAATTCTGCTTACTGCTCTTCCAGGCTTTATGCTCCATCATCATCAATGTTGATGCTTCTGCACAGATCATGTTGTTAACCATCACATCTTTAGTAGATTTGGCTAGCACTTCAGAGAACCTGAATTCGTTTCTATTTCTGCGCTATGAGAAAGTCCCAGTAGTGCAGAATTCTAGTACCTTTTATGACAGGGCAGGCAAAACTTGGTTAATTAGTTCCCATTCGCATGCTTATTACAACCTATGGCTGTGAGCTGTACTCTTTAAACCCATACAGTGTCTCCAGGTCTTGCAGTCATATTATAGATGTTCCAGTATAGGGTGTTGAGCTCTTTTGCACCTGGAGTTAGGTAATGATATGAAAATTTCAGGTTTTTTTTTTTTTTTAAAGGAAGTATGTAGCCTTTAATGGTTGCAGAGGAAGTCCTGAAAACTTTCCCTGAGTGGGTCCTAGAAATTAAAAACCCTGAATTTATTACTTAAATGTATGACGACTTCTCTGTTTTGACTCTTGAATAACAGAGGTTGGCAATTCTGCTGGACACAGGTTTGTGACTCGTACTGTGGCTTTAGGTTGTCACCTCTATGATGTCTTCAGTCCATAGTTGCTTCTTTTCTTGTTTAAGGCACTTGAATTTACATTAAATGGCATCTAGAAAACTGCCAGTGTTTCAGTAACTCTGTTTCATTTGTGTTTCAGCACAGTACAGAATAGCATGCTACATGTCCTTTATTTTAGATGGCTAATTCCCCTGCTCCTCCTTGAAATGATTCTTGAGGACTTGCTCCCTTCCTCTCCCCTGGAGTTTGAATCTGTAGTTGCCTTTGTTGATGTTTTGCTGAATGCTTAGCGCTCTCAGTTAATTGTTTTGGTTGTAATCTGGTTGGATTGTCTTTCCCATGAATTCGTTAGTGGCCCTGCCCACTGTATTTTTATCTCTGATGGCTTAGGAGAAAAAATAATTTTCAGATATTGCAAGGAGGGATTATTGACTCAGTGTCATCTGGGGTGGCTCAGCCATGAGGATTACTTTTAGGAATAACTGAGGTTTGTGATTGATCTGGCTGAAGAAGAGAGAGAACATTTTGTGTGTTGGGGGGTGTGGGGTGGCAGGGGGAAGCTCTTAGTCAGACATGAAGTCCACTGTTCAGAGCTTTAGAGTTTGATATTGAAAACCCCCTTGTGGAACTAGCAGCCTCCTTTTATTCCCCAAAAGGGAAATGGTAACTAAAATTATTAACAGGTAGGGGCAAAACAGTAGCTTACCCTACCCACATATCTAAATCCTCATTGCTTCTCTCTCCCTTCTGAGCCTTGGGGAGAGGGATGGACTTTGCAACATCTCTTGGAGGCCAGCAGATCTACACTTATTTCACACTGTGGTGGAGTGAATTTAAGTAACGCACTCCCACCCTGACAATTGTCTTTTGTTTCTGTAGCTTTGGGGTGAGCTTTGTTTTTGGTAGTGCTTGCTCACAGTTCACCTGATGCTATTGGATTGCAGAGGAGAATTAATTGATTTTTTCAAGAAGTGCTTTGCTCCCTGTTTGTGTAGTCTGGTGAGCAAAAAGTCCTTTGAAAAAACTGAGCTGTGAAGCATCAAGTGTATTGGCAAATGTCAGCAAATACATTAATTAAGGTGTGTTTGTTTTTTTAGGCTCGGTGTTTACAGATTTTTTTTCTTTCTTTTTTGGTAAAATGCTAAGTCTCAATGAGACTGTGGCTTAGAATTTATTTTACTTGTTCTTGCCCTGTGTCTACTCTGAATTGGCATGGTCTTTCCACAAGAATTCTCATATGCTCTTTGCCTGGGACTTGTAATGCCAATTTCTTTGTTTATTATTGCCAGATTCAGCAAAAGTGAATTTTAAAGGTTATTTGTGATATATCTTAAAGCTATATGCCCTTTCACTGGTAGACTGACATGCAAGCTCTTGTATAAAGAGCATCTCAGGATTTTTTTTAAGTCAACACAGTATATAGAATATTGTTTGTCCTGTTCTGTCCCTTCCACGCGAGGCTGTTCAAGCAAATTTTGAATGTGACTCTTTAATTCTCCTGACAATATTCCCATATGGCTTAGTATGACTGGAAGCAGCTCTTTTATATGGTTACTCCTTGTTTTTTCCAGTGATTCTGAGAAGAGATGGGATGCTCTTCATTCACTGGAATCTCTGCCTACCAGGCAGCTGATTTCATGGCTGTCTATAGAAATTGATCTGAATTAGGATCAGCCGCAGAGTCCTCTGAATGATTAGTACATGTGAGTAGCAAGGCCACATTCCTATTGCCTATACCAGGGGTGTCAAACATGCAGTCTGCGGGCCAGATTCACCCCACTGAACCGCTCTGTCCAGCTTTCCAAGCTACCAAAGGGCACTGGAAGTTGGCCCTTTGGGCTTGTTGAGGATTGTCATTGGTGGCATGGTTGGCTCACTGCTGCTCGACCCTGCACTCCTGCTGCCCTGGCCCTTACAGGGCCCTGCCTTCCAACCACCCCCAGAACCTGCACTGACCCTGTTCTTGACCCTGCTGGACCCTGTCATGCTCCCACTTTTTCCCCCGGCGGACTCCAGGCTGCCACCACACTCTGCACTGGCCTCTGGATCTGCATGCCACTGCTGCTGCCACCAGACCCTGGACTACTTGTGTTGGACTCCATGCAGTTGCTGCTGCCTGACTCTGCACCACCCAAACCAGACCTCACTCTGCTGCTGCCTTAGTAGCCACTGCAGCAGTCCTCATGGCCTGAGTTAGATCTGGTCTGTGGCCCCGATCCGAGGTGCAGTGCTGGCTTAGCTGGGGCCCTGTCCAGCTGTGTGGGGCCTGGACCCGATTCAACCATGTGGGACTTGGAAATTTGGTGGTGGTGCAGTGGCATTGTGAATTGCCATCACTTGCCCATCACAAAATTTCTGGACCCATGGGGAGCCCTGTGGGCTGGATGGTATGGCTCTACTGGCCAGATCTGGCCTGCAGCCTGGAGATTGAGCACCCCTGATTTAAGCCCTTTATTTTGACTTTGTGACAAATTTGTTTCTAGAAAAAGCAAAGAGGAATAGAAATGTTCCTATGATTTGTTCTTAGGTTAGTGGGAAGCGTAGTTTATTTTTAAGGGCATTGCACTGTGTTTAACCAAAAAGTAGAATTTCTGGCTCACACATGAAGTATAACTTGAAGGTAGGTAGAAACAAAAGGGGAATTGCCTAGTCTATTTTCACATCTGAAAATGAGCAACATGCACAAGACATCAATAGTGAGAATCAACTTTATACAGGTCAAAATTCTTAGTTTTTACTTTTAATAATGTTAGGACTCTAGGTCAAGGAAGCTCCTTTTTGAGTCTGACTGTCTCTTTCAAACAAAACAAATGTTGGGGGAATTGAGAAAATGGGATAAAAGGACTGAAATTCATGATGTGTGTTTTTTGGTAACATAACCTTTTCCTTTTGCTTCTCTAGGG
>NW_017728964.1:9233435-9233919 GCF_001723915.1 Gavialis gangeticus
AATTGAGAAAATGGGATAAAAGGACTGAAATTCATGATGTGTGTTTTTTGGTAACATAACCTTTTCCTTTTACTTCTCTAGGGTGCACTCCTAGGAAATGTGGAAGAGGCATAACTGATGCATTGATCGCTAGAGAGGAAGCCGAAAGAATCCGTAGGTAATTTTTTTTTTCCTGTTTAGCTTTTTAAACGTCCCTAATGTTAGACTGGAAGAAAGCAGAATTTCAATGATGGTGCTTACAGCCTGTAACTGATTTTAAGCTTGTTAGCTGAAGGACTAAGGCTAATGATGTAGAGCATTAAACAGCTTTTTTTCGAAGCTGCTTTTTCATTTAGCAATAATCTGGAGCAGACTCTTCCTAATTTAACAGAGGCTAAGGAGAGAAACCCAAAGGCATATGGCATTGCCCTGGATTGAACACAGTCTTATTTAAGTTGGCTCATTGTTTTCTGGCAGTCTTTTCCTCATTTTTTTTTTTTTTTTT
>NW_017728964.1:9233942-9237376 GCF_001723915.1 Gavialis gangeticus
TCATTTTTTTTTGGCAGTTTTTTCCTCATTTTTTTTTTTTTTTTTTTTTGTGTACTCCTGTCATTTTTTGTGCACCTGAGCTAGAGTTAACAAAGTGCCATAAGCAGGTGGCTTCCTCCATGCTTGCATGTGTGCTGGTCCAGTAGTGGTGGAAATTTGAATATGATACAGTTGAAAGGATAATTGAAAGATAAAAGATCCAATCTTTCTTTGAAAGAGAATAGTATTCACTAAACCAAGCACCAGGCTGTAGTGGTGTAGCCCATGTTATACATAACTGTTTGACTGTAGATGCTGTTTCTTACACTCTCAGCCTTCCTGCTGATATGCAAATGGTATAAATACCTGGTTTCACTTTCAATAGGGCTTGACTCACCAGACGGTAATCTGGTCCTTACCAAAATCTGGGCTTCTAGTTTTGAAAGAAACTAGATTATATTAAATTATTACTGTCCTTTTGAATTCAGATCTGGGCTTCCTCACACTGGACCTGCTTGGACAGGGTCTGCCAGATTTTAGTTTTTAGAGTTTTTGGGGTTTCTAGAAGGAAGCAGATAATTCCTGACCCTGCAGCTGCCTTTTTTGGTGGTGTATACTTTATTTTCATGACTGATGGTAATTGCACAAGCAAATAGCATCTCGTCTTCCTCACTCATATCCATGACATCTGATGATTTGTCCAGTATTTACCAAATGGCTGTGCATTGTAACTGATGTTGTTAAAGGACAAAGAGATCTGACTTCCTTTCTGATATGAGACTTGTTTCACCTGCAGAATAGCAGAAAGGGGACTCTCCTTGGGAGGATCTGATGGAGGGGTGAGCAGCATCCTGTTACTTTTTTACGTTCTTGTATTGTCAAGGCAAGATTTTAGGTTGTGAATGCATTTGGGGGACAGGGTGTGGGGAGGAGGAAGGATAGAGAATTCCTTCTGATGTTGTGACTTGGCAGACTGTTCGCTAAGAAGTTGGTGCTTCCCAGTGTTATGTCCAGGAGCAGTGAAATTCAGAGTCACCTGCATTTTCATTTCCTTATTCCGTGTTACTCAGTTCAGTTGAAACTCTCATACGGTACTATCCAGGATGGTGCATTGGCATTACATTATGTCCCTGGCAGCAGTTAACTACAGCAAAGTTGCATTAATTTGACTCCTTGTTCTTCTAAACTGGGTTTATAAAATAAGCAGTGGTAGCCCCTGCCTAACAATAACGTTTGTGTAGCACTATGTCTGTTACCTGAAGGAGACTCTGTGAAAACACTGTTTAACAACAGCTCCCTTCCAGCAAACCAGCCCAGGTGTTTCTTCCCTTACTCTTCTCATGTTTTATGAGAGCAGAGTCCTTTTGTTTCTGAGGTGTTCATCCACTCTTGTTGCTTACTTCTCAGCATTATTGGCAGTCTCTTGCCTTGCCTATGTTCTAAGGTGGTTGCCATCAAAGCTGCGTGGCTCAGCTCTGGATTGGAGATGCGACACCAAAAAATGCAAGGTTCTCCACCTTGGGAAGAAAAACCTGCAGCATCCTTATAGGTTTGGCAGTGCTACGCTGGCTAGCACTATGGAAGAAAGAGACTTGGGGGTCATCGTTGACCACAAGATGAACATGAGCCACCAATTCAATGCTGCGGCTACTAAAGCGACCAAAACACTGGCTTGCATCCATAGATGCTTCTCAAGCAAATCCCAGGACGTCACTCTCCCCTTGTACTTGGCCTTGGCGAGGCCACAGCTGGAGTACTGCGTCCAGTTTTGGGCTCCACAATTCAAAAAGGATGTGGAGAAGCTTGAGAGAGTCCAGAGAAGAGCCCCGCGCATGGCCAGAGGTCAGGAAAGCAAATCTTACAATGACAAGCTGAGAGCCATGGGGCTCTTTAGCTTGGAAAAGCATAGGCTTGGGCGATCTGGTGGCCACCTATAAGTTTATCAGGGGTGACCACCAGTATCTGGGGGAACGTTTGTTCACCAGAGTGTCCCAAGGGATGACGAGGTCGAACGGTCGTAAACTACTGCGAGACCATTTTAGGCTGGACATAAGGAAGAATTTCTTTACTGTCCGAGCCCCCAAGGTCTGGAACAGCCTGCCATCGGAGGTGGTTCAAGCACTTACATTGAACACCTTCAAGAGCAAATTGGATGCTTATCTTGCTGGGATCCTATGACCCCAGCTGACTTCCTGCCCTTCGGGCAGGGGGCTGGACTCGACGATCTTCCGAGGTCCCTTCCAGCCCTAATGTCTATGAAATCTGGTAACTGCAGGGGTTTTTCCTGCTGTTGTAGCTCCATCAACTTCTGAAACAATCGCAGGAAGGTATGGCTGGAAGGGACCTTACAAGGTCATTTAGTCCAGCCCTCTGGTCAAGACATGTTTATCCCTGACTAAAACAACCAAGCCAAGTGTGTGTTCAACCTGGCCTTGAAAACTTCCTGGGATGGAGATGCTGCAATTTCTCTAAGTAGCCTGTACCAGTGCTTGACCACCCTCCTAGTCAGAAAGTACCTGCTAATTTCCCCTGCTGCAGCGTGAGGCCATTGCTCCTAGTTCTGTCCCCCGTGGCCACAGAGAAAAGCCCAGTTCCATTTCTCTAATTACCCTGTAGGTATTTGAAGACTTATCAAATCCCCTCTCAGTCTACGTTTCTCCAGACTAAATAATCTTAGTTCTTTCAGCCTTTCCTTATCAGTCATACTTCTCAGTCTCTGTCATTTTTGGTGCTCTGTGCTGGACTCTTTCCAATGTGTCCACATCCTTCTTGAAGTGTGGGGCCCAAAACTGGACGCAGTATTCCAGGTGAGGCCTCACCAATACTGAACAGAGTGGAAGAATCACTTCCCTTGATTGGCGAGTGATGCGTCTGTTAGTCCAACCCAATATGTTGTTGCTCTTCTTTGCAACAAGAGCACAGTGTTGTCTCGTACTCAGCTTATGGTCTGCTGTAACCCCTGGGTCCTCTGCTGCAGCACTGCAGCCTAGCTAATCATTCCCAAGTCTCCGTTTGTGTGTGCTGAGCCTGTATTTGTGCATGTTGAGAGCCATTGCTCACCACCTGCTTTTGAGACTGGTCCTTCCAAAATGGCAGTTGTGGTGGTTGGGCACCGTGCCGCCCCACTCCTAGCTGCTCCCTCCCCCTCTCAGGTCCTTGCACCCTGGGTAGGCCCTGGTGCAGTATAATACAACCATGGGTTAGTGCGTATTGAAATTGGACAGAGGCCCTGGTCATAGCATGAACTGAAGTTGGCTTCAATGAATACCAGACTAGGCATACCATATAGGCTTGCATGGAAGTGTTGATAAAGTAGCTTGTCAGTTTTAGAGGTGTTTTCAAGCCCAACAGATAGCGAATTTATAAGGCTGGGTCAGAACATCAAACAAAGATCAGTGACCTGGCAGACAGGTGTCTCTATCCTGTGGGAAGGATGTGCTAATTGGCAAGATTTC
>NW_017728964.1:9242376-9252261 GCF_001723915.1 Gavialis gangeticus
GTGCCGCCCCACTCCTAGCTGCTCCCTCCCCCTCTCAGGTCCTTGCACCCTGGGTAGGCCCTGGTGCAGTATAATACAACCATGGGTTAGTGCGTATTGAAATTGGACAGAGGCCCTGGTCATAGCATGAACTGAAGTTGGCTTCAATGAATACCAGACTAGGCATACCATATAGGCTTGCATGGAAGTGTTGATAAAGTAGCTTGTCAGTTTTAGAGGTGTTTTCAAGCCCAACAGATAGCGAATTTATAAGGCTGGGTCAGAACATCAAACAAAGATCAGTGACCTGGCAGACAGGTGTCTCTATCCTGTGGGAAGGATGTGCTAATTGGCAAGATTTAGGATGTGCATGTTTATAATTAAAGAGGGTTTAGTAGTTGTTGAGCGCTAGGATGTGTCTGGTGTAAACATGAAGCTCTTTTGGTGTCTAAAAAGAGGCTTGGGAACCCTTAATAGTTTACATAGGGCTTGGGGGTTATGTCCATGCCTGTAAATAACCTGGCAAGTGCCACGGATGTTAGCATCTATGCTTCTTTTAGTCAGTAAACTGGCTGATCTCTTTGTCAGTAAGAACTGAAGCCTGCAGTCTCTTTCTTATAACAGTGAAGTTGTTAAGGACACAGCATCACAGACAGTATCCTGACAGTGTGTGTCCTGACGGGACTGGTAACATCTAACCCCTGAGCAGCACTAATGGAGTCCAGTCGAGTCCACCCTGATAACACTGGTGTCTCCCTGAAAACTTACACCCTGAGTCCCCTCAAATCTACAGCAGTGGCTTGGGGATAAGTTAGTCTTTTTGTCCTGTACTGTGGAGGCAGAGCCCAGTAGCACAACTGGGTGTGGGAGATGACGGAGAAAAGGATATAGCCCCCTACCCCCATGGGTGTAGATAGGGGCAAACTGAGCCCTCTCTGTTTGCTTCTCTCACTGGGCAGCTCCTTCCTGAGAGGAAGCAAAAGCTTCCCCTTGGGTTGAGAAACCCTCCCATTAACTGATCGCATCCAGTCTGGGGCAGATTTTAAATGGACCTGGGGCAGAAGCTGTGGTGACTGGGAAGATTAATGGTGAAATGTTTTATGTCAGGAATTGTTCTCTCTCTCCCTTCCATGCCCTACGCACGGGGTGCTTCTCTGCATCACCTCGTTACATGCTCCTCGTGGAGCCTCCTTTCTCCCTGGGAAATGGTGGTGGCATTGTCTTCTATTATAAAGACAAGGGGGTGCGTAATTTTTTTCCATTGTTTCTGTCACAGACCCCAAAGGCTTAGCTCCACTTGGTTTTAAGATAATCTGGATCCCCTCGGGTCCTTCATGCTTGGCTCCATCTGCTTTCTGCTTGCTGAATGCCGAGGAAGCCTCTGTGCTTCCATTTTCACAGCTCAATCTCCATGTAGTCCATGACATAGCCCATGGGCCAGATCCAGCCTGTGAAGCTATAAGGTGAGCACGCTGGTGCAGACCAAGCCTGTGACGTACTGTATTTTCTTGCATATCAGATATCATCCTTCCAAAATCAGGCCATGTGTATTAAGCAGGGAAACTGAGTTTTTGCTGGAATAGATGCACTGAAGAATAGAAGCAGGGAGGCAGTGCTGCAGGGTGGCTTCCCTCCCTCTGCTAGCCTCAGCGAGGGAGGGAAGCGAGTTCAGAGCTGTAATGTTGACCCTCTCACAGCCACAGCTGCAGCAGTCAGGATCCCTGCAGTGTTTCTGCCACAGACCCCAAAGCCTGAGCATTTTACCATGTCTGGAAAATTATTTTTTTTCCCTTCTTTTTGCTTCCCCAGATAAGGTGCATGTCTTATTAGGGGGGATGCTGTGTGAGATAAGATGATACTGCTCTGTTGTTGGAGATGATTATACTGTCACTAACGGCCTGATGAGATTACTCACAAGTGTAAAGACAGGCACCTACTTTAGTATATTGCTGAATGAGGACATCAAATTAAAAATTTAAAAAAAGGGAATGAGCAGAAGGAGCTGGTAGGCTTAAAACCACCCCTGTTCTCTTTTCCATGCAGGTATCCTTAGTAGTAAGTAATGAGGGAAGTTGATACAGAGGAGAAATTGCTTCCAAATCGGGTATCTCTTTTCCAGAAGGTCTCTGTTGCTGTTTTTTAATTGGCATAACTCCAGTGGCATGGAGAAGAAAATATTCACTTGACAAGAGTTTGTCTGCCAGCTTTGGAGAATCCAGAGAGTGACTGGCTTTATGCACCAGTGGGAAGGGTCTGGTGTTACTGAGCAACATGCACTGGCTTGAGCATTTAAAAGAAATTGCTGGGAGGCTTTTGTGGGTGAAAGTGGAGTTAGGAAAGAGGAGAAGGGTGTTATACCTCTTGTGGAATTGTTCCCGCATGCTGTGAATTCACAATGCTCTATACCTGCTAAGTATGTTATGTGTAAAGAACTGTACAGTCCTGAATCCTCACAACAGCCCTGTTTTTATGTAGAATTATTTTCTTTTGCTGAGTACAGGTCAGTTGTTTTCTACTGATGACAACAGACCCTTTTTCTAAGGGAGTGAAGTATTTCAGCGTCTAATGGGAATGGATCTTCTACTTCAGTATTTGCAAATACCACCTTAACTCCTATACAGCATGTCGTACGTTACGATATCAGCTGATATGATGATCTTTTCGTGCTGATGTTTTATTTATATTTCCTGCTGATGTTACAGTTCAGATGGGTAGACTTTGAATACCAGTAACACATTTCGTTAAAATTTCCAGTGGGGAGTGCTCATGGGAATCTCAGGGCAGTGTGAGAGATTATTGCAGTATATGAAATCATATCTCTTGACTGGCTGCTTTTGCTCATGTTCTGTTGAATGCATGGAGGTGGCTCTGCTTTTCAGCAAATTAATGTTTGATTACTTTTCTTGAAATAAACTAATGTAATTGTTACTTCCCCAAATGTAGCTATCTTTGGTGCAAGTCAAGTTGGGACCCTTGACGTCCTGTCAGACTGATTTTTAATTGCTTTGGTCCCCACTTCCTTCTCTAGGTTAGGATTTCTGCTTTCCTGAACTCCAGGCTTACTCTGGGGCACATCACCTCTTGGTTGGTGCATAAAATCACAGAACTCCATTGTGGTATAAACTCAGTTGTTCGAATCAGAAGCTTATCTGCTACTTTGGAGCTGAGATTTTTGGAGAGTTTTATCCCTCCCTTTTTCCCTCGGCTTTATCCCTCCCTTTTTCTGTGTCCGCTGAAAGAAGTACTTTGGAACAGAGGCTTTTCAGTGCTTTTGTTCTGCTGCATATTTTTTCTCTGTCTAGTATTGCGTGTCTTTTTGCTCCCTCCTCTTTAATGCATACACTCACATTTAACATATCTTTCAGCCAAAAAGGTCTTGGGGACATCTTTCAACTCTCAGGCCTTGTCAGGTTTGGATGAGTTATACTCGGGCATTGAGGTTGGTTTTAAGAGAAAAAGCATCTTATCTTACTTGAAGCCTTCATCCTCCCTCCTAGCCTATCTTTTGGACGGTTTAGTTGAAAGTGTTTTGCACTTTATCTTGTCTAACTACTCTTCCTGTACATTTAAAAAAAAAAAAAATCAGGAACAGTAGACCCAGTTTGAATTAGCCAGCTTCTTAAAATTGCAGTGTATGTTTGAATACGTATGCCCCATGTGTGCATTGTTTTATGAGTAGCTCTTCCTTTTAAATCTCTGTTATCAGTCCTTTCCCTGCTTGATAGATCCTTTTGTTATGCCTCCTTTTAGCCAAATTTGATTTTTTTACTGTTTCTAATTGTACTCCAGCACTGAGCTGCTGCTTACAGAGATGCAGACTGTTTCAGCTTTCTCATCTTTTTATACATATTCATTTTTTAGCAGCTAGATACATTTGATACTGTTTGCTGTGTCTCTTAATTTGGATTTGCTGAAGTTCAGAGGATTTGGGGGTTATTTATGATTTTATGGCTAAGAATATTGAATTTAAAGCGTGGTCTTTGTCCTATCAGGTGTTTCCATCCTTTAGATCTGTTAAGTTTCCTAACAGAGGGGAAAGGGTAAGTCTAAGGTGCTAGCTTCTTGTTGCCTTTTCCACTCTTTTGTATTAGGACATTCTCAGCAAACTCCTGGAGTGCTGGAGTTACCCAGTCCTTGTGTTAGGCTTTCTCTGCCAGGTCCCTTAGTAATCATTTGTTGATTAATATTTGTAGACTTCACAGCTAGAAGGAACTGTTTTGATCATCTAATCTGACCTCGTGTGGAAGACCGGAAGGCGAACGTCACCTGCTGATGCACCTCTCCCCCTGAGTCTCTCTGCAGACTGTAGCTATAAGATAGCTCTGCTTATTATTCCTTATTTTTATTTGCAGAGCGTCACTCACATTAGCTCTGTCACTACTTGCCACAACTAAGTTTGTTTTTCTTCTATACAGAGATAATCGCCTTCCACTTTCCATGGCTTCCCTGATGCAGTATCCCAATTGGGGTTAGTGTTCAAACTCTGATTCATAATGTTTTCTATGCTTGACGTCGTCATGATTTTTCTCCAGCGTAGATTCGTCTTGTTCCATTTATTGCCACAGCTGTTGGTGACAACCCCTATTGTTTCTTTGCTATTCCTTCCTACAGCCAGAAAACCCCAGAAGGCTAGATGTATAGGTCCTCTTTGTGCATGGAGAACTACATTTCTTGGACACTGGAGGAGACAAACAGCACATACAGCTGTTCCCTCCACTCGGAGTCTCTCTTCTGGGTGCGCAGGCCTGGGCTAAGAACAGCTTTATTGCAGGTAGTAATTTCTCTTCCTTGTCCCAATTTCTCTCTTGAAGCTTGGAGAGTCCCTCAGTTACTGCCAGCTACTTATTTCCCAGGCCCTCTGTTACATTCTTTTTGTGCCCCCCCACTTTGTCCCACCTCTTCCCTACAGGTTGGAAATTGATATAGTCTTACTTTTATTAAGCATCTTATTGCAACTGCATAAGTAAAGTCAGTGCCCAATAATAACAATTCATCGGGCTCTGGTGCTCCCCAGTGGCTATTGGTGTTGTTGGGAGTGTTATTTGAAAACAGGATAGGAACAAAGCTGCTGATTAAGCAGCTATTGCTGTGACTGGGTGTTTCTGCACACAGGTGCTGACTACAGCTGTCACTCCATGGTGGGCAGTGTGTGTTTTCCGTTTTGCATTGTGTCCCTTTCAGTTCTGTATCAGTGTTGTTTAGACCAGTCCTTTCCCTGGATGATTAGAGAACGGGCTCAAAGCTTCCGTTGTTGATTCAGTGCTGTTTTTTCTGAGCCTTCCATTGTGGCTCACCAGTGCTCACTTGCTCTGAATTTATCACTTTGAAGGTGCTTCTTAATTCCTCGTAAACGATTATAAGGTTCTGTCTGCTGGACGCCAGTCCCTGTACACCTTTTGTAGCCTGTCTGTGCATGATCTTTGGTCAGGCATGTGAGATTATGCTATCGGTGCGTTTTTTAAGCTTTCTGCAAGGAACTGACCATATCTTATTTCTTTTCTTTGGGATGAATAGGGAAGGGGTTCTGATACTTGGTCACAAACCCAAGTGGTGTTGTGGCTCTTAAAAGTGGTCTTGTGAACCTTATGGAAATTAATTTATAAAAGGTGAGCTTCCATCAGAATTCAGTTTGCAATCCATAAAGGTTGTGAACTGCTGGATTATGGTATGAGTTATTTGAGGAAAGTCTCAGAATAATAGTGGTAATAAGCAGGGGAGCAAAGCAAGATTTGCATCATATGAAATCTAGATCAATTTAAGTGAACAAGAAGCATTTAATTTGTATCCAAAGCACATGTGCATTATGTACTGGAGCAAAATATTGTTTTGGGCTTCCTCAATAACTGTGGTAACTTGTGCTCTCTGGTATCTGGCTGGCAGCTTCCAAATTTGCATAGGTAGATGAGTCAGACTTGTGATTCATATATGATGAACCTAGTCTTCAGAAGAGTTATGCATCACCATAGATGGATGCATTCTTCATCTTCTGCACCTGTTTTAAAATTAAGGTGGAGGTTGAAACACGGGATTGTTTTGAGAATCTGAGCTTGTCTGCTTGTAGTTGTGAACAGGAGTGTCTGGCTTTGTGGAGGCGTAGCTAGTGATGTAGAACTGACTTTCCTTTTCACCTTTCAGCTTAAGCAAGTGAAAGTTGGTATGGAAAAGATCAGGGGAACTCATGCAGGCACTGAGCCTTGCCAGGCTGTGCATTTAATACCAGGGATATGTTTTGCCTTTTGAGGGCAGTTTATGCCTCTGTTCCTTTCAAATGATCTCTTTCTAAAATACCCAGAATTTCTGGGGTAGAGAACAGATATTTGTTTGAGCATCTATTTTAAGAGATCTTGATCAAATCAGGCATGAAGTATGCCCTTTATTCCTTGCTTTAAAATAGGTGGAGAGCTGCTTTTGTCCTCCTTGGCTGAGAAATGCTCAGTGTGTACAAGCTTCATTTGAATCGTCTTCTCCGATATGACTTAGGACCCCTGACAAAGTTGAAGAGTAGGAAAATGCTTATATATTTTTTTTTTTTTGTTCTTTTAAGGAAAGCACAGTTGCCTTATACTAGGACTTCTGTGTAATGAGTTCTTGGCTCCAAAGGTATGTGCATGGGTGGAAGTGTTAGCAACATTTCTACCATCTCTAGACATTCATAGAGATTTCAGCCTGGCAGAGTGGAGTTGAAATGAGGACTAAAGTCAGGAGGTTAAGGTGTGAATGCACTCCTATCACAGGCTTCCTCCAGCCTATATTTGTAAATGTAGAAAATGGTGCCGAAAGGTCAGTAAGTGCTTAATGTTCTAAGGTGACTTCAGCACAGAGATGTGGTTCAGTTTCTTTTCAGGACCGCATTTGAACAAATAGAAGCTCTGTGTCCCGATATAATCAAGTCCTCTTCTGGCATTCAGTCTTTTTTCCCTTTGCAAAGGCAGGCCTGAGGAATACTCATTCTCCTCTCAGCTCCCTTTTCAACCTGCTCCATCTGGCTTTCTAGGCCTCCTGTTGCAGCCGTTATTTTTTTCAGCTGTGAATGTCTTCCATTTTGTGGGGAGTCTTCATTAGCCAGATTGATTGTTTGGGATTCCCTGCAGAGCTGCAAGCATGTTTCTCCTTTTTCATGGGGACTGATGCCAAATCCACTAGGAATCCCCTGTTTCAACTCTTGGTATTTGAAGCCCCCTAGCTGGGTCACTTGTTGCAATATGGCCACCTGCAGGGCCCTTTTCTGGCATGGTCCCCAGGGTTGATGAAACTGTTTAAGGTTCAGGCGTAGGAGGGCATGCAGCTACGTTGGGAGCCGAAGCCCAGCTTCTTAACATTCCCACATGTCACTGTTCTGAGCAACTACCTAAGCATCGCTAGGCTGTGGCTTGTGTTGGGAGTCCAAATAATATTAAGCCATGATGAAAATGTGGCAGTTATCTCTAAGGAGAGGAGGCCATCAAAACCGGACTCTAGGTCACATTCTGCCAGGAAGATGGAGTTCAAAGTTCTGTCAGGGCATATGACCTACTCCGATTGCTACTGTGGCCTGGAACCTATGGAAATGGATTGATTGCCCATAAGCCCTGTCAGGCATGTAGCAGAGTTCCATGGTCTGTTGCTTTGAGGAAGGCAGGGTTACTTAATGATTTTATAAGTCAGAGGATGTCAGTATTATTATTTATTTAGGTAGTAACAGGTTTAACTAGCTATTGCCACTTGGGATCCTGTTCACACTGAAAATATCCATTAAATGAATTGGCTTTTATATGGGGATCAGCTCATCAAACTAAGCATTAGAGGTGCAGCAATACATTGGTTCATATTGTATCAGCACCGATAAAAGGGAAATTGAAATTATTGGCAATCAGCTTTTTTTGGCTGATGTGGCCAGTAATGTCGCTGATAAATGCTGCGTGCAGATCGAGGCCCCTGTGGTGAGGAAATGGAGTGGGGCTGGGGCAGGGGCAGGTGCTGCCCAGCTAGGGTGTGGGATGGAGCCAGCAGCTTGTCTGGGGGTGTGGGAAGTGGGGGTGGCTCCCACCACTGTGCAGACCCCCAAGAGAGGCATGGGGGGCATGTGCCCTCTGGATCTGTGTGTGGGGCAAAGGCAGGCTGTTGCTGCTGCTGTGTGCTCAGAGCCAGGGGTACTCCAGCCTCTTCCTGTCAGCTGCACTTGGGATGGGTGGTGGCAGCACTGAGAGGGAGGCTGTGGGGGGGCTACAGTTACCCTAGAATTTGCCATAGCCCTTCCCTCCTTCCAGTGCCGCTGCCTCCCGCATGGCCCAGCCTGAATACAGCCACCAGAAGAGGCTGGATCAGCCCCGGCCCCGAGCACACAGCAGCAGCCCACCTTTGCCCTGTTCCCAGATCCGGGGGTACATGCCCCTTATGCCTCCCCTGAGGGTGCGTACAGTGGTGGAAGCTGCCCCCGTTTCCCTCTGCTCCCTGGATGAACTGCTGGCTCTGTCCCACACTCTGGCCCACCCCAGCTGGGCAGTGCCTGCCCCTGCTCCTGCCCCAGGCTCATCCCCAGCCAGACTCCCTCCCTCACCATGGAGGGCCTTAATCGGCCCCCTCCACGTCCCTTCCCTGTAATAGACTTACCAGCCGGGTGCTGCTCTCCATGCTGCCAGGCTGCATATCAGCAGTCGGGTAGGCATAGGCTGATATGGCAGATCAATAATTGGCCCTCAATATCAGCCCAGAAAATCTTTCTCAGTGCACCCTTACTAAGCACATGTCCCCTGGTCAGTGTGAGCCAGAGAAAAAATTGTTACCAGATATTGAATATATTATCCAATATTTTTGAGCACCAAGGAAGAGGTACCTTTCTAGTCAGGAAAAAGTGAATATTTTCTTACTGCTTTTGGGCCTGGAGCAGAATATGAGCTAGACTAAGGAAATAGGCTGAATTTTCAGAATTGAGTTGAGAAGAGGTTTTTAAAGTAATTAAAATGTTAGAATTGCCTTTGTCACGTTTGAGTCTAACAGGATTTCATTTTTGGCTTCAGAAACATAACTGTTCTTCTCAAACTGACTTTCTTCATAATGAGTGAAGTGCATGAGTAGCTTGTGGAAAACTTAGTTTCACTTTTGTGAGGGGAAAGAAAGGTTTAACTGGACAAGAATTAGAGGTTGGGAAAAGAATAGATACAAAGCTTCCTTGGCTACTTATGCCCCCTCTCACTTTGGTGTTACTGCAGTGTCTAAACATTTCACAAATATTCATTAATTTATACTTCCACAGGCCCCAATTGGAAGGGGAATAGAAACATCAGCATTTCTAATTTACAAAGAAGGCTTGAGGAACAGTGAAGGTGGCTTGCTTGAGGTTATGCAGGGATTGTATGGCAAAATCAGGAATTGAACCCCAATGTTCACAGTCCTGATTTAGTGCTTTAATTGTAGGACCATCCTTTTCTTCTTAAACAGTCAACTGGTAGGAGCCTTATAAAGATCTAAGATGGAATAGATTTTGAAATCCTGCATCAGTGTTGAAAACAAATTTTATTTAGAAGGTGGAGGGAAATAGCATTCAATTTAGGGTAGTTTATTGAAAATATGATTACATTTAAAGATGGCATAAACTTTTCAGCACTTACCAATATATATTTTGTTTTTTTTTCCCCCTCCCCCAACTGCTGTTTCTCCACTCTGTCTCCTATGTGTGTCTCCTTCCCAGGCTTCAATCTTGGATTTGCACTCTGGAGCACTTTCACTGGGGAAGCATTTTGTTAATTTGTACAGGTAAAAGGTTGTGACTTGCTCTCTGTCCTCTGTCATTTTACAGCCTGAGCACTCTGTTCCTTTTCCAGTTGAAAAAGGACTTCCATTGTGGGGGGGTGACAGATAACTCTACAGGGGTTTGTAGGATTCTTTGTTGTCTCTTGTGTCCTTGTAAAAACTTCCATGGCATCAGAT
>NW_017728964.1:9257261-9261993 GCF_001723915.1 Gavialis gangeticus
TCTGGGGTTTGTAGGATTCTTTGTTGTCTCTTGTGTCCTTGTAAAAACTTTTGTGGCATCAGATCTGATATAACTGTTGAATTGGATTGGACCTGTAGGAAGCAATTTATAATTTATTTGTAGGATTTGCTTTTCAAGCATTGGGTAACTACTAATGGCTCTTGCACAGTTCTTGAGCTATAGCTTTTTGAGTAGCTGGGGAAATGCAGGGAATTTTGCACCAGTTTTCTAAAATGGAATTCCCATTCTTATTTTATGGTATATAGATGGGAGAATTCTTGGGCCCAGTAATGCTATCACTGTATCTTAAATCTTTTAGTAATATCCTGCAGCAGAGCAGGGTAAGCAGTGCCTTTCTTTACTTGTTGAGTTCAAACAATGGGATGGGTTATGAGTCCCTTGTATCGGTTTAATTTATTGGTACTTTGTGAAAAAGACAAAGCAGAGATAAGGGTGAGAAGATGTAAACTTGGTAATGCATTATGGTTTGTAATGGCTCTTCTTAAACTTCTTAATTTTGCAGGTACTTTGGGGATAAAATTCAAGATGTCTTCACAGAAGAGGATTTCCAGTTATACCGGTAAAGAAATTCAAGAGTTAGAGAATGAACCAGGAAATATTGGGGGGGGGGAGGGGACGCGGGGGTTAACCCTTACATTGCCCTTGGAGTTGGATTTAGCCATGTTGTTGATGTGGCCTTCATGAATTGGTACCTCAGAATAGTCATACTTATAAAGATGAGAAAGCATGGGCTGGAGAAAATGGAGAACAGCATCTGTTGGCGATTCATGATGAGTTGGAAGAGAGCAACTTTATCAAACCGAATCCCTATGATCAGGGTATCGGGTAACAAGAAATGTAAATGTAAACAGAGCAATGGTAGTTACTACCCATTCCCCTGTGGTATGACATTAAATGACCTGAAAAACACTGACCCATTGCTTCAAAATATATTCTTTGCACCGGACTGCCTTAGGCCTCCATGTATTGCATCGTCAAAAATAAGAACCTGTTCCAGTTTTACTGAAGTGAAGGACAACCAAAAGATTCAGCGAACAGTAAAAAACTGTATTTTATCATCTAGTCTCCTGCTGCACACTGTCATTTGTATTAATAGTGGGTATAAATTTCATCTTAGTAAACCATGACTTGAGAAATTCAGAACCCAAGTAGAACTGTCCTGTGGCCCTACTCAAATAACCAGTAGGGAAGCTTTTCTGCTTAAATCTGAAGGCTAAAATTGTACAGCTCTTGCATTGTAGCTAAGGTCTAAATCACTTTTCACACTTGGTTCCATTTTTTCAATGTATTAGGAAAAACATTTGAGCTATGGAATATAGCACATCTTTGTAGTTCTCCTAACATTCTCTCCCCTAAAAGGCATTCCATAGACGAATGTGAGCACCCTCTAGTGGTTGAAGTTGGTCAAGATTGAAGGTCACACAAAGGCTAATCCAGTATTTCTCAACCTTTTTACACTAAATGAAGCCTCTTTAGAGGCTGGTCGGTGCCCAACAACCCTTCAGTGGTGCTGCAGGCTGCTGCACAATATTGTTGTGCAGCAGCCTGCAGCACTGCTGAAAGGATCTTGCAGCACCCAAGGGTGTCTGCAAACTTGGTTGAGAATTGCTGTGCTAATAAATATTTGTTTTGGCTTTTGGATTAAGTATCCCTATCTTTTTTGGAGCTGTGGCATTCTTACAGTTTTGACTGGTTTAACTTGACCACTTTAGCTAATATTTGTCTAATATGGCTGGGTTTCTAGATGATAGCCGTTTAAACTTGAACATATTCATATTCTTCCCAGTGCATAGCAACAACCTGATGAGTTTCTGGGGTTTCTTTTTTATAGCGTTTCCCATTCTATAAAATCAGAAATCCCCAAGAATGGTATATGTACTGTATATTTGTGCTTTCTTCACTGGGGGCTTAAGATAGCAGCTTAGAACAGGACAGTGATTCTCAACCAGGATTTTGTGAGATCCTTTTAAGGGTAATGTGTGTATCTCCTGTGTGAGGAACTGAGTGCTCTCTTCCACCCCCTGCCCCCATCCTGTAGACAAGTGGTGCTCACAGCTGTTCCTCTGAGAACTCTGCCTGTTTTCCCATCCCTCTTGGAAGCCTGTGGGCAGGCTGCTCCCATGTTTTGAGCAGCATGTTCTGCAACAGACAGGCAGGTGGATATGGGGCCATGGAGCTGCATTGTTTAGCCCAGCTCAACATCCCCTGCTGCTTCCATGCTCCCAGGACTGGTAGGAGAGGCCACAAAGGTAGGTAGCTTTGGTTGCTGGTACTTGATACTCCATAGGAGCAGCCTCAGTAGCAGGGGCCATGCTTGCTACCTCAGATACAGACTAGAGTAGTGGTCACCATACTGGATCTCGATTCACCAGTAGATCTTGGAGCCTCTTGGAGTTGATCCGAGGCTGGGGTGGGAGGCTGAGTGCCTGTGTACATGCATGCGCACTCCTCAGCCCAGCAGGTCAGTTTGTAGGGAGGGGAAGGGATGGGGACTAGATCAAGGCCCCCGTGGTGAGGGACAGTGCGGCAGAGGCAGGAGCAGGGGTAAATTGAGTGGGTCCCCGGTTGGATGGGACTTACCTGCTGGGGACGTGCACTCCCAAATAATTTTTTCTTCCTCTGCCTCATTCTGCCCCCCTCACCCACTTCCCGCCCCACAGACTTACCTGCTTTGGGTGGGGGAGGGGGACAGGGACAGCGACACACGGTAGACCTTGGGTTGCTTTTAAATGCTAAATGTGATCTCATAACTAAAAAGGTTGGAGACCACTGGACTAGAGGGAGGGCAGGTGGCAGAGGCACAGCAGGCTGAGATTGTGCTCCTGCCTCCCTCACTTAGCATCAGCTAGATTCTAGTTCTCTAAATTCAGAAAAGGTAGGTAGGGGGATGCCTTGAAGCTGAAAGGGTTGAGAACCACTAGCACAGGAACTTGTAGTTAGTACAGAAAATGTTTCAATCTGCCACAGAAAAGGCACAAACATCATTTCATAATAAATGCATTTGTTCTTCTTAACGGCACTACTTTATCCCAGACTCCAGTAGCCTGTATCTGTAATGGATTGTTGCAAGCTATTCTCAGGAGCATTTATCTTCATTACTTTAATTTACCTACAAAGGTCTGTTTAAAAATATGACACCCTGGAGAGCAGTAACTCAACAGAATGCATGTCTTAGTGTTACTGATTACAACAATAACAAAGCAGAGCTGACATTATGAGCCAGGAGTCTGGTTTCTAAACTGTTTCTGTGTCAAAATACTGCTGCTTCAGAATCAGTTTTGATTCCCTGCCTCATGCTTTATCCACCAGCTCCCAAGTATATCACGGTCATTTCTCTTGTTGGACAGAGTCTCTGTATCTTTACTTAGAATAGGACTGTAGAATCAGCATACTTGGTGTAAAGGCTATTCCAGCAGTGGCATTGGCAGATAATTGTAGCAGCAGGGCTGGTGCATTGTTTTTAAACCTCACTGGAGTGAAGACTGTGGCAAACTGTCAGAAAGCCATTGGGTACTGCCCTTCCCCACCATCCTCGTTCAACTCTTATGATATTTTCTTCTATAACCAAAAGGTTTCTAATCACTTTATTTTCTCATTTGTCATTGTCACTGTCTTTCATTGGGAATAGCGCACACATCAGTAAAAGGACCAAAAGATTAGTGTAGTTTGATTGGAGTACTGTGGGTGTCTCTCTCATCGGGGCCAAAATTTTATTGGGGGTAAAATTTTATTTGGTGTACACACTCTTCTAACTCTTGTTTCTTAGTGAGCCGATGTTGCTGTATATTTTACAGAAGGCCTAATGTAGTGTGTATCCTTCTTGGTTCCTCAGATCCTGTATTTGTTGATGGCCAGTACTCTTAGGCTGCAAACTAACAAAGAGTGCCAATTTAATGTATCTTGTTCTTGGACTTTAGCTTCACTGCTGACTTCTTTTTTAACTCTTCAAAGTGTTCTGCCCATTGTCTCTCAAAATAGAGGGGACTCTGGTACCTTCTTTCTTGTAATGTCACCACTTTGTTCTTCCCCATGTTTGTCCTAAAAATCCCCAAGTTTGTCCAGTGTATCACAGTATCATCCTTGCCATATTCTAAGAAATTGCAGAAGGGTTGCTATCAGCAGAAATCCTTGGGATTTATCTGTTTTTACTTAAGCTGCTCACTTGAATTCACAGTTATTGGCTATCATCTGTGCTAACAGCGCTGTTTCCAGTGCATGTGATCAAAGCAGAAATACATCCTGAGCAGTTGGAATATAATCATTGTAACCTGACTCTTTACTTTTCATTTTAGAGAAAACATGAATTAGTTTGCATTGACAGTCAAAGTGCAATATAATTTGTAGAAAGAGGGCTTTGTAGAGTCTCAAATAATTTTACGTATTTCATAAACTATTTAGGTTGTATCTGGAATGGCAATGAGGAGAATGGGAGCAAAAAAAATTAGTTGAGCATGTAAGCTTGATGCATGTTTGGCAAGCATGATAATAGCCCTATTTTTGAGGTCCAGGAAGTAGAACAGGGGTGGGCAATTATTTTGGGCCGAGGGCCGCCTACCCAGTTTTGGCAAGCTGTTGAGGGCTGCATGGGTAGCCCCGCCCTTAACAGGTGCCCCACCCCTTGGTCACCATCTTGGGACCAGTGTCCCAGGGTCAGACACCGGTGGGGCCCAGAGTAGGGCGCAGGCTGGCCAGGGGTCTGTGGAGCTGGGCT
>NW_017728964.1:9266993-9267444 GCF_001723915.1 Gavialis gangeticus
TGTTCCACGCCAGCTCGTCCACTGCCCTTCCCACCCCACCTCTTTACCTGAGGTTCCTGTGCTGCAGCAGCCACGTGGTCCCAGGCCAGAAGCCCCTGCTGGGGTTTCTGGCTGTGGGGGGCAGGGCCAGGTGGGCCCTGCTGTTGCAGGAACCAAGGACAGATGCATTTTAATTTTCATCTTTGACAGGAACCAAGGACAGATGCATTTTAATTTTCAAAATTTTTTTAGGGGTCCCACAGGCTGGATAGAATGGCCTCGTGGGCTGGATGCGGGCCATATTTAGCCCACCCATGAAGTAGACTGACATAGAGAGACTGGTAGGTACAGGCAGCCCCATGTAGGCTGTGAGCGGCTGCAGCGCAGGGCGGAACAGCTTCAGCAGTGACCGCAGGCGAGGGGCCGCTTTTCCCCATGCTCCGCAGCAGATCATTCCCTGCTGGTGAGCCGG
>NW_017728964.1:9272444-9274980 GCF_001723915.1 Gavialis gangeticus
GCATGCTGCCCCCCACCTGTACCATGGGGCTGGGGGGGGGGCACTGGGAGTGAGCAGGTGCAGGAGCGTGGGGCCTGCACTGGTGTCTCAGGGCCAGTACCAGTAGGGCCCAGCGCAGGCTGGCAAGGGTACAGGGTCCCAGCCAGCAGGGGCTCTATGCAGTCAGGCCAGCTCCCCCCTCTACCTGCTGGTGCAGCCCAGCCCAGCTCCACAGACCCCTGGCCAGCCTGCGCCCTACTCTGGGCCCCACCGGTCAAGCAGAGACACCATTTCTGAAATCAGGGCACAAAGTAAATTGATAAAAGGGATGCAGTGGATTTTAGATAAATTGTGAACAAAGAAAATTTACAGTCTGGAAAATTTAAATTCCAGAAAATCAGTTTACATTTGGACTATTCTAGGAAGCATCTTCACCTTTGAAAGATACCTCACTGTCGTGAAATATGGGTAGACACTTGATCCCAGCACACTATAGATTAATCTGCTGTCATAAAGTGAGACTAGCAGATGTTGTTGTATTCTAAGTAGAATGTAGCTGTCCCATACATGCACATTTGCCAGCCTGCTCTGGAGAGATGCTGCCTGAACATGGCATATGTGGGAGGAAAGGTGCAGTCTGTAACTGTTCCAAAGCACTCCGCTGCCCTGGGGCATCAGTTCTGTCGACGGATTCTTTTGTCCATCCATATTATCTTATATCATATTATATATGAAATGGGATTTTTCTATCATTTCTGCTAGCCTTTAGTACAGTAAGGCACTCAAAGAAGGTATTTTAGAGTAAATCAGCATTTGGCAGCTTTTGGCCCTTCCCTGAAGGAACTTAAGAGTTTACTGATTTTCTTCCAGATATGTAGCTTGGCTTACTTTGGATTGCAACTGAACACTGCTCTTGTGTAGATTTCCCTTGAAAATGAGGATAGTGAGGTCAGAGAGGGAGTGGTGGTTCTGTGAGAAATGTGTTCCTAAGGCTGTGCATGTGCGTCTCTGGTACACGTTGTATGGCTTGCGTCCCCCCGACTGGTGCCCTACTCCCTGGTGACGTCAGTGGGGTCCTAAGTTAGCACCACCTGCATGTTCTGGTTGCTGTTCCTGCTTGCCGACTGTGACTAAATGATGTTCTTCTTGGGAGACAGTTTATGGCAGGTGGCTTGTGGGATCCCACATCCTGGTTTCTTGTGGGGCTCGAACATATCCTTTACCCCACCCTTACCACATCCAACAGCAGAATGGATATTGGTGTCATGAGGGTATAAGTACAGATGATTACTTCTCATCTGGAAGTCCTGCAGTTGAGGGTATGAGAGACCTGGCTGCCGGCTCCTCGTAGGCCATCCCTGGCTGCGAACTGAGGTTGCTGCAACTGAACTTCCCTCAATCTTGATGCTAGTGTTCTTGTAAAGGAAAATCCAGAAACAAAAATGTCAGTGAAAATCAATCAGCGTCTGCTGGTGTGGGCCCTGGGTCGTGCTCCCTGAGGCCCACAGGCTCCTGGCTTGGGTGCCTTTTATTTTCCTCTTTAAGCTGTGCTCTGTGGGCTCAGCAGCTTCCCGCTGCACCTTCACAGGCTTTTTATATGGACCCTCCAATGGGTCACCACTCTTTCCCACCTCAGCCCTGTCTGACCTGAGGCTGGGTTGCTCCTGCTGCCCCTCCAGCCGTCTGTCTCGGTGGCCCTGGTCTTTTCCCTGCTGCGCGCTAGCCCCTTGTTTCCTTTGCCCTGTGGTTCCATGCCACCGACCGCTTTCGCATCTGGCTCTGCCCCAAGCTTCTGCCCCTCCATGGGTTCCCCCACGTTGTGGCTCTTCTGCAGCATATGGCCTGCTCCTGCTGGCCTCTCCTGTGTGCCACTTCCCTGCCTTGCTCAGCGGCATTTCTCAGCCCCGTCCCGGGGCCTCTTTCTCAGGTGTCTCCCTTCCTGGGGTGTGCTCTAGGGCTCTGCGAAACATCGGTCACTGATTCGATTTGGCCCGATTTGGCAGCCGAATCTCTGAATCTGAATCAAATTAGGAAACTCTTTAATTTCTCTGAATCAAATCAGAATCCTCCAAATCAGTTCGGAGAGATTCGATGATTTGGACATAGACACAACTTTAAATATATTTTCTACATACCTCAAGGTACCAGGCGGCTCATGAACAATTTTTCTTTCAGGTGGCTCATGAAGAGTTTGGCATCTTGACGGCCCATTTTTGTTCCCATAGCTGTGCCCATGGTTTGGAAGAAGTGATGACTTTTGAAAGTGAAGTTGTGGGTGAGGATGCAGATGATGATTTGTGTAACGTTGTTGCACATCTGAGTGTTCTTGAAGGTCTTTCCATCAAGCAGCTGTGCCTTCATAATGTGGGATATTAGTGAACAGGCTGGTGACCTCCACGGTTACAGGTATGGCTTTCTCAGGAAGGTGGTTGATGATCTAGATTCTGTTAAGAAAATCTGTGGTGTCTTGTAGAAAATTTACTCTTTGAGTGACAAGTGGTCATTCAAAGAGCAGTATTTCTATCTCTCTCACTGTCTTTTTTTTTTCTCAATGTTT
>NW_017728964.1:9279980-9284623 GCF_001723915.1 Gavialis gangeticus
TAGATTCTGTTAAGAAAATCTGTGGTGTCTTGTAGAAAATTTACTCTTTGAGTGACAAGTGGTCATTCAAAGAGCAGTATTTCTGTCTCTCTCACTGTCTTTTTTTTTTCTCAATATTTATATTGAGAAATATAGAAGTTTCTTTACATAATGTTTCATTTTCTTCTTTAGTTTTGTTGTGGGTTCAATCCATTTGGTTTGACCCATCCCACATTTGTAGGAAGCTCATATTAAATACAGACTTGGTTTAAAATAACTTTCATGTCTTGACTTGATTATGAGTTTCTTGGTGTTTTTAGGTTTAGGGCTTTTTTAAATATTCAACTAAATAATATAACTTGCAAAGTACATTTTCATGGCCCCTGTGATATCTATACAGGCAGAACAAGGTGGAATGGGAGTCTGTGGAGCATATTGCATGAATCTGTGTCTTACCAGCTCTTCGTCTCATTTTAAAATATTACCTGAAAATATGCCTTTTTTTTTTTTTCCGTGGTATAATTTTCCATTTTCTTTGGCTGCTGTTCTGAAACTGCGTTATTTATTGCATTGTCTAATTCAGTTGTTCCTCATTGTGCATGTATGCTGTGGGTTTAGTTCCTTTAATTTTGGTATAATTGATTACATCTAAAACACTTTGGGCTACATTGCTGAGGAAAAACATATAGCAGGTAAAAATCTTAATGGAATTATGTTTCGCCAATACACAAATGGATGTTCAAAAATAATGTTTAATAATAATAAGGATATGAAGGAGGGAAAAGTTTCAGAGTTGGGCTATCACTGGCTCCTCATGCAATACCCATGGATTTTAGGATTCATGAATATACTTTTATGGGTCTTGCATGCAACCTGAGTACAGCCAAATTCATCTTCCTTTGTGATAAACTTCTTCTGAAGTCCATGCGAGTGAAGGTGGGAGGCTAGTGTTTGAATACTATTCAGTTTTAGCTCTGAGCTTTGAAACATGCTGTTGCTTTAAAACAGGATGAGTATGATGGGGAAGTTGTTTTTGCTTTTTTTTTTTTTTTTTTTTATTTGAAAGAGAGAAAGGCAATGTGTGTATGTATATGCATGTGTGTGGAGGGGGGCATGGGCATAAATGAATTCCTTCCCATTATGGGTCCCATTTCTTCAGTGGAGCCACCCTGGGGCTGTCAGAAGGACCCTTCACAAGAGCTGGAGTGGTCCTGTGTTTGCAGTGACCTGTGTGAGAGATGGATGTTTTGTTGTCAAGTGTGTGCTTTTAAAGGCCTGATACAAAGTCAGTTGAAAGATTCCCACTCAAGTCAGTCAGTGTTGGATCCAGCATTAAAATAGCTTGAACTTTCTCCTGTGTTTAGAGCTGTGTTTGACAAGGCAGCTAGATCAGAGTGGGAGTTTGTGCCCTTTTCCCTGTTCTGAGACTTATTTACTACTTGTTTATGACTTGCCACCAGCACAGCAGGCAGCACTAGTTCTGTTCCATTACTTTTCAGTTTTTGTTGTAGGAAAGGTAATTCTTTTGCTCATTGTGCTGTGACTTAAAAGATGCGTTGCTTTATTTGGTAGTCCAGTTTTGGTATTCCAGTTTCCAGTTGATCAGAAACTGGTTTAAACCTGTAACAGAACAGATGTTCAGAGCACATAAACCAGTTTGAAAATGGCTGAAACTGGTTTGAGATAAACCTGGTTGAATGTAGTATCAGACTTAACTGATTTGGCTCAAACCTGTTCATGCAATATCTGTCCCAGATCCCTTGCTGGTTTAAGTTAAATCAGACTCCCCCAGCACCCCGGCATGCTCTCTGGGCTGGGTGGGGCTCTCAGCTCCATAGAAGAGCTGGCCTCTCCCTTCTGCTCTCTGGCTGGAGCTTGGCAGAGACTTGCAGGCGCAGCAGAGCCTGCTGCCTTCCCTGTGTCCCCCTTTCTCTCCTCTCTCACCACTTGCTGCTTAAGCAGAGATCCCTTCCTCCTCTCTGCCACAGCACGGACCATAGCCAGTATGTCGTATGCTAGTTAATGCCAAGAGGTGAGAGTGTCTCTCTCCAGTTTCACTGGTATAGGCAGACAGAACAGTGACCACTTAGGGCTTCTGGAGCTAATCAACAGGTCAGCTGGTAAGCTGTTTAGGACGTTTGAAATAATGTAGAAAGAGGCTATTGTTTTGCTAATTTGGTGATAAAAACTATTATCAGTTTGCTGGAGACAGTATGAGGAAGCAGGGAGGAAGATTTGAAAAGCTCCGTATCATCAACAGATGCATGCACTGCACCCTCCCCTCCCCTCCCCCCTTGCCTTAGAGTGCTAGCTTGGAGCTGGCAACACTCCAGTCCCTTGAGCAGCCAGTGGGGAAAAGCCTGGGACTGTGCAGGCATACCTCCCTAATGAGAGAGTCCTGCCCCCCTCAGCTCCGCTCCCTGCAGAAGAGAAGGGAGGGCTGCACTAGCGCCACCCCCCCCCCCAACTTCTAGCCTGAGCCACTGCAGGCATGTGC
Organism: Gavialis gangeticus; assembly: GCF_001723915.1. Taxonomy (NCBI): domain Eukaryota; kingdom Metazoa; phylum Chordata; order Crocodylia; family Gavialidae; genus Gavialis; species Gavialis gangeticus. The sequence continues at coordinate 9,282,457 of NW_017728964.1, forward strand.
CTGAATTTCCTCAGTCCAGAGAGAGTCTCTCTCCAGTTTCAAACCAGTTTGACCTAGCCAAGTTAGATTAACCTGCAAAGATTGAATCAATTCAGGCTCAGGCTTTTTGAATGTCTGTCCCTAGCCAAAAGGATTTCCTTTCCTTTTTTTTCTGACCACATTTTACCATTGATCATACAAGGCTTCCTGTAACAATATTTCCTGTAAACCTTTTAAAAATATTTTTTCCAGATTTAAGGATGATCACTAGACACTTATTAAAACACCGATTATCTTTTTCTGGGATACAATGTCCCCTCCACTAGCATTCATGTACACTTATTAAGTTTGCATAAAGACCATGTGTTATTGAGTATGTGAAGAGGTACTGCAGATGCTGATCATCATTTTTGTAAATACCTATAAGATGGTCACTCTAAATTTTCAGAATCACCCAAGGTGTTTTACCATATGGTGAGTCACAGAGAGGTGAAATGGGATGCAACTTGTGTACTAATTTATCTTTACTCAGTTGGCAGAAATTTACTGAAACTTTTCTGCCAACTTTACTGAAGTTGACAGAATTGCATAGAGTGCAAATTTAAATGGGTACAAAATTTGCATCTGCTTGTTAATCATTTAGGGCGAGCTACCACCTGGGTCAAATGCGGGCAGCCTATGGTATGAATCAGGAAGGAGGCTAAAACTCATGCTTTCGGATCTGCAGAGAGACACCCTAATAGGTCTGCCATTGTTTCCCTCCTGTTTATAATCAGAAAGCACACAAATATTTGTCTTTAGAAGATTTTGCTTATTTTGACTCAGATTAAGTTTAGGAAAGGGAAAGTAAACTTTAATAAGCCTGGGGCTAGCCTGAACAAGTTTAATTTTTGTTGCCATTTTTGTGAAATAAGAAGAAAGCTGAGTAAAGGTTTAGTTCCTCCTTCCCCAGTTGGCAAAATGTGCAAGCTTGCCCTAAGTTATTATGCATAATGAATAAATGTATATTTAAATAATGCATAAGTGAATATTTAAAGCTGTTTATGGGGACTGTAGAATGAACTTTAATGGAGAGGTTTTAAAAATGGAAGAGGAATTAAAGCAAAAGAGAAACCAGTGTTTTTAAGGCCCACAAAAGGCCTTATAAATGTTGGATATTAAAACAGGTGTTAAGATGGTCGTCCCAAAACAAAGTAATTAAATGTTCTTTACCTTTTTGGAGCAAGCATGTCAGCACAGACATGTTCTAGTGATCTGAACGCCCCAGCAGAAAGCCAGAGCATAGGTTAATTTTTCCTTTTGCCTTCTTGGGTGATGCTCCCATCTTTTAGCATTTTTCAGAATCCACCTAAAGTACTCACAAGCCATGGTGAAATTAAATGGGTATTGACAGCATTTGGTGCCTACGGGGAGGGACTTAAGGGACCTGTGCCCTTGTGTAATTGGGCTTCTACTGAGTCTTTGCTTGCTGGGAAAAACAGAGGGATGATCTTTCCAGATGGGCTGCAGTTCAAGAAAACACTTAGGCATACTCTTCTTTAGCTTTTTCATACTTAAGTGCATGCTTAATTCAGCAAAACGCTTACTGAACAAAGCTAGAAGGTGCAACCAGTGTTTAGTGCTAGCACAAACATTCTACAGGTGTAAGTTTTCATGACCTAATAATACTCTAGGTCTCTTGTCTTCCATGTCTATTAGATCAGCTCTGCAAGCTCTTTCCATACTTACTGTTTCAGTTGAAACATCAGCCCCTACAACTGTACCATTGTGTGAGAATCTGCATTTGATTAAAAGACAGATGTCTGTGTGTTAGGTTGTGGGTGGAGAGAAGCTTGAAAGCATGAATCCCGAAGGCCTAGAATCAGAAGGCAAATTAAAAAGCACCAGCTATGTATTGGTGTGTGTTTAATTTCAGGATTGAGGGAAGGACTGAGGTAGGAGTTCTGGATGCTTAGGATTGGCCATCCCGTAATGAGTGTTTGTGATTGAAGGCAGTCTCCAAGCTGGTAGATCTGATTAGGCCTTGCTATGTTTGATCCAATTGCTGTTTAAAATCTCTAGATAAATATCTGAAAGGTTCTCTTGCAATACCTCTGGTGTTCAGTACATCTCCAGGGAGAGATTCTTACTGCATACACGAGGCACAAGTGGTAACACTATTCTACTAGGAAGCTTTACAAATGTGCGC
>NW_017728964.1:9289623-9292446 GCF_001723915.1 Gavialis gangeticus
TACACGAGGCACAAGTGGTAACACTATTCTACTAGGAAGCTTTACAAATGTGCGCTTCAGATGAGGCATTTTTCATTGCCTTCTTTAAAATCTACACTTGAAAAGCAAGAGCAAGCATAGTAACAGAAGAGTTTTAAACATTCTGCTAATAAAGGAAGCCAGATTTTATGAATTTCAGAGTTTTTACTTTTGAACCAAGAGTATCATGTTTCTTTCACTTAATTTCCTCTGTTAGCTGCACACCTTGCAGCCAGACCCCTCCTTTTTACTTCACCCAGAAGACATTCTAGTCCTATATGTCATGAGTAGCATTTTTGAGTCTGTTCCCATGAAGCCAAACATAAAACTTCAGTTGGCTTGTGTGGAAACAGAATTAAACCATGCTGTGAACTTTTGAAAATCTTATCTTTATTTCTCTCTCTCCTTTTTTTTTTTAATGTTGTGAAGTAGCATAATACTATACTTTAGTGGGGTGCTTAGTTATTATATAAATAGTATTATTTTTCAAAAGCTGCTGTACAAAAAGGGTGTTGGCACTGGAAAATGGGTGTGATAGTTCTAAAGTCTTTTTGAATCTTTTATTCCAGGGGTGTCAAATTCATCTGATCCTGTGGGTCCATGACCCTGATGAATAGCAAGGGACTGGCCTTTGGGCTGCATCAGGCCCATGGACTTCCCCCACATGCCAGATCCAGCCCCTGTGGTGCCTGCTCTGGCTGGTTGTGGATGCAAGTTGCATACTGGCAACTGATAGACAGCCCTCCTCGCTCTTGGCACCACTTGCTGGATCCAGAGTCTGCTCTACCAGGTCTGGGACTGTGCCACATGCAGCGTCTGCTCTGGGACCTGATCTGCATGTGGCACCTGCCCTGGACCAGTGGGTGGCTTGTGGCCTGAACTGACCAGAGCAGGCACCACAGACACAATCTGGCAAGCTGGGGGTGTGGTCCCATACTGGTCCAGAGTGGGTGCTGCATGCAGGGCGTGTCCCAGAACCTGCGTGTGGGGCTGGTCCAGCGTGTACCATTTGTGGTGTGTGGGTCAGCTTGGGACCAGAAGTTGGGTGACGTGGCTCCATGGGCTGGATTTTTGACATCCCTGTGATGTGAAATATATCCTTTCTGTGTTTAAAAATAAATAAAAAGCTTCTGCTGTTGCGTGCTTCCTAGAAAGTTGCATAAGTGACGGAAGAACCAGAGCAAAAATATTTTGGATGAGGTTTTCAAAGCAGTTTAGCAGTTTTAGAACATCTCTTTTAATGGAAAATGTTAATTGTACTATCTGTTTCCCTAAATGTTCATAGCATATTTTTATTGTGCGTGTGAAATCCTAGTTTCAAAGAGACTGAGACTGACAAAGACTTTTAATATAGTTGAGCTTTACCAATGTTTCTTTTCAAAATATTCTAGTTGGAAAGCTTGGAAATAACATCTTTCTTTCCTGTTTAGTCAGATATATTCAGTATAAGCCACATGTAGTTGATGCTAAGTGAGTGGCAAAGTGCTTTTTGAGCTTTTGCAGGAGGCATGTAGATCTGTCACAGTCTTGCATAAGATTATAAGAGCTGCCAGACTCGATCAGACTGCAGGTCCATCTACCCCAGCGTTCTTTATCACATAGTGGCACAGTGGATGCTAAGGGGAAAAATATTTCTGCAGGGTATATTCAGACTGATCTTTCCTTGTTCTTCATCCTTTCTATCTTCCAGCAGTTAGATGTAGCACCATATTTATCTACCTTAAAACAGAGTTTAAAATTCATCTTGTGGGTCCCTCCCTCCCTCCCACACTGGTCAGAACTATGTATGTATGTTGGATACAGCCTTAGTTTCCAAGCAAATGCAAAGATTTCATGTTTTGTCTCAGATTAGATAGCTTTTAGTATTGAGGCCTACGCTATTTTCTAGCCTCCTTGCTTCTGTTTATTTTATTCTACAACCTTTCCAGCTCAACACTTAGTTTCTCTCGTTGTGGCTTCCTAAATTATTTCTCTCAAGATTTAACCTTTCTAAAGACAAAGACTCGACTTCCTCATTTGCTTCAGGCTAAAGGGATATCTGTCAAATATTTTCTGTTTAATTTTGCGCTATTTATTAAATATGTCAGTGTGCATGACATTTTGCAGAGAGACTGAGGCCACAGTACTTTCACTAAGGAATTTAAAATTAAAACCCTGGGGAAAAGGTGGTGGTTTTTAGCTTTTGAGAATAACAAGATAGGGAAGAATCCAGAGGTTAAGGGTTATTATAGGTCTGATACTGTTAAGGCAAAGAGAATAAAGCTACAGATTTCCTGAAATTTAATTTTCAGAGGTAAATTTCATGACAAAGTTTAGGTTGGGAAAGAAATGACAGAAGATGGAACAGAATGTGAAAGAAGGAATATAGATAATGTCATTTTGTGGTTCATATTGGATCTGTACCATAGTGCAGTGTCTTTCTCTGTGTTTAAAGTGTTGTCATATTTTTCTGTTCAGTGATATAAGGCAGAGGATTCAGCACAGAATTGCTCAGGCATTTGGTATCAGCTCTTCTTCCATGTATCTGACCAAGCCAACTTTCTTCTCAAGAATAAATAACACTGAGGCCAAGACAGCCCATGATGAGTACTGGCACCCCCACATTGACAAGGTAAGTGGAAGCTGAGAAGGGCAGGACATTTCCTCTTGATATTAAATGGCTTTGGAGACTGAGCATCAAAGTGTTCCAGACCATATACTAATCATGGTTGGAAAATGTTTGTAGGCTGGATCTGTAAAAATTGTTTCAGTTAAAGAAACTTGGATGAAGAATAAACCAAATCACCTTTTTTTTTTTTGGCAGTC
>NW_017728964.1:9292522-9326389 GCF_001723915.1 Gavialis gangeticus
AACCAAATCACCTTTTTTTTTTTTTGGCAGTCCCGATCTGGATCACTTCTTTTTGTAATTCCATAATGCTGATCGCCATTTAGGAGCCCTAGAACCCTGGTCAACCGGGGTGGAAGGTAACCAGTCAGGTGCCCTGTCTATTTTTTTTTTCAGTAGTCTTGATGAAATGGATTTAACCTGCAGAATACTTCAGTTTTATCAAACTGGCATTTTCTGATGGAATGCTGCTCTTTTGGGAAATTCTTCAACCAGCTCTAGCAAGTGTTATTTTATAGGTGAATGATGCGCTTAAGTTACCTGTCAAGATGTATAGATTACTTAAATGCTTAGATTTCATAAAGTTTTGTTTTGTTGCATGTTTTGTAGAGGAGACGTTACAACCTTTTTCATGATTTGATTTAGTTGATAGTGGAAAGTTATTTGAGTGATTCTTATAAACATAGCAAAGGTTATTGGATCATAGCTTACTGTCTCTCTAAAGTTTTGATTGGATTGAACTGAGTAGTTTTTGCATTAGATTTAGTTCTGGTTTTTAATTGTGTCCTAGGAAATCTGACTAGCAAAAACTCAAAGTGAGAAGTACCGTATAGTTAGATAAATAAATTTGGACTTCAACAGGGACACACAAACTGGAATTACTCAAGAATCATGTACCACCCAGGGGAGGAAGAACCAGATGTAAGATATATAGCACCCAGAAATATTATTAAAATCTCAAGAGGTGCAAGTTACTAGTAGATTAGCTTCTAAGCACATTACTTTGAGGATCCTTGACTTAAAGTCGGCTAAAGAAAGGTTTCTTGTCATGAACAATACCTGGTATTTAGAAGGACTTAGTTGGGTAGAATATTTTATCCAAATTCTAGTGGTCACCTTTGACCTGGAGAACCTCTATCAACTGTCACTGATTAGCAAAAAGGATGCTCCACTACACTGAGTCTCAGAAAATTTGGTGACAGGCTCACAGTACTTGATACAGCCTCAGTATGAATTGGGAAAGTAATGCAAGGTGAAGTATACAGTCATGGATGTAGCAAGTATGATCATACCAGTTTCTCAGAGTTGGTCAGAGTGGAAATGTAAGTACAGAAAAACATGGACGCTGGACCCCATCCAGGGAGAATTTTTGCAATGCAAATTGGTCAAATCGGTACTGATAAGAACTACTGAAGAATGAAAATGGTGCTAAAGTGGTTGCTGGCAGCTCCATCCGATGCTCCAATGAATTCTGGATGATGCCATCAAATCAACAAGCCCTGTTCTTTGAACTGCACTTTGTTTCCACTCTTTTTTTATGTGCTTTTTTCTGTGCTTTTAAAAGCACAATGCCAGAACAATTTGTTACTTCAAATCTATAATAAACAAAAAAGGGTCCTTATAAGTTATGTCAGAAGGTAGGAGGATTATTCAGAACTGATAATTAGTTTGAGGGTTGCACTATGCTGCTTCCTGTCAATTTTCAGGAGATGTAAGTGGAGATGCACTGAGTGAGAAAATGGATGCACATCAAATGTATTTATGCCAGTGCTTGGAATAATGAAACTTGTTCAGTGAATAATTTGAGAGGGTGGGCAGTAAGTGAACATGCCTAGGAAGGCACTGACCTAGGAAGGCACTGACCTAGGAAGAGTTATTTATTTGCAAATACTGTATCTATTTAGCAGTGAATTTTCCTTAACCCTGGGGGTGGTCATGGAGACAGCTACAGTATATTAGTTTTTCATTCATCTCACTAATTCTTGGAGCCCAAGTGTTTTCAGCCAGTGTTAACAGCCTCTGCTGCTTATCTTTCCCCTGACCTCAGTGTCCCCTTGCCCCAAAGTCCACAGTCTCTTTGTACAGATCCATGCAAACCAAAAATACAACAGATATTTTCCCCCATGTTTTGATTTTTTTAAGTGATTCTTTCCACACTTGCTCTTAACTAAGAGGTGGCAGAGAGAGAGTGTCTAGTTTTCCCCCTTCTGATAAGGTCCTTGTTTTGGTTGATCTCTTCTGTTCTGATGATTTTTTCTCTCTCTCCAGTCAGCTCTGCTCTTATGTAAATGAAAGTGTGGATGGTGAGGAATAAATTTGTATTTAACTGCTCATATTGTCTCATCACTGGTGTTTGTTTTATCCTTAGATTCTTGATGAGAGACAGTCTCATTAGGTATCCTGTGAAAACTGAGTAGATCAGCACTTGGGGCTACCAAAACAGCATAGAATAAACCAGCAGTCGGCAACCTTTTTTTCCAGCTGCAGGCTGGAATGGCCTAGCTCAGGGTCAGGGGCAGGCGGGTGCTAAGATCTGGTGGCTGCTACCTCCACTGTAACACATGGGGAAACTCCCACCACTGACACTTCTCCCTGCCACATTCCAGGTGAAGCTTTGAATGCCATTGCTTCTCCTCATTGCAGCGTGGAAGAAGCTCCTGCCTGTACCATGGGGAAGCCCTAATTGCCGAACACTAGCTAAGTCTTACATCCGCAGGCCAAATCCAATAAACTGTTGAACAATGCTCAGGACACCTAGCCTCAACTGCTGTCGTTTAAAGTTGGATAAAGTTCCCTAGCTAACAGAGATATTGCCAACACAAAGTCTTTTCTAATAACTGTACTGGAGTAGATCTTACTATATGGAATAGGGAAAGTTGTATGGACACACATGTGGCAAAATGGATATTATGGGCAAAATTCACATTTTTCTGTTAAAGCTGGAGATCCAATTTGCCCCTCTCCATCAAGGACATGTCACAGACATCGTGCTGCCCAAAACTGGTAGGTATATCCAAGCTAATTTGAATGCAGCTAGTATGGATAACAGCAATGAAACCTTGGCAGAAGATGTTTCAGAGTAGGCCAGCCACTCAGGTACAAGCCCACAAGGATGTACATACTTCAGCTGCTAACCTATGCGAAAGCCCCTCCTATAATGTCTTTACTGCTATTGTTACCGGTGCTGATTAGATTAAAGCTAGCTGAGGTATGCTGCTTGTGCTGATATCAAAGTTTCAGCTCCAGTTTTGACATGCCTTAAGAGGACCATGTAAATGTCTTGAGTACATCTCGCTACAGTACGATGTGTATTTTTACCTGTAGAATGAGGCAACAAAAGCAGAATGAGGGAGCATATTTAAAGGAAAGAGAATGGTATTCTCCATAATACAGTGCTTCCACCTCCTCACACTCCATCATTAGCTACCAAGTTTAGGAGCAAAGGCTCAGAGATTTTTCTGTAGCCATGTACATTTTATAATCTACTTCATAGTCCCGAGTGCATTTTTAAGGTTTAGATAAGCATATTCCTGGAGAAAATTATGTCCAGGCCAGTACCCTATGACTTCAGTTCTGCTTTTAAGCTCTAAAAATAGGGCAGTGATTGGAATTAATTGTGCATTTAGCACTAGGATAAATTTCACCTTAGTGAAGTTTCTTGGTAGGGATGAAGTCACTGGTTTTGGTACCTTTACCTTCAGGAAGACTTAGTGTTTTCTAGGCCACCTGATAGAACAGAAAAAACATCATTCGTGAATGATATGTGGGAATAATGCTTATGTGCACTTGTATGATGATCCAAACTCGGTGAAAGCCAACAGAAAAAAATTCACAACAGAGTTATGCTATCAGTGTTGATCCTTAGCCTCATAATTGCATAGTAACCTATTGTGAGTGGTGTCGGTATGATTTGGGGGGCTGTCAGGGTAGAGATAGGACTTGTGCAGTTTTGGAAGAGGAATGTGATGAAGCTGGTTATGTTAACAATTAATTGCAACGAGTGATGCAGTGAAGGGAATACCTGAGAAATCCAAGTGTAGATAGGCATTCTTTATTTTTCTCTTTTTTCAGACCTTAAGACACATTTTTATGATGTAATTTTTGCCTATTACTGTGATTTCTTGCATAGGTTTGAACATTAGCTTTGTTCCTTCTCCTGCTTTTTTTTTTATTTTTTTTTTTCTGCATTTGTTTTGCACCAGAAAAGGAATGTGGTCAGTTATCCCTGACAGCAGACATCTCTTCTGAGGCCTCCTGTAGAATTTAAAGTTATCTTGTCATATGGAAACTAATTTATTTTCAGCAGAAGAGTCTGTTGCCTTTGTGAAAGCTGTCTAACAGTCTGTGATGGTATCCAGACAGTTCACATTCCCAGCAGATGGCAGGTTACATTTTTGCTGTTCATATCCATCTCCTTTTCTCATCCACATTTCACTTGTCATCTTGCCAGCTACCAGAAACCATCCACTTATAAGCAAATCACTATACTGTATAACTGATTGAGTGATTTTTGTGTTTTGGGTACAGCTACAAAGATAAAACGTTTTTAAATTCATCATATAAAATTTGATAAAAATCAGGGACCAAAGATTCGTGCAGCCCTAGTCTAATGCTGTATTTACAAGGCAAGGTTTTTTTCCCCCAATCAGCATGGTGGGGAAAGCCCCTTGCCTTGTATTCATATACAGGGGCACCTCATTAGATACATTATCTATCACTAAACTGCTGCTAAAAGCAGCATGTGCTCAGTAATGGAAACCAACTGTAAAGTTGATTAAATGCAGCCAACACTGAGCATGACTATAAAACACATGGCACATATTGGGCAAACGTGCTTTTTGTGTGGCCCTTAAAAAAAAGGTGGGGGGCAGTTGCTCCCCCGAGAGGGGCCAGGTCTGGAGGTACTGCAGTGCCAGGCCAGCACTCAGAGAGGTCAAAGTAAGCTCAGACGCTCTCACAATGGATTGTGCCCAGTCCACTTTAGCTCAGACTCTTTTTCAAGTCTTGGTGAGCCCCGCTACATTTTGACTTCCTCTTCACTCCCACAGCTTAGCTGTGTTTTTCTTTCCCATCCAGCGATCCCTGTTTCTTCACCAAGCTTAAATGTCTGGCAAACATCACCAAACGGGGCCCTAAATAGTTTACCCAGAATTTTTCTGTTGTCCTCCCTCCCCTTAACCTGTTCCATATGATTAGCGTGGTCCCAAACTCCATGAGGTAGATGGAGCCAGACCAGGTTACCCTGCACCTCATCTACACATACATTTTTGGAGGATCCTAGGACTCGTGATGAGAACATCTGGTTCCAGTCATGAATGGGGTGCTAATTAGCACATGGATCCCTTTTGGAGCACTCGCATATTGAGCTGTGCTGAACTGTGGGATCACCGTGGCTTGAAATGCTGTTGACTCTGCTGGGGCCCAGAGCAATGAGTTGCATGGTAAATCATGAGCATTTTGGTTTTGGACTAATATCACGCATAAAGTGTCTTGGCTACATGCCTACTTTATGGAAATGAGGGACTCCTCCCTAGCTAGCTTGTTCTTGCTGCTGTTGGCTGAGGGCAAGCGAGGCTTGGGGGCATCTGAATCCCAAGCCTCCACACTTGGGCCTGCACCTAGGATGCCTGCTGATGGATTTGGAAGCAAGAGAAGCCCCAGGCTGAAAAGTCTGGGGTGGAGGATACTTGCCAGTTGCAGCACCACATATGGTGTTTGAACAATTGAGTTTTGCTCAGTCAAAAACATTCAGAACTGATATGGCTAATTTGACCTGGAAAATGAAAAAAATTTCCAGAAAAAAATTAATTCATTCTAGGGAGAGCAAGGTCTGACAGTAAGGGGGAGAAGGAGCCGCAGGGGGAAGAAGTTGGAGGCGGCAGAGGGCAAGGGCCTTACAACCCAGATTTATTTTCCCTGCTGTAGCAGTGGGAGGGGGACAAATTCAAGGCAGATCTCCAATAATTAGATTCTGTTCCTGGAAAATTTATAATAAATTTATAAATTTTTCATATATAGAATCTAGTTATTGTGAGGGTCATCTTGTATTCAAGGTTGTCTTGTGTTCAAGTAAATACAGTAATATAGCTTCCATGGAAAATGCTCTAGTCTCATTCTTAATGTATGTCAGACAGATTTCCTTTTTTTCTGGGTAACTTTGGAGATAAAGAGCTGTCGAATTAATTCTACTACATACCTAAAATTTTCCTGAACTAGACATTTGCTGTTGAAAGCAGGTATAAATCTTTCTATAAACCTGTGAATTTCCAGCTTTCACATCCATAAGGTAAAATGGAAATAGTATTTGAACTGAAGGCTCATAGTTTGCTCTGTAAATTGTAGGTTTTTTACTGTCTGTATCTTGTTTAAGCTGATGAATATCATCTGCTCTTTTGCCAATTCTTGTCAATCTTTCTTTGTGATTATACTATCTGGCTTCACGTTACTATCAGTATATGTAACTGACTCGGTCCTTGTTCTGTTTTTGCCTTCTAATATAACAATTGAGTTGGAAGTTGCTGAGGTTCTCATTAGATTAGTTTATTCATAACTAATTATTAACCATGGCTTTGAGATGCTTGACAATCTGTTGATTGTTGATGCAGCTGTCACCAAAGAGCCTTGTTATTAGCAATATCTAAATCTTCTACTGTATAGTTAAATCATGCAGTGCCTGTGCTATGTTGTTATTTACTTATGAGAGAAGCTGTGAAACAGGAGAGATTAAAGAATTACTCACTGTTTGAAATCAGTATCAAAGTTTAACCATCATTTCACATCTATGTTTACTGCACCCCCCCTTGACAATTTCACTGTTTTCATTGGCACACCATACTGCTTCAAGATGATGGGGTTGTTAGATTCATTCATACAATCTATGAAGTTTGATCAGTTTTGCCATTCAGTGATCTCTCCAATTATTGTTTGTTGGATGAAATCTAGCCATCTTGTGATCTTTAGGGTCAAAATTCAGCCATTTTAGCTCTGCCCTGACTCCTGCTGGAAATAATGCTGCTGGAGAATTTGCATGTCATTAAAAGGAATAAAATACTTCACCAGTTATCCACCACTTATTGCAATAATTTAAAATGAGGGTTTTTTTACCATTCTCCATTTGTTTTGGAGGCTTTTCCTAATTTCATGTTTGTTGAAAATGACAGCAATTTTTATTGTTTGGTGATTTATTATTTGGTGATTTTGTGTTTGTCATCATTAGTGTGTTAAACATTGCCTAACCATTTTGTCTACACTTGCTGCTTTTCTAGGTTTTAACAGCTTTATCTTCTTTCACTGTTGTCTGTGATTTTGATATGTTCTTAAATCCAATTTTTGGATGTTTGCTTTCTTTGTCAGTATTGGTAACTTGTGAGGTTGGTCTGCTTAGTGTTGCCTGAAAGTTTAGTATCTTGTAAAAGTGTTCTGAATATTGCTGTTTTTTGTAGTATTATTATTATTTCTTCTGGTTTAGATCTTTTTATTGTTTTATCTTTAGTGTTCCCGCGGACTGTTACAAACTTACCAGTTGGAACCTTGCTGGTTTGACAGTTTTTACTATCATCTCCTTCAAGTGCTTTGTTGGTGTTATTTATGTATTGCCTTTTTTGTCTCTTCCCACATTTCTTAGTATTTTTTTGTCCCTTGGTTTATATGGATATTTTATTGCTGCTTTTTTTTTCCCCCTGGAGATCTTCTTGAGAAGCTTAATGTTGTCTTTGGTGTGTTCCCTTTCCTTTAAACAGTTCTATGTATCCCAATTTATCTATACTTTAGGATTGCTTATTTGGAAACCAGGTACAGCTATTGCAGCATTTCTGATTAGTGTTGTGCTGAAAGGACTGTGTTGTGTTGCTCAGTCCTTTCTATAACATCTAGGTGCAGTGACTAGGCAACATTGCACGGCTAATCCCAAAACTAATTTTCTAGTATCTCAATACCTTACTTTATAACTACACTTTAAACATGGTTCATTGTATGTAAAATGTGTGTACTCATACACATGCATGCTCACACGTGTGGAAAGTATTCTTTTTAAATGCCATGTTGAATAAGTATACACTAAATCAGTAAAACTTGCTAAAAAGCTAGAAGAAGAAACAATGAAATATCAAGCTCTCTTATGTAGTCAGCTTCACAACTCTGAATCTGATCTGTCTTGTTTTTTTTTTTTTTTTTTTTTAATACAAAGTCTTCTTGAAGTTTAAAAGAAATGTTAAAGTTCAAGTTTGCAAAGTTCAAGGCAGAAGGAAATACAGAGGACCTGAGCAAGGGGGTACATAGTAGAGGGTAGGGGTAGGCGCGGGAGCGTAAGTAAATTTCATATGAAAAAATGCAGCCAACTAAGCCTGGGGGCGAGGTGGGTGGAAAGTCGGGAAAGGGCAGGGTGGGGGTAGGGGGGACTGTAACACTAATAAGAATATATCGGAGACCCTGCACAATGATGTTGCGTTTGGGTTCGGAGGTGGCTTACAAAAAGCACCCACTCAGTTACAGATAATAAGATTTGGGATACAGTTGTTGGGGTTGAGAAGAGTCCAGGATGGATGAAGTGCTACACTGTTTCTGAGTTCCAGAGAAATCATTAATTTTATCCTTTTTCTCTTTTAATGGTTGTCTTTTTTTTATAAGTCCCTGGAAAGATCCAAATTAACATTTGTACTTTTTTTGGACAAATTTTTCCCTTGACACCCACACTCCAGGTCCTTCAAGGACACTCTGTGGCTAGCTCAGTTATAGCACTCTGTTGCTGTCAGTGTGGGTATTCCAGTGATCTCTCTTAGCTTCACTTGGACAAAAATGTTTCATAAAGAACATGTCCAGCTCACTGGCAAAGTCCAGAATCTGGGGAAACTTAATTATAACCAAGTTTTATATTTCTCCTGTCTCTTCTATGAATACAATTCATAATTCCTACCTGCCCCCGTCTTAGGTTCTGTCTCCGTTCTGTAAACAGTTTGCATGAGTTTATATATATAGTATAATTATCAGGGTATGTTTAAACAAAATGAATACTTATGGCCATTCAGGCTGTAACAGGGACTCTGACAGGAGCCCTGTTACTTAGGTAAGATGGGGCTAGACTGACCCGACGACGAACCCTGCCAGGTGGGGGAATTTACACACCTAAGGCAAGCTTAGGTGATTAGCCCTCCAAAACGGACATAAAAAGAGCGGTGAGGCACGGACTGATTGCCTTTGGGCACCATGGTGAAAGAGAGAGAGAGGAGCTGCGAGAGAGACCCTCCAGAGAGAAGGATCTGGGAAGACGGACCCCGACGCAGGATCAGAGGGAGCAGAGGGATCCTGGAATCCTGACCTCAGCTTTCCTTGAGTCCGTGGGAAAGACGGTGAGTGCGGGGAGAAGCGGAGCCTTGCTGGAGGCTGGAGCCGCGGCCAGCATTAAAGATTGGGGAGGCTACGTCGAGCCGAAGGGGCAGCGGGAGGGACGACCCCTGCCCAGACCCCTGAAGAGTCCAGGTGACTTCAGACCCCGAGGCGAGAGGGACGCCGAGGATCGAGAAGGCAAGCCCGTACCGCGGGAGAGCCCCTACCGCGAGAAAGACGCAGGCGGCAGCTGTAACAAGCCACTAATTGGACAATTAATGACGGTGGGATGCTCCCAGCAGGAGCAGAACAAAGGAAAACTTTTCTTTTCTGTTTCTTCCTTTTACTAAGATAAGCGGGCTAGGACTCAGACAAGACTGAGAAGCCTGGAGATCCCCTTTTGCAGGGCAGAGGACGTGGAGGGGACTCTGTGGACACTGAATAGTCAACAGCATCTCGACTAGTGAAGCACACTGTCACCTTTACTGTCTCTGTTGAGGGGTTGGGGGTCCTCTGCAGATTGGGAGGACGACTCCAGGGACAATTCTGATAAGCTGCTACCTCCCAACTGGTTTCCTGTAAAATAAGAAAGAATAAAAAGCACTGAGGTTATAAAATAGACTGAGCGTGGTCCTTCCGTGGGTACTAATTATCATATCATCACTTTCCTCCCCATTTTCTTAACAAGATTGAAGTCATGGCAGGAGAGAACCAGGGGAGTCCACGGTACCCAAATGGTCACGCTAACACAAGGAATGCACAATTTAGAATTCAAAGCTATGCAGGAGTAAGTAGGTAAATTCCAAGAAAGCAGTTGTCAGGCCAACTTCTAGAATACATTTTAAAGATGGTAAGGTGAGAGAGACAATTGCTGTAGCTTTTGAAAAAGCCATTTATTTTGTTCACTCCAGTCAACTTGTCTTGTATCTTAATCTTTTTCTGCTTCCTATAGGGAGTACAGGCTTGGAAAATTTCACTTTATGCTTCTAGGCTACAGTTGATAAGGGGAACGTGTATAGGCTATAGATCTAGATATCAAAAACGTGTACAATGAAGCATTTCCAAGTATCCTCCAAAACCTTAGATTTTATTTCTATTGAATATTTTTAGCATTTAAAAAAAAAGAGAACTCAGCTTGCCTGTTCATCCATACAATTTTCATTGAGTGTTAATGTGTGTTTTTATGATTCCTGATGTTTTCCCCATTCAGTAGAACAAATTACTCTACTTAATTACTGCTTAGAACTACAGTAAAAGCCCAGTTTTCTGGCATGAGTGGAGAATGGGGGGGGTGCCAGTAATCTAAAAATACCAGTTACCTGAGGCACAGGGGTTTCTGGATGGGCGTGGAGTGGGGTTGGGGGGAGGGCGGCAGGAGCTGCACGGGTGGTGAGGGGGTGGTAGCAGCTGCACGCAGGGTGGCGACAGGACAGGGTGGTGGGTGTTGGCAGCAGCTGCCACGTGCGAGTTTTCCCCCAACAGTCCCCTCATGTCTGGTTGGCCATCAGGTAATTCCAGTTAATTAAAATGATGGTTGGTAAAATGCTGGATAACAGGGCTTTTACTGAACTTAGATTTGGTTTTCTACAAATGTTAAGGAATATGTTTTATTGTTTGAGAGAGGGGTAAGTTCTTTCTTTAATGCTCCAAAGAATAGGCAAATTTAATTTCCAAAATATTGACAAACTTTTGAATCATCAAAGGGGATCACTGCTTAGCATCTTGAAGAAAATGTTGTAGGTAAAAGATCTTATTCCTTCCATGTTACACTGAAAGGAGCTTTCTTCCTTATTTCACTATATGTACAGCTTTCTGACAATACAGACCAGTTGGAGTGCACAAGTGGCATGGGAGGATCTAGAATTTTAAAAAACGGGAATGCAGATGGTGTAGTGCACCATCATATATAATACAATGTATATTTTTATCAACTTAAAAAGAAACTAGAAGCATTACTAATAAGCTAGGAGCAAACAGCTATATTATTCAGTTTAAGATCAGAACAAGAACAAATATACATTTGTTGGTTTGGTTGATTTAGTTTGCTATATCATGTATTAGGTATAAAAGGAAACCACAACAGACTGGACAAAAATAATCAAAATATGTCGTTTCATTGGTCTTGTAGTCATTAGAATTAAATGGACATCTCTTTTTCAGATTTGTAAAATTAATTCTAGCCTTTTGGAACATCTTGACAGTTTACCCAGTGTTTCACTGAAAGTTATTTGCAGACCTGAGTTAATGTTTTTAGCTAGAGTTAAAACCAGTCTGCAGGGCTGTGAAACAGGAGCTACGTTACCAGGAGCAGCTAACACGCAGCAGAATTGCAGAAGAAAGGCTAGCTTTCTTTTGATTAGTTGAATATCAAGACCATTAAAAAGGAGATAGGGTCATTAACACCTGTGGAATAAAAGAATTTAGAAAGAATCAGATAGATTATGAGCCATGAAGTAAATTGATTTATCACTGCTGCCTGAATAAAAATGCTGCTGCTGCTACCAGACAGTTGATTTTAAACTTTTGGTGGACCAGGAATCAGAAGTTGCGGGGGTGGGACTATGCAACCGCACCACTGCACTGCCATCCCTGATCCACCCCTGACAATTGATATATGCAAAAATGTAAAAAAAAATCTAGCTCTTGCACTTCTATAGGATATTGCTTGTCTAACTAGCTGTCTGTGGAGAAAGCTACCACATTTACATGTTCATATATCAGCAGGTGCAGATGCAGGGTCTTTGGAGTACTCATTCTTCTTGCATTTTCCTATACTGATACATTATTGAAAAGATGGCAATTGAATTTTGTAAGTGATGTCTTTGTTTTTAAAATTTGAGGAGGAAAAAAGGACAGGCAGGAAACCTTGTTTTTCCCCTCTTAAAACAAATTACGTTTTGTTATGCATGAATGGGAAGCTTGTAATCACAAAGATGAATAATGTATATTTGAATTTATAAACAGCAAAACCAAATTTAAAAAGGTTGCTGGCCTGGGATGCTGGGTTTCATCTTGGATAAACTTTGTTTATGGCTTAAGCCTTTCAGAATTAATGTTTGCATGATTTATAACGGATTTCTTATTGTGAATTTTACTCTAGCAACTTTTTCCCATTTAAAAGTAAAGTACCCATAATTAGAAAAGAATTGTAATTACCCTTAAAATATTATGTGGGACTTGAGGTATTTTCACTATAATTTTGATCGTCAATATGATATTATAGAAGTTCAGCTTTAGTCACTGACCCTGCAGAACAGTGGAAGAGAAGTGTTCAGATTTGATGTTACTGTTGAATGTACATCAAAAGTTGAAAAAATACATTGAGTTGATAATCTTGTGCTGAGAAACATTTCCTAGCCAGGTTCATACAGTGCAGAGAGATTAAATCTGTTGACCACAGATGCATAAACCTGTTGCCTATCTAGATCTGACAGTATCCTCGATTTTTCTTTCATCTGAAAAAAAGCTAATACTGCAGAGAAATAGTAGTGATCTGTGAATGCTTTAGTTAGTGAATCTTAAACAGTTTATCATTCTGTCTTTTACTTAAAATAATGAAGCAGCATTGTGGACAATCTCTATCTTGTTATGCTTAATATTTCTAGCAGCACTGTTTATCTTCTCTGTTCTTCTGAAGATAGAACATTCACTAGGTCTTAAATGGCTTTTACCTACAATTACTGTATAGTTATTAATGAGAGACCACAGTCTGGCTTAGAGAGAGAACAGGAAAAACGGAGGTATCTCAGTGAGGTGTTTCCACTGCTATCTTTATCATCCAGCCTGTAGCTGCCCCCTCTTCCCTTCCTGCCCCCTCCACCTTTCTCAGACCATTCTGGGGGCGGTGGGGAAAGACTCCCTGCACCTTCCCTAGACCCACAGTCACCTTAGTTTGGGGGAGTGCGGGGAGCATTGTCCCACTGCTCCTTCCCCTGCCAGATTGGAGTGAGGAGTGGGGTAATGGCCCCAGATTATTCCACAGATTGGGTTGCCCCTGCTCTGGGGAGTAGGCAGGGACGTGCAGGCAGTGGCTCTGCCATTCTGCTCCTGGTTTCTGGGAACAGAGTGGAAGGAGCAGCGGGCCAGTGGCCTTTTGCCCATTCCCCAAACCAGGGACATCCTATTCTCAAGAAGACTCAAGGGAGGTGGTGACAGCTCAACTCCTCTGTGATTCAGAGGGAGACTCTACTGCTTGAGGCCGTCCAGTTATGGAGGAGTCAAACAAAGATGCATACGTGCCTTTCTAGTGAGAGAAACTGTCCCACAGCGGAGATCTTTTACACATCTTCCGGATGATCTTTCTCTCTGGGGGTTTGTGTTTCTTCCAGGAGAAAGTGAATGAATGCTTGTATGCTGGCAATTTCTACTGGGAAAGAGAAATTCTTGTGGTAGAAATATAACACCAGTATGTGGCCTGAGTCTCTAACCAGCAAAAAAATAAAAAAGCCATAAATCTTCATTAATTTTCTTGCAAAGAGCATATAAAAAACTGATCTAATATTTTGAAAATGTAACTACTCCTAAATTTCCTTTTGTGCTGCTTGTCAATATGTAACTTGCTGAGAATTATGTTACTTTTATTCTGGAGTACTGGCTGTGTCCAATGCTAGGTAGGGTGTAGAAGAATCTGCTGTCCTTTCTCTCTGAACCTTGCATTCTTTTATACCATGCTCTTCCCTGGAACCAGATGAACAGAAAAGGGATAACTTACAAGGTGTAAAAATAAGTCCTATAAATGTATAACTGCTTTAGGGCAGTGATTCTCAAACAGTGTGCTGTGGTACCCTGGGGTGCCTTGAGATTCTTTAAAGGGTGCTGCAGTGTGCCACACAATGTTAGCTCAGTTAGACTTACAAACATGATTTACAAGATAAACCTTGTGAATTCAAATAGAAATCCATTGTTGTGGTCTTTCTGAGTTCTTTGCAACAAAAACACTGCTCTATTATTTTCTGTAGTAAAAAAAAAAAGAGGGAAAACTAAGGCTGGCATTTCCCAAGGGGTGCCTCAAATCTATCCAGGGTGTCCTTAAGTCTAAAAAGGTAGAGAGAACCACTGCTTTATGGAAATGGCAGAGCCCACTTGAGAATGGACAGCTTTGAGCCTGTTCTTATAAATGAGCATCTTCAGCTTCCACTGATATTAATGCCCACCTCTGTATGTTGCACTTCTTTTAGGCTGCTTGCAGTCATTAACACCCCCCTCCCCTCCCACACGGCACTTTACCTTAAACTCGGCACATGAATGCACTGAGTCCCGCACGTGCCCAGCACAGGCAATGCCTTAGTTGGACCCAGCTTACCCAACATCTGTAAAGATCAGGTGCTTTAGTGGGGCTTTTTTGGCACTTTTATCTAATAACTGATTGAATCAACTTTAGCTAAAAGGGCCAAAAAGCCCTGCTGAATTGCCCAATCTATACAGATGCTGTGGGGCTGAGTTGAAGTAATGCACTGCTTCATCCAGTAGAGTACTTTTTTTTTTAATGTCTGCCAGCAGCCTTCATTCCCAAGTGCCTATTGCAGCCTAAAAAACAATGGTGGGAGTCTTGGAAGAAGGAAAGCGAAATAGAGTGTGGTGGTTTCCACGGAACGTTGGAAAACCTGCATTTTGTCTTGGAACTCTGCTACATTCTTAGTCACGGTGCAGAGGACGTATCTACACAAGATGTTTACTGCGGAGTTGCCTAATTAGCTCTGCAGTAAAAGTCTCAGCATCTACACATGTGGCCCTATTAGGCTGCGGGAAATTAATAAGCTCTGCAGCAGGTTAGCACTTACAAATACTAGTACTATCCTGCTGCAGTTTTTTCATGTGCAGCAACGCGCGTCTAGATGATGACCTGACTGACTGGGGCATGAGGATGCTTCAGTGTGGGGGCTGCCTGCTGGCTGTCCCTGTACTGAAGCACTGTCACACCCCAGCCAGCCCCTCTACAGCATGTTGATCCAGGTCGGAGCAGCCCCAGGCTGGCAGGTTGACCTCCCCCCACCTCCCTGCCAGCTGGGGCTGCTCCTACCTGGCTCAGTGTGCTGCAGTCCTGGGTGCATGTGTTATAAATGTGGTGCCCAGGAGCAATAAACTCCAGCATGGTATGTGCCGGAGTTTATTGCTATGCATTAATGTGCATGTGTAGATGTGTCCAGACTGAAACAAAATGCACTGACTTAGATAAAATTTTCAAATATCATTCAGAAGGAAGCTCACTTTTTCCATCTTCCTCTCCCTTTTTCCCTTTCCAGATAAAATAAACAAAGTCATAGGAAAAACAGATTGATCTGTGTGCATACTGCTGCTTTAGGTAACTTGCTGGATATCCGTTAACCAATGTATGGGACCTTTACAAACCACTGTAATGTCTCTTGCAATACAGCAGATGTAAAATAGAGCAGAAATGTAATTGTCTCATGGCATGGACGTTCCTAGACAGAAATACTCTAAATATTAAATGATTTGGGAATTTGAGTTTTCCCAAACCCCACTTCTCTTGACAACAGGACAGCTAGCTCAAGCTTAACTTAGCTTGATCTAGAGATTTTTGTGTGCAGGTGAAACTCATGTTTAGGGCAAACTTCAGTTACAGTTGGATCTAACAATGCAAGGGAGACAGACCCTCATACCCCAGTGTTTAGTGGTTTGCAGTGCTTATTTTGAAATCAGATTCCAATATTTAGCATAGATTCCTGTGATAACTTGTGTTTCTTTTTCTAAAAACCTCAGATTCCGGAATCGTGTTTCTCAGCTTTCCTTTTTTTTTCAAGGGAGTTTTAAGTTTCTGATAGCAAAAATAGCTGGGAAATATAAAAAGAATAATCAGGTTCATGAGCCCTTATAGCAGCTAAATAGAACCCCAAATAAGTTTTAAAGAAATACATTGTAACAGCATGGTCTGCCCTTTAAGAGGGAGCAGACAGCCTTGTTGTAGAAGCCCAGCTGTGGGTGATATTGAGGGGCTGTCCCACTAGCAGAGAGAGGTGAGCTGAAGGAAGGACTAGTTTGTGACCAGGAGGTGGACTGCAACCTAGATAAGCTTGCTACAAGAAAGGGGCCAGGCTACTAAGGCTAAGCAAAACAGCATCGTTCTGATTTGACTTCCGTTTCGATGATTCGACAGAACAGTGTTTCATTTTGAGTTTTGTTTTGTTTCGTTTTGAAAGCACTGTTTTGTTGTGTTTAATCAAAACTGTTTTGCTGTTTCAACATTTTGCCCATCGAGTGCTGGGAAGATTGGTGCCAGCGCCAGCCTCCTGTGATTTGGTACCCCCACACCCCCAGGAGCAGTCCGGCATAGCCCCTGCAGCCCTTCCGGGGTGTGGGCAGCTCTGATCTGCCTGCTGGATGAGAGGACGCTGGTGCTGCCAGCTGGAGCCAGCAGCAACACCAGTCTTCCCAGCACAGGGTGCACTCAGCTGGCAGCACCAGACTTCTCTCATCCAGCAGGCAGATCGGAGCTACCTGCACCCCTGGGAGGGCTGCAGGGGCTGTGCCGGACTGCTTCTGGGGGCACGGGAGCCCCGGGGCCCCCGATCTGCCTCCCAGGTCACGGGAGGCTGGTGCTTCTGGCTGGGGCCAGCGGCAGGTGGGCCTGGGGCAAATCAGCTTGTGCAGGGACCTGCCCCCACTTGAGTTGATTTGCGCCAGGCCCTGCACCCTCCTCAAGCCAGCTCTGGTATGGGGCACAGGGCATATCAGGTCGCGTGGGGACCTGTTGCCCCAATCCTGGGATGAGGGAGGGTCCCCACATGGGGTGATTTGCCCCGGGCCCTGCACTCTCCTTGAGCTGGCTCCAGTACAGGACCCAGGGCATATGAGCTTGTGCAGGGATCTTCCCGGCACTGGGTATGGGCTGTGCCTAGCGCCTGTCCCAGCCAGCAGCAGCAGCCTCTTGTAATCCAGCAGGCAGATCGGGGGTCTGTACACCTGGAGGAGTCTGGCGCAGCCTCGGAGCCCTCCCAGGGTGCAGGTGGGCCTCGATCTGCCTGCCAGATGACAGGAGGCTGCTGCTGCCTGTTGGGACCAGCGCTGAAGCCAGTAAGCCTGGCTTCGAAACTTGAAATGTTTTGAATGTCCTTGTTTTGTTTCAGTCTCACTGTTTTGAGCTTGAAACATATTGAAACAGCTTCAAAATGAAACATCAGGTGAAATTTTGCACAGCCCTACAGCCTACAATAGTAAACCAGAGCTAAAGGGCCTGTCGACTGCCTGGAGAAGGGCTGAAAATTTTGTTTGTTTGTTTGTTATAAGAACTGAGCTGGTGTTTAGAGGACTGGCTACAGGGCTTTTCAAGGCAGCAAAGCCAACCTGCAAAGCAGCAGGTTCACCAACCCCCTTACACTTACTATTAAGGAAGCAGGGTGCTTCATGACTTGTGAATTCTTGAGCTTGTCAATAATGCTATATAAAGTCATTTTTATAATGCCAACAAGAGAGCTATATTTGTCATTGTTTACATGCTTAAAACATGTTTTGAAAGTTTTACTACCCACATTTTTGTAAACTAAAGCTGAGATGATTTTAAAGTTTATTATTTCTTACCTGAAAGAATCTCTCCAAACATTTAGCAGTCTGAAAAGCCAGGCATCCAAATTCAGGCTGTGTATATTAAACTGTATAACTGCAGATTGGAGAAGTGGGGGTGGGAAATGGCTTAATATCTTATCATCTTTCTTCAGGTGATGTATACTGGAGCAGGGGTAAAATATCTCATTGAGATCCTCAGGAAAATGCCCTGTTCAAGGCTTTCTCAATCAGGTGGTCTGTGCTAATTGTGGCAACTTCATGATTTTTCTTCAGGACTTCTGTCTTAATATCTGAATACTTTTGTGCTGAAAACATCTTCCTGTTGTTAGAGTTGGGCTTGAGCAGCAGTTTCCAAGCATTGAAGCTTAAATGTATTTCACCTTTTATGTATTAGTGCTATTTATTGATACTTATTTTAAGATGTGTGTATATGCACTTAATGCATAAAAGGGGATATTGGTGTTTTGTAGGGCTAAGTGAGTAACAAGAGGTGGGGAAACGTGCTTAAAAAAGGGGCTGAGAGGATACAGAGTGTTCCTGAATGCAGGCAGTATGAAAAAGCAAGTCGTATTAAATCAAATGTATGGTAAAGACTGAAGGTTATTGGTAGTTCATAGTAATGTGTTACTGTGAATCTGCAGATAAACACCTACGCACATTCTTTCCTAAGCTTAAATTCTTAAGTTACATGATTTACCTGATCCAAGACAACTTCCAGGTCAGGGCTGGGGCCGAACGTATAAGTGGCAGGGGGTGGGAGAAGGCAGGTGGCACGGGGGTAGGATGTGTACTCTTTCTGCATGCCCTCTGCTTCCCCCCCCCACCCCATGGGTCTCCCGTGTGCACTTCCTCCCCCACTGCACAGTCTCCCTAGTGGTGCCTCCCACCCCCAGTGCATGGTCTACCCCACGCTTCACTGGGCATGAGGCCCCCTGGCCTGGGGCAGGTGGCAACTTAGCTCCAGCTTCAGCCTTGGGCCTAGGGCTGAAGCCAGAGCTGAGCCACTGCCTGCTCCAGGCCAGTACTTCAGTCTAAGACTGAACTTTTTCCCCCCAATTTTGATTGGGGAAAAAAACCTTGTCTTGTAGCATATTTACTCAAATACTTTTTTGCAACTTGTGGAACTTCAGACTTAAATTCAGACGTGTGTTTAAAATTCTTACCCATCTACCAAGGCATTCAGAAATCGATGGTGAAACAAACAGCTCTGCTGCCTTTCTTTCCCCATTATTTATGATTTGGCAGCCTTCTTTTTTAGTGTGTGTTGCTGTGTGTTAAATTTTAAAGTCAAACAAATCTTCGCTTGCTGCCTCAGAAAGCAGGATATCTCCTAAAGACTTCCAGTCCAGTTTGGGTGGAGGTACTGCATTTTGAATACTTTTTTTTTTTCCCACTCCCAATGTTTTTCTGTTGGGTGATCCCTTCTTCTACTTATGTCCAGCTGAAAAATGATGATAGGTTTACTCCTTGGAGTCTTGCAAAGTGAATGAAGCAGAAGAAAATCTTTTTGTTTGGGGGCTTTGCCACTGCAGCCTCCAGCTGACTTGGATCCTGGTCATCCTGTAACATAGGATGTCCAATTTTGGTGCACACTGCATGGGTGGCATGTTACGGTGGGTGGCCCTCCAGATATTTCCCACCACCACCACACAGACTATACAAGTGGCATTTGGACCCGCTTGCAGGCTGCTATTTAGACAGCCATGCTATAACATATTGATTTGGCCTCCTTAGTTTTTCATTTTCTAGTAAGATCTGCATTTCTTCCTTTCCCATCTGTGATCCTGCAGTTCATAATTCTGCCTAGATTATTACAAGCTAACTTATTTCTTCACTGGCAGCACAGGGGCTCCATGTAGCCGCAAGAGACTACCTGCATATTTCTACTTCCAGAAAGATGTGATGTGGAGTGGCACGGTCCTTTTCATTGTGTAGGAAAGCAATTTTCTTTTTTGAAAATTTGAAGGGATTTTTATTTGGGCAGAAGACTTATGCAAGTATTTCACCCTTTTCCTCAAGTGTTTTTGGGGTTGGGTGTATCTGGCAGGAAAGTGGGTAGGGTACAAATTCAGACATGTCCATTTGAAGCTCTGTTTTGGAAGCACAGCCCTTAATACAGTACATCTCCTCTTACGATAGGAAGACATAGTGCACATTGTTAAAATTATCAGTCTGCTGAATAAACATAAGTTTAAAATAAGCAAGGAGGATTTCATAAAATACACTTAATTTGTAGTATTTTATAATGTGCTAATAATTGTTATCATAAAAATAGTTTTAGTAATGCAAGGTTTTACTGCAGGTATCTGGAATTAAATATAAATTCTGGCATGCAAATTATTCAGACTAGCAAAGTGCATGTTAATGAGCTTCTGACACATGCTGTATGAATTCTCAAATTAAATAGCAAAATATTTAAATCTTAGTTTTGTTCCCTTCGTATGTCTTAAAATAACTCGCTGGAAGCAAGACTTGGTAACATTTTTTTATCAGACTATGTATATAGCTGGGAAAAATGTTGACAAGGTGCAGGGGGGAGCCCTGGGGATGTGGGAGTGGGGAATGGGGAGCCCTGGGGGACAGGGGGTAAGCCTGGCATGGGAGGGAGGGGGGTACTTACCTTTCAGTCCTCCAGGCCCCTGCTGGCCTGAAATTGCAACTGCTCCAAAGTCAAGTTAGCTCTAGCACCCATCTACATTTCTGCAGCTCAGTGTAAGGTATAACAAGGCCCTCACAGATGTGGGGTCAGGCATTTTGGCTAAAAACCTTCTATAATGTGTCCAAGCAGACAGTTGGTCTGAGAAAACATATTACCAAACAAACCTTTGTTTTGCACATATTTCCTGGACCGTCATGGCTACAGCACCACTCCTACCCTAAATTGCTTGTACTCTAAATTGGAGCTGTTCTACCCAGCTGTATTGGAGAGGGCATCTAGTGACCTCCAGGTGGATGTTGGGATAAGTTTCTATACTGTTGGGAAGCTGCTTCAGTCTCTCTCTGGACTGTGAGCAGAATATAAGGTTATCTAATCAGCCATCTGTGAACTCTTGCATGTCAATGACTGAGCCCGGGAGGCATATTCCAAGGACCTTTGGCCTTTGGTGAAATTTGGTTGCCTCTGCTACCAATTTTAGGCTATTTGTGGGATTGAGAAAAACACAGGTCACGTGCCAGCCAGCTCTTTCAAAATATCTGCATCAGCCCTTTCATAACCAGGGGTGGAAATGTATGAATTCCATTTAGTCTCAGAAGCCTCCACACCAGCTGTGTCTATATTGATGAGGCTGTGATGCATGATGGGTATCTTGAAAGTTACTAGGCGCATCGACATGAGATGCTACGTAACCGTAGCAACGCGCTCCCTTGCTATAGCATGTTGCTACGGTGACATAGCAGCTAAAAATAACCATGTACTACTGGCACGGCGCGGTACGGGCTGTTACCGCACCCTCATTTAATACTTTCAAAAGGAAGTACTAAATGACAGCGCAGTAACAGTGGCGCCATAGGGGCATGTGTAGACATGCCCGCTGTGACCTTCAGCAGGTTTGCTGAGCTAGTGCAGAGTCAGTGGGTGATCAAATTCCCTGCTTAAGCTGAAGGTCTACAGGGCAATGATACTGACCCTGCTACATGGATGTGGGACTCTGAGGGTATACACAAGGCATATCCCACTGTACCAAAGATTCTTGCATGCTTTGCTTCACGTTAACTGGTATGCTGGAAGAACATGTTGAGATTTTACAGGATGCTGGATATTGAAGTACTAATTGTGAGGGCTCTGTTAACTACATAATAGGATAAGTTCCCCAACAGCTGCTGTAAAGTTAGCTTGAATTTGGCAGGAAGAAGGTTGGCTACCCTGGCAAGCATCTTAAGTATGCTTTTAAGTGACACTTGCCACAAAGCAACATATCAGTTTGTCACTGGGAGTCTTTCACTGCTAAATGGCATCAGTAGTACACCAAGGTACATGCTTTGAGCAGCAACCGCATGATAACAAACAAAAAAAGCAAGTAAGGTGAAAAGAATGACGACAGCCATGGGGATGTTGGTTTACAGGGCTCTCAGAGATTTGTGGAAGAAGCTGCTTATTGCACATTGGCCTTTTCAGTCACTTGTGTACCCTCCATGCCTGACCTGGTATCTAATGCTGTCATCCTTGCCTAAAAGCACCCAAAGATGTTCTTTTTATAAAGACTTACTGAAATTTCTTCTGTCTGTGGTTGACCATAAGGCTTTTTACCTGGTTTCAGTTATAAGTTTGCGTGTGTGGTTTGAACTTCTGAGTGAGAGCCTTATGAATCCTTTTGGCTTTTAATGATTTGGGGGTAATAAATGCATTTGATACTCATATGGATGCTGACTTATTCCACAGAGACTAAGCGTTTCTGTGAATAATTTAGCATCATTAAGTTCCCAGTCATCATAAAGTGCCACCACTTCTCAATACAGATCCACTTTTGATCAGTAACGTTGCTGAAATTGCAGGATAGAAAAGACCATTATCTGCTCGAAGTTAGATGACATTGTGACCATTTGGGGAATTCATACAACTTAAGTGTTCTGAGTTCAGTTAGGAACTCTGAATCTTTACCAAGCCATCAACTTCACTTTGGCTCTGCAGTCTTTTGCCTCTTCTGTCTTTTTACCATAAGGAGAGGATGAAACTCTAGGTTGGTAGGAACTACTGAGGGAGGATTGCTGAGGGCTATACCATTGATCTGTTAATTGTTTAAACATGAAGTTAGCTGCAGCTGAAGAACTGGGAGAATCCTTTGGCAACCTGGCAGGATCTAGTACTCAGAAAGGAGACTGATCAGGGAGTCATCTAACAAATACCATTTGCTCCTTTATGGCCTTTTGGTGAGTGATTCACCCTTTATGACCAAGGTCAGTAGTTTAAGCTGAGGGGAGCTGCCTGCACCAGGAAGCTGATGAGGACACTCTGCCTTCCTCCCACTGGAAGAGTGAGCCAGAAAAGGGCACTGTCCTTAAAAAGTTTGCTATCTTTATGTAAAGCTCTGTAAACTCTTATTAAACAAAGGGGTGATCAGAAACTGTGCAAGCCATATGCATCAGTATGTGTTCACTTGCATATATCTCCTGAAGGCTCACACCTTTGACATTTTGGGAAAGTGAGTTTAAGCTACCATGTGAGTCTGGGGGTCACTGATTGGACTGTGAGTTCCATGGCTCAAAACGGATGCTAGACAGGAAGTCTGCACCCCAGAGATGAGACTAGAGACTCTAGATAGCCTGGGCTCTGTTCAGATGCCAGAGGCTTACAGCATCTGGGAGTACATCCAGCATCATCCTTTACAAGCGGAAAAGAAAAGACAAAGCCTCATTTGTTCACACTTTCAGCAAGACTTTGATGACTCTGAAGTGAAGCCCAGAAAAGAAAATATGCACCTGTGCTTGTACTAGGCATGGAGCATTTACTATGGGGGGGTTACATATTTAATGTGTAACTACAGCTGCTGAGACTGAACAAGAAATGTCCTTTGTTAAGAGTTCTCTGGGTTTCACTTTAGAGTCATCGAAGTCTTGCTGAAAGTGTGAACAAATGAGGCTTTGTCTTTTCTTTTCAGCTTGTAAAATAAGGAGAGGTGTTGAATATCTTTAAACTGAAGTGTGGTCAGACAAATGTCTCCAGTTTGGTGCTGGAGACACTCTAACAAGACTGTTTACATAGGTAATTGTTTTTTTGGTAGCCCCAAGGTCTGAGTTGAGGTGGAATGGAGGATGCCATTGAAGCCAAGGCCCTAAATTACAGACAAAAGAAAGCTTAAATCCGGCTGAATTCATGTAGTATGAGAGACGAACAGCCTTTCTGTTCCACAAGCAGTCCTAGGACCAGTGCTGTGGCCTTATCATGAGTGCCAATCAGCACATTTTTCTTTTCAGCAAAAGAGAGCTCTGTGACAGTGGCTGCTGCAAAAGAGAGGGTTCTGGAGTGGGGATTTATTACTAGCCTTAACCAAGGTGATGAACTGTCAAGGTGTTATGGCTAAAATGTCTTTAATAATGTCATTTTCATAAATGCCCATCCAAAGTGCCTTGCATTGCTAATGAGGGTTAGATAAAGAGAGGGTAAAGAAGTGCACTGAAATTTTAATTTCTCCATTCTTCAGATTTAGATTTGAATACAGCTTTGTGTCTTTACTGTAACTTTTCTTTTAAATCCCTTAGCAAAGTGAAGTAGATGTAAAGATCTTCAACCTTTCTCTGGTGTCTTAATTATATTTTTCAATCCTGCCTTATTCTCATTGGTATTCCTCACCCATGTAGGATAGTGGCTACAACTGTCATTGAAACAAAATTTTGGCTTTATCTGATGCTGATGCATCTAAGTTTTTTAATTAGAAACTATCTAGAAAATTTGTTAGTTTGACAAGTTTTTGTTCCTCTAAACAGCACTGTTCTCTAAAACAGCCATGGTGCTAAAAGGAATACTAATTGGAAATTGCTTATTTGTATAACCCACTGGACAACCCTGTTGTCTATTCCTTCACTTGTCCCTGAAAATAAAGCACATTATTAAGTTGTCATTTTGGAAAGAAACCAGCAAATAATATCCCTGCTGATTTTAAATATTTTTTTCTAATCATGGGTAACTTTCTCTGCTGGAATAGAAACATTATCAGAACCTAAATAAGTACAGTGTTAAGCAGTTTGACACACCTTATTATGTACATCAGTTGTCTTTTTCTGTCTTTTCACATGTGTACCAAATGAAAAAGTGATATAAAATAGGAAATTTGCTATGAAAGGGAACATCAGTCTGAAGGCATCGTGACATTTAAAAGACACTATATATGATGGACTTGAAAGTATGGTTTTTAGTTCTTTGTAGAAGAAAGCTTCCAAAAAAGAAAAAGAAGAAACTTTAGCTATTAACTTATTTAAACAAACCTTAGTCAAAAGAGGAGCTGTTCATCTAACAAAAGTCCATCTTTTCAGAGGATCGGATTCATCGGTACATTTGAGTTAATGTATGAGAGCAGATAAAAGAGAGGAAAGGTGAAGGAGTGAAAGGTCAGGTTTCCAGACCACTTTCTTATCTGTTATTAGATGGGAA
Source organism: Gavialis gangeticus (assembly GCF_001723915.1). NCBI lineage: Eukaryota > Metazoa > Chordata > Crocodylia > Gavialidae > Gavialis > Gavialis gangeticus. The sequence goes on from NW_017728964.1 coordinate 9,317,208, forward strand.
GTGAAATTAATCAGTCAAGGGTTGCTCTTGGATCCTTTTTATCACTACCTATATGGAGAGTTTTCATCTTGGTTTAATATTTAGCTCTGAGCTCCTATACATTTTTTTTTTGCACTAGGCCAAAATGTCATTTCTGGGGTTAGTATCCTTTTTTCCTAGGTTTAAGCTGATCTAGGTCAGCTTAACTCTAGAGGAGTTAAGTTGACCTAGATCAATAGTGCCTTTTAAAAATTACTAGCAAATGAACACTTCATTCCTAGCATTAGAGAGGTTTCTAGTGTCTAATGTCTAAAATTAGATATGGGAGAATGGCAAATGGCAAGACCTATCATGCCTTTGATTTGCCTTCTGCAGAGGCCAGCATAGAATAAAGTAACTTAATGGTCTCTCTTTTCCTAGGTAGCCTATGGCTCCTTTGATTATACGTCATTACTTTACCTCTCTGACTACGCTGAAGACTTTGGTGGTGGACGCTTTGTATTCATGGATGTAGGTTCCAACAAGACTGTAGAACCGCGATCAGGTAAGCCTCCCACTTTACTTCTACTACACAGTTCTGAATAGGTCATCTTCTGTCATCAGTAAACCTGTGGTACCCAACTGGGTTAACTTAATGCAGCTGTTTTCAACCCTTTTAGATTCAGGGCATGCCTCTATAACTGCAGCTCCACAGTTAAGGACCACTGACGTAGTGCAACTGAGGAAAGAATTCAGCATAGTGTGTTACAAGTAGGTAATTGATAAGATGGTCTTGAGACATGATTGGGAATAGTCAAATGAATAGTTAGTAAGATGGGCAGGCATGCGGAATTCATCGTGTTTATGGGCAGCGGTCCCTCTAAGCTGTGTGGCGTACATGGCCATGCAGGCATGCTCGTGCCGCGCATGCCATGCAGCTTAGAGGGAAAGCTGTTTATGGGTACAGTTTAGTTGCATAGAAAGAAATAGTGAAACAGGCCAGAAATGGCCACTGTTCGAGTTATACTAAGATTGGCCGGGCATATGAAGTAACTTGAAAAGTCACACTGTTCCTTAAATAGAACTTGTAAACTTCCAGGTTATGATTGAGAATGAGAATGCATTTTCCAGATACTAGTTTCCAGTCTTTTATTTCCTACACTAACTGGGGCTGAAGCTGCTATGGAGGCAAGTATCTCTGCCAGGAAGAGGATGCTGTCTGAATGCTCCACCCTCATTATCTGTTTTCAGATAATAGATGGGTTTAGATTATGCGTCCTGGTTTTGGCTGTGAGGATGGTATGTATTGCCATGTTGGGTCTTTGGGGTGAAGTGAAGCCTGGCTGATATAATGTGCTGCTACCCATATTTTGAAAGATAATTGCTGCAGGGAATCTGTTTTCTTAGAGTGATGGGAGAAGCAGAAGGACCAGCTTTTTGTAAGTTTCCCCTAGTAGTTTTTTTTTATTAAGTATACAGGGCACTGAATGAACACACTGAAAGCCCAGGAAAAATAGTCTGGGCCAGATTAAACTGAGCCATATCATCTGAGCTACAGCATGAAGAACAAGCAGGTCTGTTTGGGGAGGAAAGGGGAGGAGAGTGTTGAGGAAGGGTCTTCTCTACAATTTGATGCTAGTCTGTTCAGACATGCCCCAGTTTAAAGGCTTTCCGACAATGGAAAATACCCTTTTAATTCTTTTTAACAGTTGTATGTAAAGGAAAGACTATCAATGACAGACAAAACATTGTGGTAGCATGAGTTCTGATTAATCTTGAGATGAGATAAAGGCCTGCTTGTGGCATCCTTGGAATTCCTGATTGTTTGCAGTTTCATCATTGTGGCACATTATTAATTTTCTAGTGGTTGTGGATGCCTTACTTTCAGGGAGCCCAATAAGACACTTGTTTAAAGGAGCTTGATGTTTAGCAAATATTCCATGCTCATGGTCTGTAAATCTGACTGCTTTGGTGCTTCTTAGGTTGGGCACCCAAGGCAGTCACTAGAGAATTTAGGCTATAATAGGTAATTGCAAAAACCAAGAATTAGTTGGGGTGACACCAGACAGGCCCTTCTAGTAAGTAGCGTGCAGCAGGAGTCTGTAGACCATTCCCGGTTAGTGGGATCAGGTAAGAGGAGTTCAGCAACTGTGTGCTCTGAGCCCAGAGCAGTAACTGCAGAGCCTGCTCTGCACAGACTCTTTGGACATCTATATCTCAGTGTACACACACGTTAAAAATACACTTGCTGCTTTTCCCAGAAAAGATATGGGATGTGTATTGGGCTGTTGGCTTCTTTCTTGAGACTGAAGCCCAGTGGAAAGGAAGGAAAACCAAAGGAGGCAGTGTTAAATGCTGTTGGAATTTCCAGAGCCCCTCACTTCTAGCTGGGTACACTGACCTGGACTCAGCTGTCACTGGAAGTTGGTGGTTAGCCACTAGGTAGTTAAGCTCAGTTGTGATGAGGACTGTCTTTTTGCTCTGGGACACAAAGCAGCGCTAGCACATAGGGTGTTGTTACACAAGAATCAGTTACAATATGTTGCTCAAGTAATCCTGTGAAATAAAGAAGTGGTTGGAGGTAAAACACAGTATAAAGGGCAACTTTTCCCTAGCCCTTTTCATATGGAGGGTTAAGATTCTGAAATATGGGCGTGCTGATTAAACATAGCTTGCACAAGTACTTTTTTACTATGAAGAAATAACTCTAGGGGCTTTTTTCTATCTCTAGAGGAAGTTGTTACAGTTGTCACTTCCAAAATTTTTCAATTTTTCTCTTCCGTGCATCTTTTATACTTGTTCGCTGACCCCTGCTGTTCTTCTTCTCCTTCTGTACAACTTTTATATGAATTCTCTATAAATAACTGCTTAGTTCTCATGTAGGTTGAATATATATATTTAGAAACTCTTCTCCAATGATTCTGAGTCTTTGCCAAACAATTCAGTTTTGCTGTAGCTCTAAAACTATTCCGATTTATTAAGAAAAATACAAGTTTTTATTGTTGCAATTTTTGCATTGCAAGAAAATGAATATCACATGCTGAAATAAATGCTTGGGTTGTTCCATAGGCAATCATTTGCTCGGGTGTGAAAGATTAAGGATAAAAGGGAAAGAGAAATCACTTGTTATAGATGCAGTTGAACAGAAATTTGGTCATTTGAAGGGAGGTAACCAATTAATAATAGAACACTTCGAGATTCTCTTCTGGTGGAAATTTGACAAGGGCGAATTTCATTATTGTCTCTGAAGTGTCTTTCACAGCATTTAGGTGGAGCATAAATCTTGAGGGAAGCTGTATACAAGTAAGCCAAGGCAAACTACTATGTTAAGCTGAGACTGGATATTAATTATTAAACCATTTATCTCTTTAAAAGTCTAACTTTTTAATTGTACAACAAGCGTATACATGCTCCCTAGTGTCAGAAATTAAATAGGATAGGAGGAGAAGAGAACACAACTGATCATTTTAATGATGAGCCTGATTTCATAGCACAGCCTGCAATGCTAATTAGCTTGATTCTTGGAATCAGAGAAAAATATGGCTGGAAGGGGCCTGAGGAGGTCAATTAATTCAACCCTGTGTTCCAAGCAAGATTATTCATAGTTTAGAACAGAACTGGCAACTTAGAGCTTGTAGACTGGCCTGCCAAGCCATTTTTATTTGGCCCAGGAAGCTGGGACATTGGTGGCAGTTGGGAGGCAAGAGGAATCGTTGGCAGCTGGGTTGCAAGCAGCATCTTGCCTTCAGATGGAGCTCCGTTACTTCGTCGCACTGTTCCTAAAAGCTTGCCAACCCCTGGCTTAAGACACTGGAAACAAAAGTTTGTCTAAGCTGCATTTAACAATTTACAGTGATGGAAATTCCACAGCCTTTCTAGGTAATCTCTTCCACTGCTTAGTTACCTTTTCAGTTCTTCCTAATATCTAATCTAAATCTCCTTGTTTGTAATTTAAGACATTTCCTTCTTGTCCTGTCCTTCCATGGACACAGATCAGTTGATTGCCGTCCTCTTTATAACAAGCATTTTTGTAGTTGAAGACAGTTAAACTCCACCCATTCACTCTTCTCTAGAGTAAATAATCTGAGTTCTTCCAATCTTTCCTCATATTTTGTGTTTTGTATACCTCTAATCACTTATTGTTCTTCACTGTATTTTCTTTCTAATTTGCCCATGTCTTATTGAACTGCATGGCCTGAATCTGGACACACTACTTCAGGTGAGGCCTTGCCAGAGGGAATCAAGTAATAATCTCCCTTAACTTGCATACAGCACTATTGATGATACATGCCTTTGTGCTACTAACTTTTTAAAAACAATACTGTACTGGTACCTTTTTGCTTGTTGCTGTAACCCCCAGGTCCATGTCTTTAGCATTACAGTTTTGTCGGTCATTCCTCGTTTTGTATTTGTGCATTTAATTTGTTCCATCTTAAGGGTAAAACTTTGCACTTTGAATTCCATACCATCTATTTAAGACCATTTTCCCAATTTACCAAGCTTATTTTGAATCTGAATCCTGTTTTCTGAAGTGTCTACTACCTCACCAACTTGGTATTCTCTGTACATTTACTAAGTGTCCACTCGCTTCCATCCTGCAACTCATTAAGGAAGATATCGAACAGTACTGGGACGATGGCTCAACCTTGGCCAACCCCCTTGACGTCCCCCAATTTAACATTGAGCTATTGATGATAATCCTTTGAACACAAGTGTCCAATTAGTTATGTACCCATTACAGTAGTTTCATCTCCAGAACATTTTCCTTAATACTAACATACTTAAATCCATGTTGCTTTTTATCATTTAGTAATCATCTAGGTTCTTAAAAACAATTGTTTGATGATTTGGGTCAGTAGCGTTCCAGGTACCAAAGTTAGACTGACTGGTCAGCAATTTCATGGGTGTATCTCCCCCTCCCAGCTGTATTTCTTTTAAGATACTTACTGTCTCTTTTCAGCCTTCTGGGAACTCCCTGAATTCTCAATGGATCTTCAGTTACTTTAGGCAACTTCACAAACAGTTCTTATTTTATTTAGAGTCATCCTATAGCCCTTTTTTGTTTTGCTTTATAGAGATATTCATCTAAATAAAAGGGAATTTAAGATCCTTTCTTAATATAGAGGCCCTTGAGATGAATATGTTGTAAGGTATAAAACACACCATTATATAATGGAAACAATTGCATGACAAATTTATTGTTGGCAAGTTGCCAGCAAAATTTAGTTTCCATATGGAAAGTATCTATTTTCAGGTAATCCAGGATACAGTAGAAATGTGTGCATCTGTGTATCTCAGCTTAATCTGAGACGCATTTCTGCTGCAAATAATGATTTATCCTGTATTAATGAGGAAATTCACAGAGAGGATAGGATGGCATTTGGGACTAAAAATATTTTGCATGATAAAGAAGAATTGAAAGATAATGTCTGATATCTTTGCTCAACATGCTTTTTGTTCTGCCTGCTTCTGAAACAGACACCTTGGAGTTGATTTTCACAAGTGTTCTAGCTCTTTGCTCCATGTGCTCCCACTCTGACACCAACTCAGTCAATTTTAGTCTTTATAAACATTGCAGCTCACATTTCACTGCAATTTAGCGAGTTCTGCATGAGCTAGAGTTCTTGTTGCTTATTTTTGTGTGTCCTGTGGCACCATATTACTGTGCCTGGTTTCCTTTTCCTTAGACTTCATTTGGCTGTCCAGTGACTTATCCTAATATGTTTATGAAAATATTTCAAGAAAAGATCTTAGATATGTATTATTAGGTGGTGAGAGATTTTTTTTTACCGTAAAAAAGCAAATTGAAGACATTCACGTCTAAAGTCTACAGAAACACAGCTTTATGATGGAGAGCTTACACACAGTTCAAGAACTTCCAAATTTAAATTCCTACAGCAATGGCCGCATTAAAGTTATACTTAAACCATATGTTTAGTAATCCACTGTATTGTATGATATAGGCATACCATGGTTAATGATGCTGAAGAAAGCCATTTTTTATTTATAAGCATTTAATTTTCCAGGGGTATAATTGCTTTAATCTTTTTTCCTTTTTACATTGAAGTTGGAAGATGCCTTGTAGTTTGGACTGCAAGGGGATCAAATTAGTTTAGTTGCAATAGAACTGGGTCAGAACAAACTTACAGTAGGTCAGCAGCAAGTAAAAATAAAGAATAATAAGAGATCAAGAAGTAGTCGCAGTCGTAATGAGAACAGAAATTCATGGTGGTGTTAGCTGCTACAGTAATACCCAGTTGGCAAGCACTCGATTACATAAGACTTGGTGATAGAGATGGCATTAGTCACTTCTGATCAGTGTTTCACTACGGTAACTGCACAGAAGGCTGGTGAGATGATTAATGTAGAAATAGTAGAAAAAAGGTGCAAGGATTTGTAACATCATGAGAGATTCATGTTTAAGCAAATTTATACAAGAGCTGTTAATTCCACTAGAGCGCTGAGGATTTTTCTCTCCTGTTTTACTTTAAAAAAATTTTTTTTAAAGAAGTTCTTCCAAATGTTAGTGATACTTGGTGCTTGATTAGTATAGTCTATTTGAGCTATTTTAAATCAAATAGTTGTTGTTGTTGTTGTTATTATTATTATTAGTAGTATAGTCTATTTGATTTATTAATGATCCATTTTTAATTAGACCCAAATACTAATAAGTACAGACAGTAAAAATTCCTGAGGCTGAATAGATTCAATCTTTGCAGGTTAGTTTAAACTGTGTAGATTTGACCAATAAGCAAGTGAACAGACATTCTATTGATTCCAGAAACGCAGCCACATACCTCCCGTGGCTCAGGCCAGAAGCCGGGGGATGCTAGAGCATGCATCCCTGTTTGGCTGTAGCAGACAGATTGGGCTAAAGCTAGCCCGCCAGCCTGTGAAGGGGGGTGGGGGGCAGGGGCTTTTGCAGGGGAGCATCTTGGGATGCTGGGGGCCTGTGAGTCCACTTGAATCTGAAGGAGATCTTGGACAGAAGTTCAGTAAACTGATTTAACCAAAATCAGTTAAGTCTGATACTACAGCCATCCAAGTTTATCTGGTTTTGGCCACTTTGAAAGCAGTTCATGCGCTCTGAACTTCAGTTGTGTTTACAGATTTGAACTGGTTTCTAATCACTTGTGCCAGTTTGTGTAAATTCTATCCCAAGCTATAATGCAGTTTAACACCTGAGAGCCTCAAGTGAGAGCAGCAAATTGGCATGCTGCCTATTTGAATCACTTCACACACCTGGTAGTCAAGTTGCACACTCTTATTATTCTTGTTGTTAACTGTCAGTCAACAGCAGTGAACTTGCTAAAGGGAACATCGAGGGAAAATTGTGTCTCTTGGGGGTTAAATGGTTAATATTTTATAGTTTAGTATAATCAGGCATATAATATAGTTTCATGGAGATGTACATGTATTAACTAGTGGAGGTACAGTCTACAAGACTACAATGTTTCTTCATCATCTGAAGGAGAAGGCGTAACAGATAGGAAAGCAGAGGAGAGCAAGAAAATTATAGCAGTCTCTTAAATGAGGCCAACTTAATTGCAGGGAGGAGGCATAGATGAAATTTGTGCCTATAAAAGGAAGAAAGATGTCTTCATATACACCTACGTTCTTAGCTTTGATAAAGTAATGGAGCGGATCCCTTTAGGTTTTTAAAGTGACCTTTGGCACTCCTACACTCCTCTTGATACAAACTATATTGTCAGTAATTAAAGTTTAACATGCACATCATTCTGTTTAATTGGGTTCTTGTTTCAGAGGATTTTTCTTGATGGGGATAATTTATTTATTTTCATTACCAGAAGATTTTACACTGCTTATTAGCTGATAGTTCATTAAAATAAGAGCTCCTAGTTTAAGATTACCAGTGTTCATAGTAATTTTATTTACACAAGATTCTGGATTGCATCAACATCAATTACAGTTAAGGTTATTCTATTACTTCTTCAATTTCTTGTGGTACTTTAAGGTGGGAGACTTAAAATCATCCAGAATTAACCCAAGTGAAAGCTCAACAACTAATTAAAATACTTTTGTTGCCTTTAATTTGTTTATAAGATGGTTACAATACAAAAAAGATTTTTACTGTGAAGATTACCTAAACAGTTATTAAAGGCCTGAGTAGCATGACATAACTGGGTACTCCTAGTTTTCGAATAATCTATCGTTAAATGGGGGTGGTAGGATTGTGTTTAGGATTTTGAACATTATTCTCAGTCTGTCTTTCAGTTACAATGAAGTAACTTTCTTCTCATTTATACAACCTAGTGTTTACTTTCTTCTTAATCATTTTTGGAGTCAGTGTACCACTTTCCTTCTGGATTCAACATTTTTTCATGGTTTCCTCTTTTTCCCTGTTGATTTTTCTCTTTAAATAAACAATAGCGGGTGAAATTTGGTCCTACTTAAAGTAATTCTTAGAAATAAGCATTTATACATCTGGAATAAACAATGGAAACCCTAACTATTAAGTCCCTAATAACAGGATAGGCTGTTAGAAAACTTGACAAGTCTTTATCCTGAAAAAAAATCACAATCAACTTTTTATCAAAATTCCAATGCAAACAAGTTTTTTAAAATATTCCCTGGCAACATTTAAATCACAATCTTATTTTTCAAGTTTTGGATTAATGCTTCATTACATGAAAAGGAAACAGACAAGAAACTACTGAATTAAAATGAAGTTTGTCAGTGTATTATTCAGACTTTATAATGCAGAAGAAAAATGAACAGCATATATAGTAAAAGTTAATTTTGATTTAGTTTGTCATCTCTGGGGATGCTAATAATATCTGCATGTTAGAAGATTTAAGGTTTCATACATTAATTTGAACAGGGCAGGTTTCTTTTAGCAGGATGCTGTCAAAGTATCTTTGCCATTGCTGGGTGAAGGGATTTACAAAAGTAGTTGTCCACTAATGCTGTTCTTGGAATTGAGTGGCTGAGGGAGAAACTTCTGTGAGGCATGGGACACGATAAGGAGAGGTAGGAGTCGTGTGTAAGGTTCTTGTCAACAGGGCATGCAAATGGGCAGCTTTCTGCCTTATTAACATTGAATACATATTAACATCAAGGCGAGGTAGGTGCGCGGTTTGCCCAAAGACAAGTGGGCAGGCCAACATTTAGACCAGCCCCAGGATGCCCACTTGTTATACCCCCATACACAACTACACCCCCTCACAATCCCCCCCACCACACATACATAGGCCCCCCCCCCC
>NW_017728964.1:9327726-9336240 GCF_001723915.1 Gavialis gangeticus
AGCGCCCCCTGGCATAACAAGGAATAATGGACACAAGTTGTTGGAGAGGAGGTTTAGATTAGACATCCGCAAGAACTACTTCACAGTCAGGGCGGCTAGGAGCTGGAACCAACTTCCAAGGAAAGTGGTGCTGGCTCCTACCCTGGGGGTCTTTAAGAAGAGGCTTGATGCCTACTTCGTTGGACTTATTTGAGTCCAGTTTTTTTCCTGCCTAGGCGGGGGGTCGGACTTCAAGGTCTACAAGGTCCCTTCCGACCCTACTTCTATGATTCAATGTGCAAGACTAAGAACTTATTTTTGAGTTATTATGTAATCCCCTCTATGTATAGTACGCAAACACAAGTCATGTCAAAAATATTTTTTGTAATAAAACTGAAATATGTTATAGTAGGTGTTTGACTTTTAGTGTGTGATTTGTTTTTTTTTTTTTTTTTTCTGGTTCTAAGATGGCAGCCCCTGTCCCAAAAGGAATATTTTTTGGGTGGGGGGGGGGCAAGGGAGCAAGGGGTGAGACTACTGGTGGCAAAGGTCAGGGGTAGGGGTGGGACTTACAGTCCTAAGATGGTAACCAGGGAGCGAGGCAACTATCAAGGGACAGGGCTATCTATGCAGCCCTTGACAGTTCACCAACACTCATTAAGTGGCCCTCCACCCGAAATAATTTCCTGCCCCTGTGTTAGAGTGCAATATGCCATATTCATGTCAGACGAATAGTGATAGGAAGTTGTTAGCTTGAAGTGGCTATTGAACAAGAATCACCGTGGGATCCATAGTTGTGTTGCTTTTTAAGTAAGAGGAGCACATATGTGGGGTCGCCTGGAGTACTCTGCATTGCTGCTGTCAATACTGTTTTACTGTCTGGACAATGGAATATCCCTTTAGAACTGCCTCTCAGATACCATCCATGCGCAGCAAGGTTCTTTTCTACTCCCAAAAGCTGACATTTTTTTCTTCTTCGTACTTTCTCCCCCAACCTTATAACAGGATTTGTGGGTGGTGTTTAGTTCTGGGTGTGCTATTTGGCTGTACAGAATGCTATTACTGGGCTGGCCTTAAAGGTTTTCTCCAGAACTAAAAAGCTGAAAAAGATGCACCCTAGCTGACATTGATCTTTTGGCTTTTTATATGTTCCTCTATTTCTCTATGACTTTGAAACTCTGCAAAAGCATTTGAATTTGGTTTTGCACAGGTACGGCTGTTTTATAAAATACTTGTTTGACATAATTAAATCTACATGAACCAAAGCAAAAATCAGAAAGAGGGTTGAATGGGAAATGAACCTCAGCCTGTTACTTGATGAAAACCAAATTAAATTACAGACAGGATCAGTCAAAATACAAAGAAAACTGCTGGTTTCACTGTGCTGCATAGTTGTACCTTTTGTGTGTTTTTTTTTTTTGCTACAGCATTTTTAAAAATGTGAATCGGAACCAAATGGTGCCAATTTTTAAGTTTAGTAAGTCATTAAAGCACATTCTGGAGGAATAAAAGTATATTATTGAAAGTCCAGAATCTAGACTGTGAGCTGATTTGCCCTGGGCCCCGCACCAGAGCTGACTTGAGGATGCGGGGCCCGGGGCAAATCAGCTCATGGGGGGACCTGCCCCCATCCCAATCCCATGCGCCCTGGATGCAGACAAGCTGCCGCTGCTATTGATGGTGGCACTGGCAGCAGGGGTAGAAAGGGGTTGCAAGTGGCTGGACATGAAGCGGCAATGGCAGCACAGAGTCACCACGGCCATTCTGCTTGGCACCGAGGGGCTCCCTAAAGCTCAGGGCCCGGGGCAGTTACCCTGGCCCTGATCCCATGTGCCCTGGATACAAAGAAGCTGCTGCTGCCATTGGTGGTGGCACTGGTAGCAGCAGGGTAGGTACTGAGCAGCTGGACATGAAGCCAGTACTGGCGGCATAGAGTTGCCATGGCCACTCCGACCGGGTCTGCGGGGCCTGGGGTGGTCGCCCTGATTCGTCCCTGTCCTAGGGACAGCCCTGGCTGCTGCAGGAGCACCAGCCTCCTGTCATCTGTCAGGCAAATTGGGGGCTTTTCTGCACCCCCGGGAGGGCTGCAGGGGCTGTGCCCGATTGCTTCCGGGGGGGGAGGCCCCCAATCTTCCTGCCAGATGACAGGAGGCTGGTGCTGCCGGCTGGGACCAGCTGCAGCACCAATCTTCCCAGCACTGTGCGTGAAATAGCCTATGGGCAAAACATCAAAACAGCATTGAAACAGCGAAACCGTTTTGATGAAATGAAACAGAACAGTGCTTGCGAAACTAAACGAAACTCAAAACAAAACACTGTCCCATCGAAATGGAAGTCGAAGCAGAACGGTGCTGTTTTGAACAGCTCTAGTAAATTGTTGCAATTTCAGAGTGATCTGAAATGACAGGGATTATGCTGCTAAGCCTTTCTAATACAGGGACAGGCAAAATAGGGCCTGCGGGCCGGATGCGGCTCTCCAGGCCATTCTGTCTGACCTGCGGGGCTCCTAAAAAAAATTTAGAAAATTTATCTGCCCTTGGCTGCCTGTCATGTGACCCTCGATGGCTTGCCCAAACTCAGTAAGCAGCCGTCTGCCGAAAATAATTGCCCACCCCTGTTCTAATAAGAGAATGAGAAATTTCTAATCAGAAATAAGAGGATGAGATTCTCTAATAGACCCATCAGTAACTGCACCTTAAGCAGAAACTTGGGGTACTCTCCAGAATGGAGAATACAGAGCAAGCAGACAGTAAAAGGAAGGGGGGTACACAGCAGCTGAAACACGGTAAAGTGTGTGTCCCAGAGGAGGACTGAGAGAGACCCAGCTGAAGAGAGAGGACTGGGGAGCAGTCAGGGAAGAGGAAGTGGAGTGAAGAGGGTTGGCTGAGCACAGTAGGGTGATGGGGGGGACAGTGCAACTTTCATTTCTAGATCACTCATTAGACTGTCACACTTTTTTTTCAGAATTAAAATATGAAGTAGGAACTGCTGATATTTTGAATAGCCCACTGTGATGGTAGAAAAAAGACAGGCAGGGTTTCTGCTGAATGCAGATGGGATCATGTTCTTTTAGTAATAAATGGACAGCTTAATTGCTTCCTTTCTTAAAAACTGTAATTTGAAAGTTTTAAACCCAGGTGCTTATGCATTGGAAGTGGAAACACGTATGTTTGGAAGTAATAATAATAATTTAAAGAATTACAGCCCAGCTGTGAAAGAGTTCACTAGGTTAATAATTGATTTTACTAATAAATATCAAGTAATTTCTCAGTCTATTAAATGAATTTGCAGCAAAAGTTTTAACTAATTGTTATTCTGCATCTATGGTAATTTTATTGCTCTCTAGCCGCCATCCATATGTATTCTGTAGTTTCTCAGATTTTTCAACTATATGCGAATGCAAATGGCTAGAGAATTTTTTGCTACAATTGTTTCAGTGCTGACATCAACAAAGTGCATCTGGTCTTGAAGAATTGTCTGCTTTTGAGTTCTCTCTTTCAAATTACTGTAGCCAGTCCTTCCATTGTGTTCCGCTCGTGTTGGCAAGACCAGGTTTCCAAACCCCTCAAGTCCAAGGAGGCCTCGTTGAATTAAGATTCTGTTGGGATATCAGTCTGCGTGCCTGTGACAAGTTGGGGTAATCCAGCCTGCTGCACCAGGCAGTTTAAACCAGTCATGCCAGGTGCATAATAGTTTATGAGTCCCATTCTTTTTTCCCCCCTGTGTTGATTGCTATATTTATATTATGGTGCAAAATGTGTTACTTGGCACAGTCTAACATGTCTCTACATTAAGAAATTAATCTGTTTCACGTTCTTCATAGTGGTGAGGGCCAGCCTTTTCAGCAGGCTTGCCACAAGCTGCGTCCTGCACCGTCCCCGAGTGCACTCCAGTCCCTTTCCCCCAACTGACCTGCTATTCTCCTGTCTGCTCCTTGCCTGATCTGCTGCTCTGCTTTGTGCTCCCTGTCCTGTCTGCCACTGTGTTGCCTATTCCTCCCCAGTCTGCCTCATGCCACACACACAGGTTGCCTGGGCAACTTTTGGCACATGTGCTCCAGATTGGCCACTGCTGCTTTATAGTGTTGTGTGTGCGTGTGCTTTTAAATAGTGCGACTCTTACGTCTATGAAATGAAAGGGTAAAATGAAGAAATGAAACCTTGGATGTTGCTAGCTATAATGGAAACAAGCACCTAAAGCAGGCAACAGAGCCTACTCTTGCCTCAGCTGTTCCTAATGCACCCACCACTTCCACTCCCAGAAATAGAGGTGCGCAAGACAGTTTTACCTGCTCCTCACACCTCTGTTTCTGGGAGACGCCATGTAGAGTTGGACTGGGAAAGACGGCAGCAAGAGCAAAGTCTCCTGCCTACTTCAGGTGTATCGGAGAACCCCAGATGGAGACAGGAGAGCATGCAGGTCAGCCCTTCCCACTCTGATGCTGCACTGGTTGTGCTGGGCACTTTTACCTTGATAGCACCTACACCCAATTGAGAACTGCTGAGCAAAGCTGTGGCAGCACAAGGGTGGTTCTCAACCAGGGTGTCCCCACATTTTTCTGTTTAACAAAAAGTTTCTTTTTTCTGCTTTCAGTAATTTCTAGTGAGAACCAGTAACATATCAGCAGGTTTGTGTGCAACAGAGGGAAATCTGGGTCAGTGAAATATCACTGAAAGGCAGGGGTTTGTGACAGTTTGGTTATCTTCCTTCGGGAGCTTTCAAACTGTGTGGAAAGAAGATGGGTTCTGGCACACCTGTATGTCACATGCAGATTGGTAGTTTGCTAACTGAGTCTGGCTGACCTCTCTCAGAGGGCTTGCCTACGCTACAGACTTCTAACGTTGTAAATCAGCGGTGCTCAACCTTTTTGGCTGGTGGGCCAAATGGGCAGTATGTAAGCCAGATCCCAGATCTGGAGCCGGGGGCAGTTGTGGTGGGACGTCATCCAGCTGCATGGAGTGGGAGGGGTAGCCCAGCCCCATGGGGGGAGGGAGGGGGCTTGATACAGCCCCAGCCCAGTGCCATGCCAAGGGGAAGGGGGCTTGACCCAGTCCTGCGGGGGAGAGGGGATGTGGCCCGGCCCCAACTCTCTATGCAGGTCTTGGGGTTTGGCAAGTTGGCAGCAGCAGATGGCCATGTTAATTGCCACTGCTCCCCTGCTGCCAAATATCTTGACCTGTGGGGAGCCCTGTGAACCGGATGCCATGGCTCCATGGGCTGCGTTTGGCTCGCCAGCCAGATGTTGAGCCCCCCCTGTACGTTATAGATCAGTGGGAGCTAACCTTGTTCGCAGACGTGCCACAGATTGGCTCTGCACCCTCCTCTGAGTGCTGCTCTGATCCCTTTCCCTTATGCAATCTGCTGTTCTATTTTCTGCTCCCTGCTGTGAAGCTGCCTCTCTGCCTTCTGCTTCCTGACCTGTTCCCTGCCTGATCTGATGCTCTGCTTTCTGCTCTGTCTGCCACCTGGCTCCCTGTCCCCTTCCTGCTCTGCCATCTGCCACACACAGAAGCTATCCGTGCCACTTGTAGTGCCTGCGTTGTAGGTTGGTTACCTCGAGATATTTGAGCAGAGCCTCTTAGTGGAGACACAGGACAATCAAAGGAGTTTCTCACGTGACAGAGCTATGTCACTTCTCCAAACAGCATTAGTTAGGATGACAAAAGCATTCTTTTGTCACCGTCACAATATCCACCCCAGGGTTTGGCCAGCATAGCTTTGTCAGCAGGAAGGATAGATGATGTTACCCTTGCTTTGTTTCTGACTCCCTACATATCTGAAAAAGGACTTTTTGTTATCCTTGATATGTGAAGCCAGATGGAGCTCAGTTGCAGCCTTGGTTTTCCTGATCCACTCCCTGCAGGTATGGATCAGTGCTGAGTACTCCTCCTTGGTGGTAATTCCAACCTTTCATCCTTTTATAAGTCTCTCTTTTGAGGTGCAGGACGTCCTCGAGTTCCCTGATGAGCCAAGGGGGTTGCTGAGCCCTTTTGGTACCCTTCCTCTGAGATGGGATGGCCATCCCTTGTGCTGTCAGGATTGCTCCCTTGAGGAGCAACCACCCCTCTTGGACTCTTCCTGTTGAGTCGTGGTCCCTTAGGGCCTCAACAACAAATCTCCTGAACTTGTCAAAGTCAGCTTTCCTGAAGTCAAGGACTTCTGTATTGCTCACTGACTTGCCAGCTTTGTGATGGATAGTAAAGGTGATCAGCTCGTGGTCACTATCACCGAGCTCTCCACTGATTCTTAGGTCACTGACTAGGTCATCCCCTTTGGCCAGTACCAGGTCCAGCAATGCTTTACCTCTCGTCAGCCCATAGACTTCTTGAGTCAGGTAGAGCTCGTCCGTGCATGTGAGGAAGCTTTGCGACTGCTCTGATTTGGCCAAGTGCTCTTCCCATGAGATATCCGGGAAGTTAGTCTCCCATGACAGCCATGCACCGAGAGCATGTGGCCTCAGCCAGTTCCCTGGCAAATTCCTGGTCCAGCTCTTGTTTCTGGTTAGGAGGTATGTAGTAGACTCCTACCATGATGTCTCCTGTGCCACATTTCCCACATATTTTAACCCAGAGAGACTCCAGTCATCCTTCCCGGGTGCCAGTGTCAATCTGCAGGGATGTGTAGCTGTCTTTGACATAGAGAGCTACACCCCAACCCTTTTATCTGCGCGATCTTGCCATCTATACCTTTGGCCCAATCTTAGGTGGAGTCCCACAGGTCTCCGTGATCCCTATGATGTAGGTAGTCATTCTTGTTTAGATGAAGTGGTTTGCCCAAAGTTGCATAACAGATTGCTGGCGTGGCTGGGATGTACACTTCAGTGTTCTCCTCCTGAGACTACATTGCTTCTCAAAATTTTAGGCCAAGGTAGTAAACAGTAAGCAGTGTGTTTACAGCAGTGCCACCTAATGTTAAGACTGAAAAGGGCTGATTTCCTGAGCCAAATATGTATAAAGATGCTTCCAGTGTGATTTGTGTCAAGTTCATCTCTCAGGTTTTTGTAGGGGTGGTTACTTCTTCTGAATATGCCACAGAGAGGAAATTCTCATCTTGCTACTTCCCCAGTGAAGAGCATTTGTTGCCAGCCCCTGCAAAAACTGGGAAAGGACAAACAATGGCTGGCAAAAGCTTGTCAGATGTACAGGGCTTAGCTTGTTATTTCTGGTCCCAAAGTGGTAACTGTACTGACAGAGCTGCCGCTGTGTATGCTCGAATCCCCCTGACGTCTCTCGGCCATCAGCCCCCGTGTTCTGTAGTTAGAATCAGGATCAAATGGATTTCATAGCACTGACTCCAGAGATTTGAATTCAAAGTGCTTGAGGCTCCTTGTGAGCAAGAGATTCCTGTGGATCCAAGCAAGAATCAGCTGCCTAACAAAAGGAAGGATGGAAAAGAAAGTTACCTACACGATGCTTAAGATATTACTAGCTGCCTGTGAAAACCTCCCAGAAAAGTAGTACTGGCTGCTCTCAGCCTTGACAGCATGTAATGAGCTCGGTGCCTGACAAAGACACCAATGACAGAATGCAGCTTTGGATATTTGGTACTGATCTTGTTAGAAATTTCTCACGCTAGATCAACATGAGAAGCTGGCACTTTCCAAGAGCTTATGTGGAAATGATGAGTTCAGTACTGCCGAGGTTTTCCCTTGTGCAGTTTGTTTTTCTGCCTGTGCACTCCATTTACCGCAGTTTAGTGAAACAGGAGCAGCTGCTATAAGTGCTACAAACAGAAATGGCAGGAGAAACAGTCCCAAGCTGCTTCTGTTCTGTTGAATAGTGACTGTATTGCAGGAGCAAGCTTGTGGTTTTCACCTGAGCCCCAAAGTGAAGTGCCCTTATCTTAATTTCAGTGATTTAGTAGGGGACAGGCTTGCTCCGGAGTGGTACTCTTGTGGCAAGGTGCAGCCCTGAGCAGTCTTCTGCGGACTCAAGAGTTCAAGCGGCAGGACTGATAAACATCGCATTACAAATGCCGTCCTTGTTAAGTCTGCCAGGCAGGACTGCAGCTGATGACCTTGGAAACTGTCATTCTCGACCTCTTGACTGTTATTCAGCAGCCCATGAGATTACATACCTCTGCCTTTCTGATTAAGTAATTTCATGCTTAAGGGCATTTGCTAGGTGCCTTTAGTGGCCAAGGAGTATTTTTCCCCTCAAGAATACTTCTGGCTTCAGGGGAGAGATCCCCTTCCTCTGAAGCAGAAGGATGTTAACCGTCACTAATGCTGGGGGCAAGGAGGTTCTTATCTAGTGGGTCTTGTTCTTCCTCTCAGGGTCATACCGATCACCAAATTTAGGGACAGGAAGAACCTCATCTCTCCATTTCAGATTTGAAATGACAGGGGCAGGGGGAGAGGGGTTGCCCTCCTATGTAGAATGGGGCATGGTCCTCTTCCTTTGAGTCTTCTGTCCCTGTTTCTGTGCCATTACAAATGCCCTACCACTGCTTGCCCTAGTTTCCCCTACTTTTACCTTTGACATGGTATAGGGTGTTGCTGGTTTTGTGGCTTGTAGCTGTGTGAGGTTTTGAAGT
>NW_017728964.1:9341240-9342716 GCF_001723915.1 Gavialis gangeticus
CATCTCTCCATTTCAGATTTGAAATGACAGGGGCAGGGGGAGAGGGGTTGCCCTCCTATGTAGAATGGGGCATGGTCCTCTTCCTTTGAGTCTTCTGTCCCTGTTTCTGTGCCATTACAAATGCCCTACCACTGCTTGCCCTAGTTTCCCCTACTTTTACCTTTGACATGGTATAGGGTGTTGCTGGTTTTGTGGCTTGTAGCTGTGTGAGGGTTTGAAGTGATGCTTTTAAGGAATCCTTAAGCAAATGCAGGAGCTTGGACTCCATGGCTCAGGAGGCCCCTTCCAGTCCTATCTTCATGGGTCCATTTGCTGCCTTCTGCTGACTTCAGACTAACACAGCTACCTACATCTCTCTCTGTTTACATCTCCCAATGGGAAAAGCGAGAACATGGGGAAAAAGTGAAACTTCCCACCTCCCAGTGAAGCACATGGTTGGCAGAAGTGGGAACCATTACAGTCTATCACCATGATTAAGTCAACAGGTAGTGGAGGGAGGGAGGGAGTTACCAGGGAGCATTCAAGCTGTGTAGGAGCTAGGGCAAAGGACTTTGAAATGGGGATTGTAGACAGAAGCAGCAGAATTTGGGGTGATGGGGGGGAAAAGGCTTAGGAGTGTCTAAGGATATTGGTTAAAACGTGAAAGTGCCTTTTGCTGGCAGTGAGAGGACCTTGCTATCAGAATGCAAACAGCAGGTAGCAATCTTTTTAACCTGTGGGCCAAAATGGCTCAGTTGAGGTCAGAGGTAGGCAGGTGCTAGGATCCAGGTGCTGCTGCCACTTTCCCCACCACTGACATTTCTCTCCACTTCCATGGGCTGGATCTGTGCTGCGGGCCGTAGGTTGGTTGCCAACTTGTTTTAGAAGCACAGAGCTATAGTGAGGGCAAAAAGCAAGAGTCAAAGATGTAAGATAGTATGGTGTACTTAGAGGGAAGTGGTCTGCAGACTTCTGTTATCCTGGGGTCTAGAAATTTTCCTGTGAGGCCGGACCTGTGGGTGTGATCTGTATACTAATGTGCTGGAAACAGGCAAACGTTGACTTGTTCCAGTGTTGCAGCAGCAGGGAAAATACCAGATGCCACTAATGACTGGATTGTTAATGTTCAGGGCAAAATTATTTTTTTTTGGAGAAATAGATTACCACGGCTGTTAAAGATTTGTGCTACCTTTCTATTTTGCCCAACTTGGCAAGGTTTTTAGCTTGTCGGGGGAGTGATTTCCTTTCTGAAGAGTGAATCTGTATCTGTTTGGTTTTTTGGTTGCAAGGTTTCATCCATCCTTTTGAAAGGCACGTGATTGTATTTCCCTTTTGCTTCAGAAAAGGCAGCAAACAACAGAACTTGCAGTTCTGGGGGCGCGGCTGCGTACTTGGCAGGGAATTCCAGATTCAGGAAGGCCTTCAGCCTCCCTTGGTCCAAGGCTCAAACCAACCTCTTTCTGCTGTCTCCTCAGAAAATAAGAGAGATTTTCTTTG
>NW_017728964.1:9347716-9364132 GCF_001723915.1 Gavialis gangeticus
ATGTTGTGTACCTAGTCACTCCCATTTATGGTTTGATCTTTTTTTTCATACCAAAAGATTTGTAGAAAAGATGAATTAGAAAAACATTGTATTTACTACAAATTGTTATTTAAGGTGTTTAAATAAGTTAGGGGAGGAGGGGAGAAATGCATTTTGTGATAGTTATACTACACAGCTGTGTGTACACAGCAAAATTCCTGATTAGTTTTCAGTTTTAACTGTGGCACTGCTGAACTGCTCAAATCCATAGTTCTGTGCCATCAGAGACTCATACAAAGTTAGGCTTAGAAGGGACCTCAGGAGGTCATCTAGTCCAACCCCCTGCTCCAAAGCTGGACCATCCCGAAAACAGATAATCCCAGCACAGCTTTGTTTTGCTGGGTTTTGAAAACCTCCAAGGACAGAGATTTTCTTTGCGCTTCCCCCTTCCCCCTACCCCCTCCTGGCCCCCTAATGCCCTGTCTCCTTTATAGCTCACCAGAAAAGCAGAATTTTCCTTTATTTTAAGATAATATATTTTAAAAATTATGTTTTAAACCACCCTGTCACAAATTGTATTGAGGACTTGGTGGTTTTCTGCAGAACGTTGCCATTTTAACAGCAAGTGCTCATAAATTAAATTGACATTTGTGTGCCAGGAAATAACAATAACGTCTTCATTAATGAAGCAGAAACATGTGTTTTGAAAAGGAATCTGTGAAGGCAGACAAAAAAAGATCCATCAGAGGCAATTCACAATTGAAGGAAAGAAAAGTACAAAGGAAACAGAATTACAATTTTATACACTTTCCTCCTGAGCTTTTAAAGTCACGAATCGTGTTGGGCAGGAAATTGGTAGGATAGATATTATGCAAGTTTCATTTATAATTCAGCTATTCTTTTTAGAATTTGTAACACATCATTCTGTTTCAGTGTGCAAAAGCTCAAAGTAGAGTCTAATTCAAATGTTTTTATTGTCTGGGCTACCTACTAGAGATCATCTTGTGAATTTCTCTCTGTCCATTCACAGTCGCAGCATCCATTTCACTCCATTTACATCTCTGTGGCACCAGCAGTTGCTAATGTGAGGAAAATAATAATAGGGAGCTGTGTATGCATTTAATGGTTTTTAACCTAATCTAGCAGCTGGAGACATGGCCAGGAACAAACAGCCTACCAACTTTCCCTGAATCATGCTTTGAAGCTTACACACAACTGGTTTAATGTTTTGAACCAAATGTTGATAAGTAACAGGCACAATAATAAGGTAGGAAGTCTGATTCCCTTCCCTTTTTAAAACAAGCTGCTTTTCAATTCTTCATCCTTATTTTATTTCAGTGAACAAACTTTGAATTGGCTCCCATATGCTGTTGACTAGTGTAAGAGTAGGGCTCTGGTCGTCTTATTCTGAGGTCCTGAAGTCTTTGGATTCCCGAATTCAGATATTTGTGGGGGAGGGCAGAGCCAGGAGGTGGAGAGAGAGCGAGCACCGGGTGACGCTCAGGGGGGGAAGGGGTCGGTTCCCAGGTGCTGCAGGGGAGCCCCGGGGATGGTGGCGGCAGTGGCATCTTATCTGTTGCTGGGCACTCGGTGGGGGGTGGGGGGAGGTCAGTCCCTGAGCGCTGCGGGAGAGCCCTGTGAACAATGTGGGGGGAACAGGGGACAGCTGTGGGGTCTGACGGGGAGGCCAGTCAGTATTTGTGGATTTCGCCATTTGCGGGGATCTCCAGAACGTATCCCCCATGAATGGCGAGGGAGTACAATTTCCCCCTCCTTCCTCCCCAATAAGATCCACAGGAGAAATATTTGGTTGGACTTTAAGATCTCTTCCTAAATCCCATACACTTGGAATGTCCAACTTGTAACGAGTAGCAAGTTTTACAGAAGCATCAAAAGGTAATGGTTTAATGTTGTATCTGATTTGCTTTTTAATTTTGAAGTGAGCATCAGTCTGGAGTTAGCACTGAGTAGTTCTGAAGGGAATTTCCTTAATAATATCCCTTTATTGTAATGGGGCCTGGGTGCATAAATTCCCTGCATCTAGATGAAAATATGCCCATTAATAGTGTTAATAATATTCACTGTCACAGCTTGGATGGGGTTGAAAATGATCTTATGTAGCCCTTGGAGGAGAGAAAAGTAGTTAGGTGTGGTAGGCTGAAGTCAGGCAAAAGGCAGGGCAGAATGACTAAATGGTTCAGAGAGGCATAAGCTTTTGTAGGTGACAGCCTACTTTGTTAGATGCTGACAAAGTAGGTGGTCACCTGTGAAAGCTTATGCCTTTCTGAGCCAGTTGGAGAGGAGGATTGTTTCAGTGTAGTGTTAGCCTGCACTGTTCCAGATTCATTTCTCAGCCTGGGTTTAATGGATTCTTCTGTCTGAGAATTAATGGGCAGGCAGGACAATATAGTTAAGACGACCACTGCATCAAACGCAAAGGTGGCTGTGATTTAAGTATCGGCTTGTGATATTAATAACAAAAGAAAGACTATAATTTGCTCTTCTCCATGAAGCTTGCTGCATAAGAACCTTCAGGCTGGCAGCCTGGGTGTGTTCTGTTTTATAAAAAGGACAAGCGAAGCCTAATGCAACTTAGTTGTCTCAGTGGCAATGATGTCTTATTATGGTTTACTTACTGTATTTTGCATACTGTTTCTGAATAATAAGAAGTTCTTAGGGCGCACAGAAATCATAAACAATAGATTGTATGGACTGAGAACAAAGATAATTCAAATAGCTATAAAAGACTGATGCCGAAACGTGTAGACAAAAACAGTAATTTGCCAGCAGTTTTGTCTGTGTTTGGCTGATATCTGATGTCACTTACCTGAATGCTGCTTGGTTGCTTGGATAATTCAGACTAAAACCAAAATTTGTTTCTGTAATGCAGTGGTTCTCAACTTTTTTAGACTTAAGACCTTGATAAAATCAAGGCACCCCTTGAAAAATGTCAGCTTTTACTTTTCACTTGATTTTTGACTACAGAAAGAAAGTTAATAGTAGAAGTGCACCAATGTATTGGTTCATACTGTTTTGGCACTGATAAAAGGAAAATTGGCATTATCAGCAATTGGCTTTTTTTGGTTGGTGTAGCCAATAATGTGACTGATAAATGCTGCTTGTATGCGCACAGCCGCAGCATACATGTGGTCAGGAATGTAGCCCAGCAGCTTGGAGAGCAGCATCGTGCTGGTAAGTCTGTGGGGAGGAGAAGGGGTGGGGGGTGTAGAGGTGCTTCATAGTGAGGGAGGGAGTGAGGCTGGGGCAGGGGCAGGCGCTGCTCAGCTGGGCAAGGATGCAGGACGGACCCACAGGCAGCTTGTCTGGGAGGTGCGGAAGGTTGAGGGGGTGGGGAGGACAGCTCCCAGCTGCTGCGCACACCCCTGGGGAGGCAGGGGAGCACGTGCCCCTTGCACTTGTGCATGGGGTGTGGGCGGGCTGCAAGCTCAGGGCCAGGGGCCACAGTGGCCTTTTCCCAGTGCAGGGGCTGGGGCAGGCAGGGGCAGAGTATACGGTGGTGCTGGCGCTGGGAAAGGAAGCTATGGTGGGTCTTCGGTGAATTTTGGGGTGGCTGTTTCCCACTCAGTGCTGCCACCGCCCAGCCCTGGCCCAGCCCTGTCAGAAAGAGTCCGACGCAGCCCCCAGGCCTACAGCTGGCAGCCTGCCTTTGCCCCATGCACAAATCCAGGGGGCACATCCCCCCCCATGCCTCTTCAGGGGGTATGCACAGTGACAAGGAGAACCCCTCCCCACCCCCCGCCACCCGAACCAACTGCCCGTGGCTCCGTTCCACGCCCTAGCCCGCCCCAGCCCCATGGCTATTGCTTAAGCCACGTGGAGAGTCTGTCTATGGTCCAGTTGAACTGGGTCCCTCGAAGCCAGGAGAGGCAAACAAGAGTAACGCTATTTCTTCATTTCACCAGTACTGAGGCTCATTTTTGACATAATTCGGGATCCAAGGAGTTGTGGTAATTAGAAATGCATATTGCATAGATACTCACACCATGTCTTCTGTTGTCAAGGAAAGAATGTAAGAGACTGTGCCCGGGATAGACCAGCCAAGGCTTCTTGGCTCAGGGTTTAAACCAGCACCGCAGCCTCTTTATATTGCCAGTGAAGGTTTGAGGATCTGGTCTTGTATTCTTAACAGTTCCCTAGTTTGTTCCCTTATCTTCCTTGTGTTCCCTTTGCCCTCTCCTGCCCTCCTCCTTGGTGATTCCCCAGTGCCCTGCAGTTGCTCTAGCTCTGCACTTAATATAGCCTCCAGGCCCCTACATTCCTTCACACCTTTATGTTCCCCAGAGCCAGCCTAGTACTTGCCCCTCCATCCATACAGATTTCTTTCACTTTTCCTTCAGTACATTCTCACTTGCACACAGTGGTGATGTGTAGGGGGTGTACGGGGGTGCATGTGCACCCCCTGACTGGCCACGCTTGCCGCTTAGGCGACAGGTGGTGGTGGGCAGACGGGAGTGCCAGTGCCCCCCCGTAAGTGCTGGCTGATCACTGCAGCTGCTTCTGGGAGTGGCTGCAGCAATCAGCTGGCGCTTGCTCTCAGAAGCGAGCGCAGTCACTCCTGGAAGTGACTGCAGTGATCGCAGTGATTGGCCATTGTGGGATTGCCCACAGGGGACCTCCCCATCCTGGTCAGCAGGACTGGTTGCGAGGGGGGACGTCCCCCGCCCCCCCCCCCCCCCCCCCCCCCCCCCGGACTACGGCGGCACCAGTTGCCCATGCTAGCACAAATGTCTAAGAAACCCCACACTCCGTTAGAAAGCGTTTTATAAATTGGACTCTGCCAAGTTAGCCTGTCCTTGAAGTAAAAGCTGCTTGTTTTAGATGCATTGTGTCTCTATTTGCACTTTGTTCAGTGTAGCTTGTTTGAAAAATAAGTTGCTTCCAAGGAGAGAGAAGGGGACTCCCTTCCTCTGCAGGCCTTGTGTTTGTTCAGCCACCCAGCAACTACAGGTGGTTTGTGCTTTCTGCCAGTGTTAATAGAGACTTGATACAGTGCAGCTATAAAAGAGCTTTTGCTGGCCGTTAGAGAGTTTCGTGAAAGAAGAAAATTAAGGCATATCCTGTATAATCCAAAAAACCCCAAGTTTAATTAACTTGTTTTTAATGGTAAATTGAAACATGTCTGACTGATTTGGTTTTAATAAGAGAGTAAACAAAAATGCTTGAAGGTCTGTTTAAATATAGATGCTGCAAAGCTGGTGGGAACATGGGTTATTCAGAGAACCACGCATATAAATAGAGCAGAAATAAGAAGTAAATAAGAACATTCATAGAGCAAACAGGCTTTCAGTTAAATCCTGATGATGCCAGCTGTGTCCATTTGGGTTTTCCAAGAACGTTGCCTTCCTGGATTGTCTTTCATTCAGAAAAAACAGCCACACGGGGACATAAAGAATTGCACATATAACTGAGCATGCTACATCTAGCTTTACCCACCACTGACATGCAGCTGCAGGCAGGGCATAATGTGGCACATGACTTATCAATCTGCTCAGCAGTTAAGACAGGCTCCCTCCACCAGTTTGTTTGGACTGCAGCTGAACCTCCTGGAGGACAGTTTGCTCTGCGCCTCACCAAAATGAACTGCAGGGCTCAGTTTGTAAATACACCCTGCAAGATCTGTCTAGCTGTGTTTGGTCTGGGCTGAAGAATGCAAGCTTCTGGACTTCTTCAGTTAGCATTTCCACTCTTGCTTCATAACAGCTGCGTGTGCCCGGCTCCAGAATGTAGACCCAGTTAACTGCTGGAGCAATTTACCTTGATGTCGTGCACACTTCAGGAAGGCAGCCAAGTGCCTCCAGTGCTTAGTGATGAACATCTTGCAAATAATACCCCTTATGTAGAAGTCAGGTTGTTGGTATGAATTCTCCCCAGGATAAGCTTAGCAGAGACTTCAAGCTACTTTGACTAGTGGAAAAATTGCCTGAGTAGGAAAACATACGGAATTGGGTTAAAACAGTTGCACAGATAAATGTTACTGGCCCATCAGGAGGTTTGAACAGTCCGTGGATCTGAGCCACTCGCTAAACCCTTCTTCGGTACCTTCTTAGGCTGTTCACTAGCACTCTGCAATAATGAAAGACTGTTCAAGTGTTATTATTGTTCCCTTTCTTGATCTTTCCATACTTCTGCCTCTGGTTTAAATGTCACCTGGTTATTTTGCTAGCGCTGTAAGTCTTTGGCACTTTAAAAATAACATTCAAGCCCCATGTAACACTTCTACTGGCAATCTCATTGGTGGCGAAGCACTGAGGTGCTGGACTGAACATTTGTCCTTTACAAAGCCATAGGTGACTGGTAGGGAGTGCACGTGCCACTCCTGATGGGGCTGGTGCCCCCCCTGACAGGGTCAGTGGCTTCTCTGGGTGCCCCCCCCAGATTCAGGAGGCACCAGTCACTCGTACAAAGCAATCCCTGAAGCCATTCATTTGTGCCTTTGCTCCGTTTTTAAGGACAGGATGATTTGCACTGAAGTATGATACAGAACCTTCTGGTTTGGCCAAAAAATGAATGCTCTGACCGTGCACACAAAGCACGAGCAAATACTTGGAATAAAGCCTTGCATTGTCGCACCTTCTTATAAAGGCTGCTGTGATCTTTACCTGTAGACTGACTAAATCAAAGATGAATAGCATGGGCTTTCGTGAGCCCAAGCTCATTTCATCAGATATTGTGAAAGGATATTTGATCATGTGTAATGAAATGAGCTTGGGCTCGCAAAAGCTCCTACTATACAACTGACTTAATTAGTCTACAAGATGCAAATCTACCCTGCCTTCTGCCTGACTTCAGACTAAGGTGGCTAACTACTTCTCTGCTGTGACCTCTCCCAGTCTGGGGGCGTGGGGGTCAGGTGACCTTATTAGGTGGAGATGTGACGTTTTCCAGGGGGAGGAGGATATTTGGTAATCTGTGGTATGTGCATGCTTAAGAACCTCTCTCTTTGTACCTGGGTAATCCATTGGGGGTGGGGAACAAGTAAAAACCCTCTGCCTGTCATCAGCATTTCTAGCCATACAATTTTTATTCTTATAAGGAATCAGGACCCGAATATTGCAGTTAGGTGGGGAATATGCCACCCCCTGCAGACATGTCTTGACGGACAGAGCCACGACACCTTCCTCAATGCTGTGTGGGACAGTTTGTTGGCCTCAGAGGTGCAGGGACCGCATATCTGGCCCTTGCAAGTGGTGCGGGTTTCTAAGGGAGGCAGCTTTTGTTTTTCCTTCCTCCTCACAGAATATAGTGGAAATGGAACTGGGTTCATAGTGGTGTGAAATTGTACCCGCGGGGAGGGGTTATCCTCTGTCATCGATACAGAGCCCTGAAGCAGCTGGTCCACCCACAGAGCAGCCCAGTGGACACAACTTTGGCTCTGGTCTATTAGTGCTGCTCCTGGAACTATCTACAGGGTTTTCTTTCGAGTGAGGAAAATAACTCCTTTCCACTTGAAAGCTTGGGCTACCTTGCAGTGCTCCCCTCTGTGTCCATCTAAAATTAGAGCCCAGTGTGAGAGGGGAAAAAATCTAAATTTCTTTCCTAGCAGTTCAGCCCACCTGTGCTGTTCTTTTATTAGGGCAATTTAAAGGTGGATCCATACTTCCCTTGGCTTCCTCCCTACTCTGTATTAAGCTGTAAGACAAGCTGAACCTCTGTCTCCGTTTTTTGGTTTGTATTTTTTTAGTACAAAGGATTGATGCACCTTTTAATCAGCTGCTTAAGCTGTCTCAGTGCAGCCCACACTTTTAATAGCATTTGTCTTCATGGTGAAGTCCTGGTCTTTCAGGTAGTTAAGGAGCAGTTGGGCCACGTCGTGCAGAGAACCAGTGGTCAAGTGTCTGATCTGTGCCACAGCACTGACTGATTGTCTAACTTTGTCTCTTCCAGGCCGCGTTTCCTTTTTCACCTCTGGGTCAGAGAACCTCCATCGGGTGGAAAAGGTTCATTGGGGCACTCGCTATGCTGTCACCATCTCCTTCACCTGCAATCCAGACCATGGCATTGGGGATCCAGTCTTAACGTAACCCTTCCTGGGACAGGATGTGAGGTCAAATGGAATGACAGAAGCCCTGCAACACAGAAAAGAAAAGAAATATAGATAACTTGCTATATGAATTCCCACTCAGTTTCTCAGTTGTGTAATACTCTAATGTACTGCTTTGTATTCACACATCCTCCTCCATAAACATTGCAACCAGTGCCTTAACGACTGCATTTAATTTGGTATGTACACCTGGAAACGATTTGTTTTCTTCATGTTCTAATGGGTCAGACATCAAATCAGGCAGCCCCCGGTTTTCTTATTTAAGGATACTTCACTTTAAAGAATATGAAGAACATATTGGACCACGTTTTGCCATTCCTTGCCTCAGTGTTTTCAATATTGCAGTAATATTGCAGTGGTGCAATATTTTTTAACACTTTAAATGTTGCCACATCCATTTAGTCACACCATCAAAGTTAGCGGATGAGGCTGGGTGGTGTTCTGTTGGCCAGACTATTACAAGAGAAATGCATTCTCCTTGACATGGGCATTTATTTGTGAATGCGCACCTGTGGGTTGGCTATGGAACTTACTTGAAATGTTTTAAAAATTAATATAGATATTTATAGCTAGACGCATTGGAAGAAGAAAAGGGTTTCAGCTGACAGACTGGAAGTGTTTGGTATAAATCAGTAACTATTGGATTTGGGAGAAGCATTTCTAGCGGTGCATGAAGGATACCAAGAGCACCAAGAAATTGCATCCTGTTGGCCTGGGTTGAAGTATTGTGTACCTGGCCCTTTCTAGTGAATATGAAAGTGGTTGTAATATCAATTTACTGGAGCTACTGGGAAGTTAGGCTGCTCAGTTCAAGTGCCTTTGGGGTACAGCATCCTTCTCTGATTTAGGGTATGCCTGCACTGAAATTATCACAGGACTTCAAACATACCTGCGAAGCTGGGTGAATATTCGCTTATTCATGTGCCTGGCTATACTACCTGAGCTCAGGTAGGTCCACACAAGCTGGAGGCACTGTGACATAGGTATACCCTTCTAGTGGCATTCTCCAGAGTTCTAACGCTGGCTTCGCTCTGCTGCTATGACTGACATGTAGAACTACTTCCACTGATGTCCCCTAGGGCAGATAGAGGCAAGTACTGAGCACTTCTGTAAATCATGCCCAAGATGGACGTACAAAAAGTATCATTCTTTCTATTTTATGGTTCCTACAACCCAGATTGTTGTTATGGCACTGAGGCACTCAGGAACTTTTGGTTTTGGGCCTGAATTACTTTTATTTTCTGGATTGAAGGGAACTCTGGATCTGTGCTTATGCTCCACAACATGTACAACACTGCAGTTAAAGAACAGTGTTTAACTTTTGGTTTATTTAGTATGCTAAATTGTTCAGAAGTCTCTGAGCAGTTTGCTTGGGTCCAGTATGAAAGTGTACCCTTAACCGTACATGTTACTGTGCAGTTTGTTCACTTGGTTAAAATCTATTTTAAAAACTTGAAAAAGAATAGTTGTATCATAATACAAATGAAGTAGCAAAACAATTTACTAGTCTTGTCACATACCTTGCTTTGTCATTGTAATTAAGGGATATTCAGATTAGTATTTTGGTAATTTAATTGTAAGGGAAAAGAAACTTCCTCAATTGAGTTTGATGCAAATCTGTTGAATCTTTTAGTCTAGTGAGTATCTGCGTTGCTTCTGCACAAGTCTCTTGTAACTTGCTTCTGGGAAACTGCTTTGATTGCCTGCACTTCAGACTTTGGGTTTTTTTAGAATCTATTTATGACCCTGGAAATACCTAGATCCTAGAGGGTTAAACTGTAGCTCAGTATAGAGGGGCTCTTTCGACTTTGCAGCTGTATTGGTTTATTAAATAATGTTATCAGTTGATGTGCCAGCAAAACAAGTCAGTAATAAGTTTTTTTCTGGATGTGCTCAGACCTGAGAGAGACTACTTTCTTCTTATATGAAAGAGGAAAATCTGGATATGAGGAAAATAAAATTAACTGGATACCATGTCTCAAGACCTTATACAAACCTGCTAAAGTCAAAGGTGAGACTTTCTGTGAGTTTTAGATCAGGCTTCTAGTGTACATTATGTGCAAGGTCAGATGAACAGCAGCAGATTCAGTTAGTTGAAGTTTGGTTATTAAAATGATCTTGCACTTTTAAACATGGGGCCAGGTCCACATAATATTTGGACACCTCAATAACTTTGTGAACCGTAGTTCTTTAAGTATGCATTGCTCTGTTATAGTAGAATTTTCATTGCCAGATATGTCATGTCACCTCTGTGAACCCATTAACATTGCAAGGTTTGATTAGTGCTTTGTCACCTTAAACTGTTTATTGGTTATTTCTGTCTCAGGCTCTTATTTGTGCTGAATGAAAATGACACATTTTTCAGAGCTGCCCTTTTGTAAAGCACTTGTTCTATCAACAACAAATATTAAGAGCATCTCTACACAATGCGGGGTTGGGGCATGGGGAATTTCAAGCAGCTTCTTCATGTTTTCACATTTCAAAGTTACTGCCTACAATAATGTCTACAGAGCACTGTGCATCTCTTTCATACTGTACATCTGACTGACATTAAAAAAATGTAAAAGCAACTTGTGTATTTGTGTCTATAATCAGTAGGGTTGGAGAGGCTTCTTTCTAGACCTGAGGAAGAACTTTGTGCCTAAAAGCTTGTCTAACATCTCTCCCAACTATAAAATTGGTCCAGTAAAAGATACTGCCAACCTGCCCCTTCCTTATTTCCCATCATTAGCTAGTTTAGTTTTTTGTCTTAATGCTGATGTTATCAATTTGATAATCAAGCCTGTGCAATACCACTGACACAAAGTCCACTTATGCTTTGTACCTGGTACAAGAATCCTTGTATTAAAAAAAACAAAACAAATCAGTAATTCAAGCCTCTCTCCCAGAATTTCTGTGCAGCCATGAAGACTGTGGAGGTGGGTATAAGGAAATGCAGTCTTATCTAAAAAGATTCTGATCATGGCCTCTAGGTACAACAGAATAATCATGTGTAGAAAGGTGCCAATTAGATATTCATGAGGCAGATTAGGGCTGCAGTATTTCAGGGTTCATTAGCAATACATTTGAGTTAATTTGTTTTAGGTCATTAAAACTGGTTGCAATCCTTTAATTGGTGTTTAAGTTACAGAATGCTTGAGTTTACCTTCAAGTTTTAAACTTTCCAATTTCTGCTGGAACTAATTTGTTCTTTCAGTCTCAGGCTGTTCCTTCAGTTGGAAAGCATAGACTGTATCTTTAATGTCTTTAATCAAGTCTTTATTAAACTGATGCCAAAGTCCAGAGGCGGGCAATTCTTTTGGGTGGAGGGCTGCTTACTGAGTTTTGGCAAGCCATCGAGGGCCGCATGACAGGCAGCCAGAGGCAGATAAATATTAATTTTCTAAATTTTTTAGGGGCCCTGCGGGCTGGATAAAATGGCCTGGTGGGCAGCATCTGGCCTGCGGGCCATGTTTTGCCCACCCCTGTGCCAGACTGTTCTATTAAATGAAATGATGCATACCAGTGAAGACAAGTGATTCAGCTTTTCCCCCCAAGTGTGCTAGCATCTTATTTTATAGAAGAATGCTTAAAACACAGTATTCCTTTTGGGTGGATTGTAGGAGGGGGTGTTCGAAAGCTCAGTGTGAAGCAGGTCTAATTCAGAAAGAGTTTAACAGTCCAGTATCCTATAATACGTCTTTATCATATCATATAGCCTTGCATCCAACACATGAGGAATCAGTGCAAACAGGATCATGAATTTACACCAGTTGTTAGCAGGTATAATGAAAGGCTGAGAATACGGGTGTGTAGTAATCATGGCTGAAAAACCATTAGAAGTAACCAAATGAAAGAGGAAAGGAGGCTGAAAAGAAGTGAACTTTCAACCTTAAGCTAAACTAAAGTGAGATCCTTTGAAATGTGAGACAGCAGGGACATGTGAAAGGTGGGGGCACAAAAATGGAAAAACGAATAATTAGGAGCATAAATGGATAAGATCAGATGAAACCTGGTTTCTTTCCAGGGTTTATACACACTATCAGTGCTGCTGTGTTGTAGCTTTCAGACCTATGCTCTATTACAGATGGACAAAACCAAAATCCTAAATCCTCAATCTCCACCAAAGGTCTGAGCAAAGGCTTATCTGAGTCCACATGTCCTGGCCAATTCAGCTCTCTGTAATGGATTGTACCAAGACTCCAGATCCAAGCTCTTCAGCACTTGCAGAAGCTGGATCTAAACAACTTGAGCCCCTCTGAATTTCCTTGAGGTCTATGTAGGGCCTAGTAGATATCTGAATTACAGTATTTTTGTAAGACCGGTAATATCACATTTTGTGAAGATCCTGGAGGACAAGTTGGTATTTTTGAAAGCAGTTTTGCTGTGTGATCTAGTGAATGATTTAACTGTCTCTGGGCACATCTACATGAAATGTTTACTGTGGAGTTGACTAATTAGCTCTGCAGTAAATGTCTTTGCATCTACATGTGTTTGGCCTAATTTTTCAGGGTAGTACTTGTAACTACTCCACAGTTTTTTACTGTGCAGCACTGGAAATGTAAACACTGACCTGGCTGGCTGAGGCATGAGGATGCTTCAGTACAGGGCCACTGCCTGCCTCTAGCCCAACACTGGAGCACCCTCATACCCCAGCGAGCCCCCTCGCAGCACATTGAATAAGGTTGGAGCAGCCCTGGGCTGGCAGGCTGACCACCACCATTCCCCCGGACACCCTGCTAGCCGGGCCCAGGCTCAATGTGCTCTGGTCCCAGGTGGACATGGAAACGCAGCACCTGGGAGAAATAAACTCCAGCACAATATGCATCAATTTATTGCACTGCATTAATATGCATGTGTAGAGATGCCAAATAGGTACTAGTCATTAGTCCTGTTGCATGGGTAACTTCACCCATAGTCCTGATGTCTCAAGTACTTAGACACTAGTGACTTCATGCTGCTGAATTCAGTGGAACTATTTCTGTGTAGTTATATGTCTCTCATGCTGCAGGACCATTGTCTGCCTTTAATTTCAGTATTGCAACCACAGTTCAGCAAATGCAGGCTGATATTCTGGCTAATTCGAGACTTTCCTAAAAATGTATTATCTACATGAAATACAAAGTCTGCTCTCAGATGTTTTGCGAATCCAGGAATATGAGATAGGAAAATGTTCTTAAACTGGATTTAATTCACCTTCCTATTTTAATTTTCCTTCTTTTAACACCATTCATAGTCCATAGTCTGAAAAATTTCGGAAGAGATGCTATAATGAGCTACTTTTAAGATCAAGGTGTAGCTCATATTTTTTAGGCAGTCTTAGTGTTGGGCCTTCAAGAAAACTTAGTGTATAGATTGTTTCCCTGGTGACAGTTCATCATTTTGAAAAGTTTATTGAGCAGAGAAGACTTGTCACCTATGCACACCCAAAAGACAGAGTATAAGGTTGGCTGGGCACAGGACCAGTGTCCATCCTTTTGTGAATGCCTCTGATGCTTGCTGCCCACTTTGTGAAGTGGTAGAGCAGTTCAGGTAGGTCATTATACTTGCTGGCTAGGGACAGAAGTTACACATAAACTGGTTTAAGTGATCAGAAACTGGTTTGAACCTGTAACAGGACAGAAGTTCAGTGCACATAAGCTAGTTTCAAGATGGCTGAAACTGGTTTAAGATAAACCTGGTTGAATGTAGTATCACACTTAACTGATTTGGGTCAAACCAGTTTATGAAACTTCTGTCTCAGGCCCCTTCCTGGTTCAAATTAAATCACAGTCCCCCAGCATCCCAGCATGCTTTCCAGCCCTGGGCTGGGCTGTGCTGTCTGCTCCAGCAGAAAAGGGTTGGTGGGGGAGGCAAACCCTGGCTGGGGTCTGGGACCAGGGAGGGGAGTTAAACTTCTCTTCCCCGAAATACAGAGCTGCCCTGCCCTGCTAAAAACTTATTGCTGGCTGTGACTGGACTACAAATCCCAGAGGCACCTGGAAGCAGGAAGAGGAAGTGATGAGCAACTCTGCAGGGTCCTGCTGCAGTGATTGTGGACTGCAAATCCCAGAGATCTCAGCGGGCAGCAGGAAGAGGAAGCAAGCATACAGCCCATGCTGGCTACGCGCTCTAGTGCCCCCCGGCTTCTGGCCTGAGCCACTGCAGGTTTGTATCTACATTTCCTGCATCAGAAGTGAATGTCTGTCAAGTTGTTTCTCAGCTTAATCTCTACAGTTTAGACTAACCTGCAAAGACTGAATCGATTCAGCTTTGGGCTTTCTGACTGTCTGTACTTGGCCACAAGAGTTATCAAATACCAAGCTTTATTTCTTGTTACAAATTTTTTCTCTAAGTGAAAGGCTTATTTCCCCTCTTCACTTGGTTTAAGTTTTTATAGGGTATACAGAAGTGGAAGTTTCTTTGTCCAGTCCACTCCATGGTAACTGACTGCCATTTGTCCTTAAGTGCCTGTGTGGGCACTTGTTCTGTCACCTTTGATCATCTTCCATTTGGGCGTCAGGTGTTAGTCTCTGGTTCCAGGACTGGCTGATAGACAAAAAGATCAGTTTCTTCACTCTGGTCTATGACCTCTAATTATTCCTCTTAACTAAATCCTGTCTGCCAGGTCTCCATTGGACTTGCATTTCCCTGCCAAAAAGTAGCTACATTATTGCACACTAAAATTCTACAATATGTCTACAACACATATTGCAGCCTATGCACAGCAGTTATTTCTGTGAGTAGATAGACTTTGAAATGGTTTTGGATATTTTTATATGAAGTTGTTATACAAAAGTGAGATCACTTGTGTGGTCAGTGTGTCAGGAACTTAAGCTCACATGATGTCCATGTGTAAATCTATGAACACATGACAAGAGTTTGACTCTGGTAGCTAATGAAGGCCCTAAAGAAGGGCAATGTAGCACCCAGCAACAGCAATGGTTGTTAAATGGGCAGACTGACGGCTATATATAACACTTAGATATATAATTTTGGGCCTAGTGCATCTTCTGTGGGGCCCAGTGTAATCTAGATTGGGCCTTTTAAACAAGGGTTCCTCAAACCTAAATTGAATGAGTAAAAAGTGGTACTTTTGCTTTATCATTTTTTATTCAATTTGATCATTCATATTTTTTAAATTAAAATGGCACTATCTCCTAATATTAAGTGCATATGGTCCATAAGAAGATGAGAAAAAGCTCCTAGAATTTATCTGACTTGTTTTCAGTTCTTTTTATTATGATTTTACATCATTGTGAGATTTTACAGTTGGCTCCATATTTGCTTTTGAAAGGGTAGCTTTACCCTAGAGTTGCATGGCTTTTTTCAGTCACAAGCAACTGAGGTCATTCTGCTTGGCTCCTTCACATAATTGTCTAAATTCCACCCTACTGCCAGGTATTGAGTTGGGTGGTCACTACAACATCTGTGCACATAGCTATTTTTTCTCAGTCATACTCAAGAGAAGCTGGCTTATTTAATACATCAATTATACTATGTCTAAACTCAGTCAGCAGGACCAATTAATCTCTGAAAGGGCCTTTAGCTGAGGAAAAAATGCTGTGGTGTTTAGCTTTATTTAATAGGGTCTTTCTTTCTTTTGCTTTTTATCTAGCTCCCTTCATTTTTCCAGCTACCTTATTGTTTTCCTTCTTTTACAAATATTGACCAGGCCTCAAAGAACATCCGCTGTTTCTGTCCTATGTTTACTTCCATCTTGTACTGAAATAAAGAAAAGATCACATTTACCTGCTGTTACAATAGCCTTATCTTTTTATCATCACTTACAGGCATCAAGTATTGAATTAAGGAAAATAAACAGTGGACATTTTTCTTTCTCTGCTTCTGCCCTCCACTTTATCCTTGGATTCCTTAACATGTAATGGTCACTGACAGTCTTGCTACCAGATTCAGGCAGACAGATCTCAACCCATGTGTGATGTCCCATTGGCTTCAGTGGGATGTTTGACCATGCTATTTGGGTCAGATTGTAGGACTGGAGCAGAGAGTCAATGGATGGGCACTATTATGAAGGCTCTCAGACTGCAGGGTAGTTTAGAGGTGTCATCTAGATTACCTATTTCTTAGTCACGTAGCTGCACTCTTAGAGAGAGAGAGAGAAAAATAAGAAACCTGAGGAATATTCCTAGGAACTGGCTTAGCTTTGGGATGTTCCTGGGAAGTGGTCATATTCATAGCCTCTCTGGCTTAGCTTCACAATTTAGTGCTACTGATGCATTTCTCAGTGAAATGGACTTTCTGCTCTGCAAGTCAAGGGATGCCAGTACTGGTGCCAGTATAAAATAAGCCTGTGCCTGACGGTGCACCTTTGGGATGGAGGTGCTCTTCCAGTACTAAGGAAAAGTGGGAAAATTCCTGTGATGCAGTGGCAGGAACACCCCCCCCCCCCCCAA
>NW_017728964.1:9364209-9379573 GCF_001723915.1 Gavialis gangeticus
CCCCCCCCCCCCCCCAAATGTCCAAGACATTTCCAGTACAAAGTAGTTCTTTCCTCATTCTTTTACTGATACACAAAGTGTAATAGCTTAGAGTGACATGATTTTCCTTCACAAAAGCTGTGTGAATTTGGCCCTGTTGCATATTCATCTAAGTGTTGCATGTAGTTGCAAAGCACACCAAATCCAATCAGAGGACTCTTTAATCTCTCTGAACCGATTCAGAGAGATTCAAAAACATTTGGCGATTCAGATATAGACACAGCTTTAAATGTTTTTTCTACATACCTCTAGGTAGCAGGCAGCTCATGAATGCTGCGATGCTGGGGCGCGTGGAGTGTCCCACAGGAGCGTGGGGGGCTTTCCAGTGCGTTTGGCAGCAGACCTGGAAATGGACCAGGAGCACTTTTGGTCCACTTCCAGGTCTGCCAGGGAGTGCACTGGGGGCCCTCCCCACATCTCCCCGGCTTGGTGACCAGTGCCTCCTGGGCCTGGGGGGTCACCTGAGGTCTCCCCATGGTCAATTGCTGAGCCAAGCAGGTGGGGAGGGGGGGCACCCATGCGCTCCCCGGCGGACCTGGAAGTGGACCAGAAGTACTTCCAGTCCACTTCCAGGTTTGCTGCTGAACACATGGAGGCCCCCCCCCCCCCCCCCGTGCGTCGCTCCATCCACTCCAGCATTCACAAGCTGCATTGGCACCTTGAGGGATGTAGAAAAAACATTTAAAGCTGTGTCTGTGTCCAAATCGCTGATTCTCTGAATTAGCATCGAGTCTTCAGATTTGGCCAAATCGAATGGGGACAGTGATCTGAATCAACTAATCGAATTACTGTCACTAATTTGGGCCGACTGTGAATCTGAATTGAATAGGGCCCACTTTGCACACCCCTAGTAGTTACCTTACTTAGTTTCCCAAGGTACCAAGATACTACAAAAATCTAGAGAGTTTCTCTGCAATTACTTTGCTGCCTGCACCCTAGGGTGTCCCCTGTCAGTTCCAGCCCTTGCAGGAGCCTCTTCCAGCATGTTCCTTTATATAGGTGCTCTCTATGGTTGAAGGAGAAAAACAGTGGCAGCTCTAAGCCTACATTTTTGCATTTGATTGCCAGAGAATTTCTTCCCTACCAGCAGGTAAGTATTTTTTAGGTCTTATATATGTAGTTATTTCTGAAAAGTTGGCATAACTTCAGAGTCCTCCTTGTGTGTCATTGCCCTAAATATGATTCACTAAGTAAAAAGGTAAGATGGCATTTCAGTAAAGGACCCAGAATTTACAGCCACTGCCCTGAAACTAGCCAAGTCTTAGTTAATTTAGCATAATCTCTGCAGTCCCCATTTCAAAGGAGGTGAAAAAAAGCTAATCTCTATTCAAAGTATTTTTAACCTGCTTCATTTTTTCCATGTATTACAGTCACAGATACAGAGTCTAGGGCATAATAGCAAACAATCAGTTCCTAAGATTTTCTGCTGTCTCCATACCTTCTTTGGGATGTCTGACGTTCAGAAAAGAATGTTACATGGATAACGGACTCTCGTCTGCTCTTTATTAGTGTGAGGGAGAAGCATGGCACAATACTTAATGCAAGCAAAAGAGTAAATTAAACATGTAAAGTTGCTAGGCAGGAAGTAATTGACTTCACTGGTCTCAAGGCTCTAGATTATTGTCTAATTCTACAAGTGGATTTTTTTTAGTTTTACTGCTGGATGAAAACTCGTGCAAGTAACCAGAAATAGCCACAAGTCAAGCAGCTAGGGTTGTTTTTGTTCAAATCCCTTAATAAAACCCACTTCCTCCACAAGGCCCTCAAATTCATGTCACCTACCCAATCTATTCA
This sequence comes from Gavialis gangeticus, assembly GCF_001723915.1. Lineage (NCBI taxonomy): Eukaryota > Metazoa > Chordata > Crocodylia > Gavialidae > Gavialis > Gavialis gangeticus. Next base: position 9,366,043 of record NW_017728964.1, read on the forward strand.
TCCTATGCTCATTATTGTGGTAGCACTTCAATGTGTTGTAGTGAATATATGAAGCTCAGTAGTAAGTCATGTTGGGAAAAGTGCTATTTCTGTCATTTCCTTTGGGTGCATCTTGTAACAAAATTGTGTTTAATCTTTTTTGGATGTAAGCTCCTATGGGCTTACCCAGCGCACCATACCCACTGCACCTTGTATAGCACTAAGGAGTCTCTGTGAGAGAGAATCTAAAAATAATGCAAGGTGGAGCATGTTAATTCTCCCGCTAAACCCTTTTAGGCCCTACTCAGCTGAGACTGTCCTGATCGTGTGCTTGAGGTGGTATTCCTGGTACTACAGAAAAGAACTAAGTCTTATTCCATCTCTAACTCTCCTTGAACTTAGAACGCAAGGGATAAATACATAGGTCCTAGTCCTCAGCACCCCAGGCACCTTTCTCTGTTTGCTCATGCCCTCACCATAACCTGAGATCTGGCCCTGGCCCTACTCCTTTTATCTTCCTAAATACCCATGTGGACTGTTCAAATGGCAGAAAAGCCCCGACTACAAACAGCAGGAAGCTTCAGGCTCTCTGCTGTCTTCCCTCTGCCAATACCATAGGCTAACATTGTGTGGGGAATGCTTCTCCTGCAGTCTGAGGAATATTCATCTTGACAAGTATGCAGCTCCATCTGTGGTGAAAGCACTCTGGTGTAATTCCTTTCATCAGCACTGACAGTCTCATACCTTCCTTGTTAACTAAATCCTCCCCTTCAACCTTTTATATTTTCATCTTGAGAACTGGAACCTGGGGCGTCTCCACTTCATTTTCTAAATGCTTTTTGGCTTCTCCAGATGGCCTGTGATTCAGTGAATCCCTATATGCTGCAAACATCATTACTTCCAAGGGAAGTTAGGAATATTTCAGAGCCCTAGCTGGGATTTCCATCTAGGCCCCACAAGTTGGATACTAACTTTTTTTCTTCCTCTCATTATGCTTCCTGAATAAGACACTCCTTACTATTAAGCACCAGATACAGGGACTATAAACCAAAAGCATTATCAGAGCCAAATCCTGCACATCTTGCTGACACTGCTCTAAAATAATTGTTTCCTTGATCAGCTCGGTCTTCTGCCTTTACTTAGGACCCTGCTATCACAAGTGAAGATTCCAGCCAGGGCTTGGGATCAGACCCTGTGTTGCATACCTTTTTCTCCCTCTACCAGAATTGAAGGAGTGGGCTGGGAGTTATTTCTCCTTCTGTGGCCTAACTTTTTTTTCTCTCTCTCTCTCATCTCACTCTTAAAAAAATGTGGGAAACGGACCACAGCTGCCACTGTGAGCAGGTGGAAAGAATCAACCTAACTGTTGATCTGCCTACACGTGAGACTTGTTCTCAACCAGCATCTGACTACCATTGTTATACAGTACTCAAATCTGCTTGTGCTAAAGTCTTGTTAAGAAGACATCAGAAGCAGCTGCTGGCCAAGCTTTCTTCTTTGGAGGAAGTATCCACATAGCTTTGAATTTGCTCCTTCCTCAGTCCCAGTTAGTTCAAGATTGACTTTCAAGAATGCTGCAAGGTGCATCTATTTTTTCCAGGAATTTGAAGATGGTAAAAAATACAAAGGATAGGAAGCTATTTAAGTGGGAGGAAGGGTTTTAGCTTTTTCACTGCTCCTGGTTTGCTGCTTAAGGGTTCTCTGAATATTATGGCTGCATTGAGCTTTACTGTTGCATTTTTTTTAAACAAGTGCTTTTTAGTTGTGTCAAGGGCCCTAGAGTGCCTGTAAGTGCACGTAAATCTCAGCTAACGTGGGGCTTTCTTTGTGGGGTTGGAGGCTTCCAAAACGCATTGCAAGAATTTTTTTAGATTAGTTAAAAGTAAAAATTTTGGCCAAGTGAGGCTTTAGCCTTTAAACAAATAAAATTAATCTTTAGTGACACTGCACGCAATCAGGTCAATGCTTCTAAACCTAAGGATTCCTATATATGAGCGCAGAGGCTGCTCTGACACACTGGAATTCCATGGCATGGCAATTACTGTGCTCCAGCAGCTTCCTGCGTCTTGTGTATCAGTGTCCCTGCACTTAAAAATGGTGATGGGGGCATTTGAACTAAAGCTTATTGAACAAGCTTTAATTCAAGCACCCTGGCTGCCATTTTTAAGCTTGGGGATGCTGATACAGGAGATATGGTGGCACTTCAATTAAAGTGGCTTTAGGAACTGCTCTTAATAAAAATGCTGTCCCCCCGGGCATGTGTAAAAGTGCTCGTTGTGTCTAAAATTAGAAACCTAAATCCATATTTGGGCACCCAAATGGCCTCAAAAGGAAGTGGTGGAAGTGACTGTGAATGTTAGCAATCAGGACTTCTGCAAAATGAGGAAGACTAGTGGTGCCCAACCTTTGATCCCAGTGGTGCCCAGTCTGTCTGGATCCAGCTGGTGGTCCCAGTCCAGCACCTGGGTGCACCATCCACCATCTGGCTGCTTGAAGGGGGGCGGTGGGCAGAGGACACCAGAATGGTCTAACCTTTGTTTTTTCATTAAGCAGTCACAGCGGAGCCAGGGCTTTGCTACTTTGTCTGCTTTCCTCCTCCTCCTGTTAGCAGACTGTAAAACTGACATTTACAAGAATCCTAAATCACATTCTTCGACTTGGGAAACTGAGAAATCCTTACGCAAGCTGGCCAGCCCCCAGGTGAAGGCCACCCAGCAAGAGTTTAGTGCTTGGCAGACAAGTTGAATATGGGGCTCTTGTTCTGAGCCAGGGAATATGTCCAGCCTCCAGGAGGTTGGTGTGTTGTGTCTGTGAGAGCTGGAAGGGAGATGGTGGAACTTGCATCAGATGGCAGTGAGAAGGTGAGGATCATATATGGGAGGAAGGAGAGGAAGTTATGATGATGGTGAAAGAGGGAAGTATGATCAGATGGAGGTGGCTTATGGCACTCTAGGTTCCTGGGGATAGCCATGATGATGACACCCACCTGTAAAATTTAGGGAGGACTGCAAGCTAGTCCACCCTGCTGCAAGTTTAAATCTTTTGGCATTTATTCAGTGGCAAGTAAATGGAGGGCTTGTCCCCTTGGCTGGTAGAGCTGGCAAACGGTGCTAGGATCTGAAATGCTATTGGCCAACAACACATCTCTGGCAGGTGATGAGAAAGTAAGATTTACTGTTGGCCCAAGCACAGAGTAGAACACAGGTGAAGGGGTTGAACAAGGTACTGAACGATAACTCACTCAGCTTAGTGGAAGTCCAGATCAATTTGCAGAGCTCCTTTGCCTACAGGACTTTGCCACAGCAGGCAAATTTGCTAAAGCTTCCAACAAGACAGAAGTGAAATGGGCACATGAGAGTAAGCCAAAGAATTCAGACTGCTTTAATGCACTGATGGGGGAAAGCTTTAGCTGGGGCATTAAAAAAAACTAGATCCCAACAGTCTTATGATTAGGCAGGGTCCTCAAACCATCTCCAAAACCCAGCTAGAAATCACAGAGATGTGCATCATAGCTTACCTGTCACAGACACAGAAACATTATATGGATCAAAGATTATATGGCATCAGGAAACTCAAAAAGACTGTTTTTGCTGTCCTTTTGAATTCCTTTTGAATCAAATGCAAATTGAGTGGTTAAAATCCTTCAGCTATGATTTCTATAAAAATCAAATACCAAGCTTAACTTTAAATGTAACCCACAAAACTATTTTTCCAAAGATTTTTTTATGCATAATATTATAAAAAAGGGTATTCAAGAAAGCATGCTGTGAAAAATTTCCAGCCACATTAACCAGCTTCCTCAGCTGGATTCAAAGAATTTTATATGAAGAACAAGAACACCTACGGGTACAATAGCAATCATTAAGACAAGCCAAAAAAGGCCTGGGCCAGATCCTTCACTCGTATAAACTGGCATAGTTCCATAAGAGTGAGCCAATGCGCAATAAATATTTGCATAGAGTATGCCATGTATAGCTGAGATGACTCAGCCTATGAGACCTAGTAGGGATTAACAGCATAAATGATCTTGGCTAGCTGACTGCAGCTTTTCTGTATACACGGTACTGAAGGCAAACTATTGTCTCAGCCCCACTCGTGCACTCTGGGAAATACTATTATAACTTGCCCACATCTGTCATTTTGGCACTCTGCAACGGTGCCTACATTTTTTTCATGTTGCTTCTCTACCTAAGGTTATGGGATATTTGAAGAACTGTTTTGCTTGACTCTCCTTTCTTTACAACACTTTATTTTCAGTCAGACAGGTCCCACATGGCACTCTCTTCTCCTCAGCAGCCTGGGGCTCAGATTGGACAAGGCACGTTAATTTGAAGCAATTTGATGAAACATTCAATTAAAATCCACCACAGAGTATTTTACTAGCCATCATTCCAGATTGTTCACTATGCCTGTCTGAGTTATAGAATTCAAACCTCCTGAGGATTATTTGATTCAATAATTTTGTAACCATGGGTAACTACTGAAATGACGTGACTGCATTGCTCTAGGGCTGCTGTCAAGGTTGTCAGGTTTTAAAAAGGAACTTACTTTGACAGTTCCTCCATTTCCCAGAATCTTCCTTATGGATGCCACTTGGAATAATGCTTTTAAGATTTCTTTTCATAGCAAAAAACCCCCAAAACAAACCCCCCAAGTATGTTGTAAATGAAACATTATAGAAATGGTGCATCTGCAGAGGCACGATAGGGCTAGAGTTTTAAAAAACGATGATTGTCAGAACAATTGTTTTGCTTAAAGTGACAAACAAGCCATAAGGAGAGTGGCTCAGTACAGGTTTATCCATCTTGGCATTTTTGATGCATTTCCAACAGGAGCTGAGTAGTTAGAGATCAGCCTCAGTTTCTTGTCAGTTGCAAGGTCCAATCTGATCCCTTTTCTTGGAGGTACGAAGTATTCTTTCACCCAAAATGCCAAGAGGATAAATTTGCATGCAGAACGTGAAGGACTTGGATGTTGGATGGATTTTTAATTTGTCCACGGGCCTCTGTAATTGACCTCCACCACAGAATGTGGATACATGAAGTTATGCTGCAAGTTCACATCCTGGCAGCTATTCCACAATAACTGCCTACATGCACGCTCTTGCCCTGCAGTAAATGTGAAAGTGGATTACTGTGCTCCACATTTATTAGCAGCCTTCTCCAGACATATTTAAAATGTTTTCCTTAATATTTAACTAGACTTTTGGTCAGAGTGAATAATGGAAGTAGGATCGCTGTATTTAAGGGTTGTGGGCTTATGAGAAAGCTGTTAGCTTGTACCAGGCTAAATTCAGTGTTCAGCCTCTTCAGTTATACCCCTGTATATACAGCCAACTCCAACCCCCCACACTTGTTTTTTGGTTTTTTTGGTTTTCCTTATTAATTTCTTTGGCTAGGAAGTAATATGATATGAATGAATGAACATGTCTATTTGTATTGCTGTATTCCATAAATCAGAGCAGTTCTAAATGAGGGAAGCTTATTGTACTCCAGTTGTCCTGTTGCTGATTTGGATTTATGTTTCTTCCCCAGACTAACAGCTTTTGGTACACTTTGCCTCATTTTAGTTGTTTGGGTAGTGAATAACATGTCAAGATGGCACCTTCCAACCTGACTTATTCTTTTATTTTATAATTCTCTTGTGTTGCAAGAGAAAAGCCATTCTAACAAGAGATTCCAAGTGCTTGATTTAAATTCAGAGGTCAGTAAGACACCTGGAAGAATATAAGGCCTGAATTCAGAGATCTGCCAAAGCTACTTTGGGCCATGTTGGTGATGCAAAGTGAGGTTAAAGGAGGCAGAAAGGACCAGCAGGGAATTCTGTTGAAATGTAAGAGGTGGTGGGAATCTTACCACCCCAGACTCCAGCAGAGGTCTGCTCTGTTTGATTTAACTCCATCCAAAAAGAACTCAGGGGGCATGGAGAAAAATCATAGACTCACAGAAACATAGGGTTGGGAGGGACTTCAGGTGGTCATCTAGGAAGTCCAGCCCCCTGCTCAAAGCAGGACTATCCCCAGCTATATTATCCCAGCCAAGGCTTTGTCTAGCTGGGTCCTGACAACCTCCAAGCACAGAGATTCCACAACCTCTTTGGTAACCTGTTCTAGTCCTTTACTACCCTCCTGGTGAGAGAGAGATCTGACCTAAACAAAAGGACCAAAGCACGCTAAATACAAGAATGCAAGCAGTAAGTTGCCACCACAACACTTTAAAAATAGATTAGAAATTTGCCTGTTTGCCATATAAAGGCCCTGAGAAGTAAGCACTTCCAAAGCTGGAAGGTTAAAATTCCAATTCTTAATTAACCACATATCCTTCTTACTTAGTTTTCCAGATATAACTGAACAAATAGAAGCTCAGCAAGTAATCACTATCCATTCCAGATACTGCTCTCATCAATTTTAGTTTTTTAAGCTATAGACTGTTAATGTGCTGAAAGAAATTCAGTGACTGCACCGAGTAACAGAATTGTGCAGGAAAAAAACTCACCGCATTATAAGTAGTAAACAATGCAAAGAAACCTAAAACCTCTAACAACACTTAGGGAATGAAGATGGGGTAAGTTTCACCTATAAGATTTAATGCCCCTCGTAACAAGATCAGTGTGTTTAGAGCTCAGTTCTCAAGCAGAATATTTTAAAGGATGTTATAAATGTGTATAGCAGAAACTGAAGCTTTCTAGTATCTCCCAGCAGCAAAGATGATCTTTTTCCACTCCACTGTGCATCACAACAAGTCTTTATACACAGCCTTCTAGGAAATCTAATTAAGTCCACAATAAAGGAAACAGCCCTACTCACTGAATGGAAATAAGGGAATAAGGAAAATGCAAGTGCCAAAATCCAACTTTAGAGCACAGGTATGAGACATGCAGCCTATGGGAGGTGCTTAAATCACTGCATGACCAAATCTAAAGTTTCCTCTGAAACAAATAAAGGAGAGAAAAGAAATAAACAGCTTATCTATACTAGAAAATTGCACAAGTGCAAAGACTGAGACAATAGTTGGTTACACTGCACAAAAACACTTAGATCAATTTGCATGAATTTGATCATTTACTGATTTAAGCTGAATTAACTTGAAGAGCATCGGCATTAAGCGTGTGTTCCACTGGAACCAAACTGATTTTAACACAAGATTTAGTTGCACTGGTGCACCTTCTCCTCTGTAGACCATCACCAGGTCTCTAACAATCTTGCTGGCAGAAATCACCCACTTCATGCTTGGTCAAAGTTAATACAGGGCTCTCTTATTGTATTGGCAGATACCCTACAACAAGAGCTCCAAGAAGTGTAAAATTTCCCTGATCCCCAATACTTCCCCTGGGGAATTAACCATAAGGTCTGATTATGACAGTTTAAATATCAACAGTAGCTGTTCCACTGCTGGGATTAATGGTGGTATAAGGAGTGGGGTGAAAATGGGGTCCGTAAGAAAACTAAAATGTTGCTGGGAAGGAAGTCCATAAGGGATAAAGGAAGAAACAGATAGAGAAGAAGGAAATCATTCTTAAGAGTTGCTGATATTTCTGCTGAGTGATATGGCATGCCACAGTAAAGAACTGAACAAAGAATAAATAATGAAAAGTTCAGTTACTGCAGCAGCCACATTCAATCTCTGATTCTTAACCTTTGTGTAAACATCCCTTTGACATCAGTGGGAGATCTAGTTTCTGTGTTTCAAGGGGAATTGGTGGTCCTAAAAAAATTACCTCAGCTGGAGGACTTAGGTGTTGAAGGAAGCTTTTTCTGCAGATGGTTTGAAACCCGTGCTTGAAAGCTTTTTCATGATAAGTGTCCCACTTAATGCATGTGAAAGGAAAGCAAAACAAGATGTGTTTTGTTAAGGGCAGTATCTTTCATGACACCATTTCCTGCTTTTTAACATCACAGTCCTATAACAAAGAGCAAGATGTCTGTTCTTAAGACGAGAGCTAATGAATTGCTGCTACCTATTTCCACTTGCTCTGTGTCCTGGCACTACAGAGACCGTTTTTTCTTAAACCTCCTGTCCTGTCCTGTCCTGTCCTGTCCCTCAAGCCCCCCTTCCAACCCCCTAAATTCTGAAGATATGTTTTACCTTTGTTAGGGTGTAACAGTTGCAACAGATCAGCAGGCTTATGTGTGGCACCTTTCTTATGGGCCACACAACAAGTTGGCCATGAAAAGAAAAGCCTTGTTGAAAAAGTCAGACTGCTGACTGGCATTCTAAACAGAGCAAGTACTGGCAGCACAGAAGCTCTTTCTTCAACTCCTTAAGCGTTTAATTGCAATATCATCATTAAATAGAGTGCAACTTCACACCTAGTCAACATGTAAACAATGTCCAGGGCTTGATGTATGCCACTTGGTTGTACTAAGGGAATTAGTATCTTCTTGGAAGCTCCTGGTTTAGAGTTCAGGGATGAATTTAAGTTTGTTGACTACTTGTATGAAGGGTCTCTGTCCTCAGACATCCATCCACCCATCATGTCTTGACACATCAATCCATGCTTACAGTGCTCAGCCTGGAATTCCAGATACTTATGAAAAGAGGAAAATTAAAGCCAACAACTGTGATTAGGTAGTGTAATAATATGCATTTTAGATATCTGTTAGAGAGATCTAATAACTAGGAAAAAGAGACAAGTAAGCCTTTTGGATGGTGTCTTACTGATGGTATTACCATAATCTTTACTGCTAGGATTTTCCCCTCAAGTCTTTTTTCTTTATATAAATCTCTATTTCCTAAAGACAGTTAGAGGACTACAAGCAAATGCCTTCATAAGGCCTATTCCATTTGTGAAACAGTTAAAGCTTTTGCTGTCATCTTCAGAACCAGGGATGAAACTCTGGCCCCATAAAGACCATGGCAGTTTTATCATTGACTTCAGGTGTGAAATCTTGGTCCCACTGCAGTGCAATAAGTAAAGGTAAATAATGATTTCAAATGGGGGCAGACACTGGTGAAACATTGTCAGTGGTAGTTAGCTTTGTTGGTCTGAAGTCAGGCAAAAGGCTGGGTAGATTTGCACCTGGATGGACTAAATCACTGTCAGCCACAATTACTTGTTAGTTCAGACAAGAAGCTAAGAGTCCTAGAGCATAAGAAGTGGTAAGAGCAGAATCCTCAATGAAGCCTACTCGGGAAAATCACCATGGAGATTTCATTCACCTTTTCATTGCTTAGAGATATGGAAATACCTAGACAGATTTTATACAGTATGAGGATTAATGCAGCTGCTTTAGTTGCATTGAGACACTATCTAACAATATGAATGCGAACAGGAAGTTTACGTATCTTACAACCAATTCCAATCACTTATCAGTGCTTAAATGCTACCTGGTCTTACTATATAAACATGTATGTTTAATGTAGCAAAAGCATATTGTATTCAAGAGACAAAGCTTGCTAGTTTCTCCTTACCCCTGTCATCTGTGACTGCTTAGAAATAGGCTGTATTAGCTAGGGTGCAGCACTGCAATAACATGGCTAGACTGCTTCTGGTTCTAGAGCTTGTGTGCACAGTTATCTGAGAACTGCACAGTGCAAACTGGCACAATGTAGACTGCTATATGGGCTAGTGCGTTCACAACTAGCTCAGAATATCTCTCTGCAACATTGCTTAGTACTGTATAGACCTAGCTTGAAGGGTCTTATTATTTAAATAGACAGTCAATGTGTAAACTTAAATGAAAAACCAGACAGCCACATTAACTTTTTGCTGCCGACCACCTTAGCTGAAATAGCTCAGTAATGTGCATGTCCTGCAATCCAACCCACTCTCTTTCTTTTAAAGTATTAGTTATCCTGACATTCTCTAGATTCTCAGATATGTTTATCTCATGTCAGTATTTTTGGTACATTGAAAATGTGAAGACAGCATAAAATACATTTAATGGTTATATCAGGGGTTACTGTACTGATTTCTAGTTTTGTACTTAAAAATCTCAATGTTACTTTCAACTATAACAAAAGCTCCTGCAGAATTAAAGGTGAAATTTTGTCATGCAGTACCTGTGGCCTTGTTTATGATAAAATTACTGGTACAGAGTATACCACACAAGTTGGTTTGCATTCGGTATCTTCTGAAGTGACATTCTTAATGAGGCATGCTGCTTTGTCTAGAGCCTCCATAAATCTAGTGACAATCCAGGAGAATGAAAACTCAATGAGATCACAATGGCAAGGTGGAGGGAAATTAGCTGAGCAGTGTATAGAGCCAAATTGCCTACTCTGTTTTTATGCAATATGTTTTTAATTTTCGTAAAGGCTTAGGGATAGATTTTGTCTTGCTTCTCCCAGGCAGCTGAGGGGTAGGTGCTGACTACAGTCAAAGGTATGCAACTGCAACTCATGCAGACATACCTGAGTTTCATTCTACCTGAGGTACTAATAAGTGCAAGCATGGGGTTCAGCACACACTGCAACCTTCTGTCCCAAGAAGCCTGGGTATATGCTTGGTTAGATGTGTAGACAGTGCACAGCTCTGTGCTGCTGTAGCAGTACTGTGACTAGTACCTGACCTGGTTAGTTTAAACCTAGCTCAAGCACACCTGCATGAGTTGTAGACACACCTTGCACTACAATGTAGATGAACCCCTATAGGACTAAAAAGGGTGACAGTTTGTCTTCTCTCAGGAAACTTAATGATTTCTAATTTTTATCCCTCTTGCACCGGGACAGAACCAAAACCTTGCAAAGCTTTTCCATAAAAAAACAAGAGACAGTTATTCCAAACCTAGAACAGCCAGTGGCCTGGTGGGACACCAAGGTTTAAGTCCCTTCTCTGCCATTCTCTCACATCCCAGGCAAAACCCCTCATCACCAGGCCTTCGGCTATCCTGGGGTGGGTCTCCATTCCAGTCAGCAGCTGAGAAGCCTTTGCTAATGAAAGGTCCATCCCTCTGAAGCTAGAAGTTGCTTATCTTCCATTAGCAAGGTGTTCACATACTCTCAGAGAGAAGCTGATGTGAGGCCTGAGAAGATGCTTTGAAATAAGGACGATGTTTGTTGTGGAGATAAACTCACTTTGAGAGGAGAAAACACAGAAGTAAGGCAATTAAGCTGCTATATCCCCCACCTTCCTAATCTAAAATGTTCTTAGCTGTGTATGGAGGTGAGGGTTTTCCAAAAGATGCAATCAGTCTAAAATGTGCCAGCAAAATGGCCACAGGGAGTTTGTCTCATTTAGCGACCAATAAGCAAAACCCCATGTGATTTTTAGTTTTGCAAATTCCAGTGCTCAGAGATCCAGCTATTAGAGCAGGCAGCTGTGTGGACTCTGAGTAAGGAAGAGATAGTACATCTATTTCCATTGACACCAGAGCTCCTGGCAATACTAGGCTTGAGGGCTTGAGATAGGCAGATGGTCAGAAAGAAGCTGACAACAGTTGTTCTCAGGAATTAAAGCAAGCAAGACCTTTACTTCCCCACCATGTTTCCCAGTGCAGTTTCTGACCCTGGGAGACAGAGGCTTCAGAAAATATATTGGTGCAATGGATTGGAAAAATATTTTTAGCAGGAAAGTCATTTCAGCCGGGCTCTCTGTGAAGCTAGCCAAGCACAGCTGCTATATTGCTTGTGGACTGAATTATAATCTTAGTGGACTAGCTCCCATTAATTTAAAAGTGGAACACAAACTCTTCTGATATACAAACATTTCCTCCTTCAGTCTGTTAATACCAAACTAAATCAGCATTATCTCTACGGGACAGACATTCAAAAAGTCTGAGCCTGAATTGATTCAATCTTTGCAGGTTAGTCTAACCTGGCTAGTCTAAACCGGTTTGTTTAGACTACACAGACATTCCAGAAAAGCACACACATGGCTGCAGTGGCTCAGGCTAGAAGTTGGAGGGTGCTACAGCAGCCCTCCCTTCCCTTGCACATTGCTGAGCTTAGGTGGGGCATGGCCAGGCCCTGCAGGATGCTTTGATTAGGGAGGGGTTTCCCCCACTCCTGACCAGCCCAGCAGGTGGTTGCTAACACAGTGTTTATCACCCCTAACTCAGTGTTTATCTGCTCATTAAGAAAATAATAGCCTCTCTCCATTAGTTCAAGCTCTTCTTAAAAAGTTTTTCCAAGGAAGGACATTACCAGCTACCTGTTGATTCTGCCTTTGTCCTGTCTCCCACAGCACACAGGTAGCCAGCATGTGGTCTGCTAGCTAATACTGAGAGGTGTCTGTGCAGAGGTGACCCAGGAATCCCTGCTTAGCAAGCAGTGGGGAGGGGAGAAGGGGAGCAGGGAGAAGCCAGGCAGATGCCTGCAGTCTCTGCTGAGCTCCAGCCAGGGAGCAGAAGGGAGGGGCCAGTTCTACTGTGGAGCACAGAGCCCCACCCAGCCCAGAGACCATCCCAGGATCTTAAACCAGCAAGGGGTCTGGGACAGACATTACATAAACCAGTTTGACCCAAATCAGTTAAGTCTGATACTACATTCAGCCAGGTTTATTTCAAACCAGTTTCAGCCATTTTTAAACTGGTTTATATGCACTGAACTTATGTTCTGTTACAGGTTTAAACCAGTTTCTGGTCACTTAAACTAGCTTATGTGTAATGTCTGTCCCTAGCCTAAAAGGGCTGTTCTTTTGTGCTTTTATCCAAGGATCTCAGACATTTTACAGACCTTACTTAAGCCTTAAACATTCTTGTAAAGTAGGGAGTTCTTATCTCCATTCATATATGGATAAACTAAACTGAAATCAGGTTCAGTGAATTTTCCAAGGTTACACAGCAAGTCAATGGCATAGCTTGACATAAAACCCAGGAGTCCTGGCCCTAGCCTTTTAGTCATTAACCACCCCCCTCCCCCCTCACTCTCTCCCCACCTCCCTCCCTCCCTGTTTTGCTGTGAGTGCAGGACACAGAGCAACAATTTTAAATTACAGCAAAGCAAATTAGACCAGAATTCAAGAAAAAACTTTCTTACTGTTCTTGGGACAGAAGGTTGCTGTGTGTGCTGAGCCCTGTGTTTGTGCTTATTAGTACCGCAGGTAGAACAAAGCTGGTTCAGGTATGTCTGCATGAGTTGCAGTTGCATACCTTTAATTGTAGTCAGCACCTACATCTCAGCTGCCTGGGAGAAGTGAGAAAAACTCAATCTATCTCTGAGCCTTGACTAAAATTAAAAACATACTGCATAAAAACAGAGAAGGCAATTTGGCCCTATACAGTAAGGCAGCAGAATGGATTGCTCAGGGAAGTTACAGAATTTCCTTTACTAGAGGTTTGCAAGAGGAGGCTGGATAAGCATTTAATGGGGATGGTTTGGGAAAGCATTCCTGCATTTATGTAGGGGATTGGACCAGATGACCCTTGAAATCCCTTTTAATTCCTTCTGATTCTCTCTTGTTAACTTTGAGGTTGAGAGCTCTTTTGATAGGTGTTTGGAGCATCAGGAGCTCTTTAATTCTGTTCAGTAGTGTCAGCTACCTTTCCCTAAATCTGCATGAATTACATATTACACTACTGCTAGAATTTCCAGGATGACTGGCCTCTGAACCCCAATGTTTGATGATATTACCTCTCTCTCTCACTACACGTGCGTGCGTGCGCGCGCGCGCA
>NW_017728964.1:9384573-9386093 GCF_001723915.1 Gavialis gangeticus
CCCCAATGTTTGATGATATTACCTCTCTCTCTCACTACATGTGCGTGCGTGCGCACGCGCGCACACGCACACACACACACTCTGATGATGAGATTATATAATATCATCAAACACTGGGGCTCAGAGGCAAGTCATCCTGAAAATGCTAGCAGTAGTGTAATATGTAATTTATGCAGATTTAGGGCAAGGTATATGTAGTGGAGTGGGATACCAATAATATTTGCTATAGGTAGGCGCTGTGTAAGTAAACTCTGCTAGATTCCCACACAGCCATGAAATACTCCTTAATCTGAACCTTGTGATACCTCTTCTGTTCTTGCAGACCCCTCCTTTCCCTTTTGTTCATGCATTTGAATCCTGACTGATAGCACATGCAGTAAGTCGTGGACATTTTCCTTACAGAAAATACAACTTACTCTGAGTTCTGTGATGGAAATGCACAAACAACTCCACATACAGTTTTACACAAACCCTGAATCTGTTTTGAAAATAAGGGCCAAATCCTGCTTTTGCTTACACCAGTGTGAAATTCTAGAACATAAATTCTCAACCAGGGCCTTGAGATCCTTTTAAGGATGTCATGGGGTGCCATGCAATCATAGCATTTACATGTATAAGCAGCATTTACAGAGATTTCACACAGAAATCCTACTGTTAAAGACATGATGGCCTGTTGTGATCTTTTTGAGTTCTTTGTAACTGAAGAATTGTTCTATTATTTTATCTGTAGACAAAACACTAATGAAAACTAGGAGTTGGCATTTTCCAGGGGGTGCCTTGGATCTCTTGAAGGATGCCTCAAGCCTAAAAGGATTGAGAATCACTGTTCTAGAAACTTTTATAAAGTCAGTGACATTATCAGGATTTGTATCAATGTAAGGCTGAGAATAGCCTTCAACCCTAAGTGCACACATACTGCATGTGTTCTTTGCATGAGGGACTATCATTTACTTTTTGTAAAAATCCCCTGAGCTTTGACCTGGTTGAAAATAGGCCTCATAGACCAACACCCCTAGGTCTTCAAGCACTCCTGTATATAGTTGAATTCACTTTTTCTTTTTCCCTGCAACCCTTCCCCTCAACCTATACTCACGCCTTTTTGGAAGATGTGTTCAATCTAACCTGAGAATTCATTATTACACTGAACCTTTTACTGAGATACAGTTCACAGCTGTTGTCCTGATGGTTCTCAAATGTGAAATTAACCATTCAAAAATTAAGAGGCAGCTGAACTGCAAAGTTGCTGTATGCCACTGATGAGGCTCATCAGCACCTATACACACAGTTGTGACTACCTCCAGTCCTCTATGCATATCTATACACATGCTGAATATAGTTTTAGTGTTCATTCTGCTTTGCCTAGATGAATCACATTTGCTTTTAATCAAGAAATAAGGCATCAAATTCAAGATTCCCATCTTGATGCATACAGGAAAACGTGCAGCACCTTAATTTAATTGGCTTAAATTACAATCTGATCAAAAAGCAGTATGTAGAGTATGCAGCTCAACCTTGAGCCC
>NW_017728964.1:9391093-9394233 GCF_001723915.1 Gavialis gangeticus
CTAAACAATTCTACATCTATGATTTTCACCACCCTTTCACCACTTTTGACTCAGGTCTCATCCTGTACTTTCCATCTGATTCTATTTCTTTTTCTCTCTCTAAACACAATCTTGCCAGTTTCTGCCAAGAGAAAATGACAAGATACAATATGATTTTCCCCATTTCCTTGGTTACCTTCTCCTTTCCCTTCCTATAACTCTCTTGCTGCCTTCCCTGTCAAAGACAGAAGTTCTGTTCAGACAGATCTGCTTTCCCTCCCTAAATCCTCTATTTGTCTCAGTGATGTCCCTGATGCCTTTATCTCCTTGATGCCCCATTTCAGACTGAAAATCACACCAGCTGCCAACTAGAGCTAATATCTGAGGCAAAGTAATAATACTTGTGGATATAACACTGATGGATGGCTTGAAATAATTCATTACTTTCCTTCCACGTACTTACCTTCCAGGTAGCTTGGAATAGGTAGTATCTTCCACAATGCAGTTGTGACAAACCACCACATTAAGTTAAAGTGGTCTTTGAAGCCGCATAGGTTGTTAGTGATCTTGGAAGTCCCATTCTTAACAACAAGGAATGAAAATATTTTTCCAGGAGCCATCAGAGTAAGGGCAGAGGTGCAGGAAGCAAGTTTTGGAAAAGCATTAAGTTGTGTTACAATTCCATAATGGGTTTAAGGAGGGAAATAAAGTCCATGTGCAGGAAGTGGTACATAGGATTCATTTCTCCCTTCCTCTGATTCCTCTTACTTTGAAAGGAACTGGTGGGGAGGGGCAGACCAGAAGCTTTTATTCTTTGGGATATCACGTTGAGAAGTTGAAGCTGGGAAATACTGTTCTGTTTGTCACTAAGAAGGCAGGGTATTTTACACCTAACCAAAGTGTGCACATGCACATGCACATAACACAAGCTTTTGTGAGCTGAAACTCACTTCATCAGATGCTATGAAAGGACCTCATGTCACTGTGAGAGCCTATTTGCTGAAGGGGCTTGACTGGCCAAAACCTAGTACAAGTGGGAGTAGGAAACTATAAATGGTCTTTGCCACACAGCTGTTAGTGCTAGTGAGACTGTTTAGTCCCACTCTCAAGCCCCTCTCATGTAATGAGAAGATCTGATACATTCTCTCCCTTGGAGAAAATATTTTTTTAAATAGCTAGTTTGCTCATATATTTAATACTAAGAACTGGAAAGAATATTTTTGAAAGAAAAATGGAAGTTCCAGAGAAGATGCACTAGCCTTAGGGGATTCTTGAAAGTACATGTCTTGTGGATAGGACATAGTGAGTTGTGTGCATCACTGTATTTTTAACCACATTTCATATCATTTTAGTTGCATCTAGTTACACACCACAAATAGCAGAGAGAATGGGCTGCCTTTAGGATTTATAAAGAACTGAATGATCAGAGAAGAGAATATCACCAGCTTCTACATTTGGAGTGTTGGAGTGGGAAGTGGTTCTTGTATGCCTTTTCCTTTGCTCCTGCTGAAAGGTGAAATTGAGTTATCTGCTCTGCATGGAGCAGTTGCTCATCTAGCCTCTCCTCCTCTGATAATTTTGTGGGTTCATTGGGTGTACAGGGTACAATATACTCTTAAAAGCATTCCTGTTACTTTTTGTTGCCTCTTGTTCAATGACATATTAATAAAAAATGATGTTAAAAATGACTTTGAACAACCTGGATCATATGTTCCAGATATTAATCTGCGCATCAAACTCCTTGAGACATATACTGGCTTTGAAGTGTCTTGGAGTGTATTAAAAAATGTACAGCAGGCCCTTCAATTATTTATCAGAAGTTTATTTTAAAAGGGGGAAGAACCAACAAAAATGCCAGATTTCAGAGTGAAGTCAGTAAAAACCAAGCAAGAGTTGGAGATGTTCTCCCCTATACATAGGTTGGGCCCCACTGATTTATATTATCCTTTTTGGTAGGGGTGCCAAAATTAGCCCTGCACCCTCCCTGAGTGCCACTCCAATCTCTTTCTCCTGCCTGATTTGCTGCGCTGCTACTCTGTGCTCCCTGCCTGATCTGATGCTCTGCTTTCTGCTCACTGCCCTGTCTGCCACCACGTTGCCTATCCCTCCCCCATCTGCCAAGTGTCACACATAAGCAGTGCCTGTGCCACTTGTGCCACTCATGCCAGAGGTTGGCCACCATTGATATGAACACAAGACCCACTGAAAATCACTCTTCTCTTTTTAAGATTGAAGACAGAAGAAATACTGTGTCTCCAGTAGAGATGCTAGCCGAGAAGAAGAAAAAAAGAACATTCAGAGAGAAACAACATTTCTTCTTCAGCCTTTTCATGATTATTATTTTGCCATCAGCACCTAGTAAGTTTGGAAAAATCTTCTCATGAGGAAACTATTTTGTTTCCTGAAGAATGGACATGGTGTTTTGCAATTACAGACTCTGAGCAAACAAGGAAAATAATGTTCTCTTCCTTCCTAAAACTTCATTTCCCTCCCCGCCCCCCAAAACAAACAAAAACACTCTCCAAGACTAGTTGAGATCTGGGACCTGTAAGTTTGGATCAGACAAACCAAAGGATGTTCCCTGTTGAGTTTAATCTACAGTATGGAACCATTTCTAAAAATACAAGGCTAAAAGTAATTTCAGTTATCACAGGTTAAACTCTGTGTCAGAAAGCATAACCCAAACAACATAGTTCTCACAGCGCGTTGCAAAAATGTTTTCTAGGCAAGGAGTTGCTTTCTTGTCTCAGTTGCATGCTAACTCACTTCAGTGGACTCGCTTGATATACAACAGCGAGCCTGAGCCCAGAGTCAGACCCCAAGTTCCATGAGTGGATCCAGGATTTACTGAAGGAGGGTGCAGCACATGTCCCCTTCAGGGCATGGAGGCAAGGTGTGGCTGGAGCACTCAGGCCAGGAGGAGACACCAGGGAGCTAGTGTGTAGCAAAACCCCCAATTTTTCTTTTTTTCTTTTACAATGCATTCCCTCCCCTTCCCCAACCATTTCTGACTTTTTCTCGCCCTCTTTATTCCCCATAGATAAGTATAAGTAAGCTAAGATGTAGGATAAGCTTTAACATTTTATTTTAGGTAGTGAGGTTTATTTTTCTCTCCTCTCTTTGCAAATAAGTGCCCTGTTATTTTGTTATAAATAGCCACT
>NW_017728964.1:9399233-9402523 GCF_001723915.1 Gavialis gangeticus
GATAAGTAACTATCACCCCCAACCCCTCTTCAACCAAGGACTTGGACTCTGTTTCTCTTCCCTACTTGGACTCCAACCCTTCCACTGTGTCTCTTTCTCCTGCTGCCATTGTGAGTGCTTGTGTGTGTGTGCTTTTGTGTGTGTATGTGTGAACCAATAACTTCATGGGGCTGTGTAGTGTGTTGTCTGTTTAATAAACCTGTTATTTTGAAATCCTGAGTTTGGTTTTTGTCTGTTTCCTGTTTCCTCCTTGCCACCACTTATCTGCCCTCCCCCAATCTCCAAGCTGCCAGCCTCAGTTCCCAGCTTCTAGCTCCCAGGTTTCTGCCTCTCTCTCTCTTTCTTGGCTGTCTCCTCCTTGCCACCACTTATCTGCACCCCCACCCCATCTTAGCTGTCTGCCTCAGTTTCCAGCCCCAATCTACTTTAAGTAATCCCAAGCCTCAGTTCCTCAGCCAGTTTCTCTCTAATCCACCAGTCCTAATCCCAGTTCTGGCAACTTTCACTCCCTACACTTTATCTCTCTCTCTCTCACCTTAACCTTCTCCCAGGTACCCCAAGCACACACATACATACTGTACCATCCAAGTTAGGAACTTACCTATGTGTAGGTTGGATGTATGTGTGTGAACTGATGAGTGTGTGTGTGTGTGTATATATAATGTCATTGTGTGCATGATATACAAATTAGTGATCTGTGTATGTGTACTGAGTGTGTGGGTATGGACAATTGATTTTTGTCTAACTTTTGGTGTGTAGAGTGCATGTGCTTGAATTGGTGATAGGTATGCATGTGCCTAGGCTAGTTTGGATGCATAGATGCCTGAGTTGGTAGTGTGTGTGTATATGCACCTACTTGATTTGTATGTTTGTATATGTGCAATTGTGTCACACCTTCCTGTCTAACAGCACAATATTGAGATCCTGAGAGTTGGCCTGACCCCACAGGGCAACACGTGCACTGAGGTGTGAGGGGGAGCCCCAGAGCTTACCCTGCTCCAGCTATGAGCTGCAGAGCACAGCTGTAATGGCTGCCATACTCAGCCAAGGATAGAACAGCACCATGCAGGTTGCTCCTTCCAGTGCCTGCTCCCTGTCTCCCCTCCACCCCGTGTCTCCTGCTGGCTGGCAGCAGGCACTGGAAGGAAGAACCTATGTGCTGCCATTGCTTTCCCCAACTGAGCCTTGCTCTCCACACAGCTGTTCCTTGCAGCCTGCAGCTGGAGTGGGTCAAGAAAGGCTCTGCGGCTTCCCCCATACCTGTGTCAGCCAGTTGCAGTGGTGATGGTGGCGCAGCACCGGTTCCTTCTTCCAGCACCTGCTCCCAGAGAGCTGGGGACATGGTAGGTGGGTGGGGGAGCAGCAGGGAGCTGATAAATAAAGAGGAAACTTGCCTACTGCTGCCATTGTCCCCCGTGGAGCCTGGCATCCCTTGCAGCTGAAGCCTGTGGATGGAGTGGGACTGGAGCAGCTCTGGAGCTTCCCCTATCCCTGGATCAACTGGAGACGGGGGCAACAGAAGGAAGGTGCAGCCGTGACTGAACCACAGCACGGTTCCCCTGGGTCCCCCCAGGACCCACCTCTGCAAAGTTCCCACCTCTGAATTGCCAAATCTCCAGATGCTATTGCATATCTGAAGGCACAGTATTTGGAATTCATCCACATTATCCCTGCTTCTGGATTCACGGTATTTTGTGTGGGGGGATTTGGTATCTTGCTCTTTCTTTTTATTTTTGTTTGTTTGTTATAACATAAAAATAAGACTCTGGTTGCGGAGAAGAGCTTGCACATGTGAAGGTACAGAAACCAGAAGGCAATAAAAATTACACCAAATCTTTTATTATCTATTAAAAGTCACAGTTGGCAATACCACTACCTAATCTAGGAAATAGCTTTCTAATATTGTATTAAAAATCAATTTAGCAGAATGCTTGCACACTCTGCATTGAATAATAGCACTTAATCACAGTCATAAACCCCGGCGTGAACTGAAGGCAAGATTAAAAACATCTATTCCCAAACCCCTAGTGTCCCCTCGACGTCCTATTTGTTTGATATTTAGCTTTTCAGAGTGGTTCTTTGTTCCCCCTACCGCTCCTGTTATCTCATGTTGGCTACAACTATATTCAGCATTAGAAGCCCCCAGGTTTCTAAGCTTAAAGGAGTTATTTCAATCTCAGCTAAGGCTACATATATAACAGGAATTACTAATTGGGTCAGTTCTCAAAGCCCTGTTAACTAGTACCCTAATCTAGAGTGTTTTAAAAGGAAGGTGTATGAAGACTAATGCCTGGTTTCTGTAAGTGATGCACATTCCCATTGGATTGTCATACGTGTGTAGGATCAGCCACATACGGCCCCTAAAAAACTGGTGTAAAAGATTCCCATGTAGGCCCCGTTCAGACAAGTGTGGATATGAGGTATACTGTGCCAGACACTGCACATGCAGGCAGTCCTCATGCAGCTACCCTGCAGCATGGGAGGGCTTTTTGACCCTGCGAGATCCTCGGGTCAAAAAAATCCGTGCCTTAAAAACGGGGGGCAGCGCACCAGGCAGCAGTGCGCGCTGCTCTAAATTGGCTTGCCAGAGCCATGTTCCAGTTGTCAGCCAGGATCCCAGCTGCAGGAACACCATGGCTACAGCTCCCCAAGGTCCCCAGGATCCCAGGTAAGGCTGCTGGGGCCAGCACAGTTGCTGACCCCAGCCTCCCCTGCCCCACCCAGGGTAACCTACTGTGTGCCAGAGGGCACGTGGCATGGGCATCCTTTAGGGACAAGTAGCAGTGGCACAAGATGTGCCACTGGTTCTTGTCCTCAGGGAAACAAACATCTGCACTCATGTGGATGTGGCTGCAAAGGACAATTTTGTTTTGAAGAGGATCAGAGTTCCCTTCCCAAGCTTTGGCAGCTTAAATACTCTAGGGAGACAGAGAGGGATTAGTTTTTATACGATTCATCTCTTTTATGGATCTGTATCCTTAAGAATAGGAGACTGGATCTTTAAGACCAGGAGACATTATCAAGGAGTGGTATTTGCATGGGACTGCAGTCAGAGTGTGGTTACAGAGGTAGTTGGAAGCTCCACTACATGGGAATAATACATCCCTGCACAGTGCTGTAATGTTGCCATTCAGTGAAGCATAGTGGTAGTCTCTGCTGAATTCTGAATCCCAGCCAGATTTATTTGTTAAACTAGGACAATCTTTTGCCTATCTACTTAGCCTGTATTACCTTTCTCCCCATTCCTACTCTGAATGTGCATCTCCAGGAGCAGCTTCTCTAAGGACTCG
>NW_017728964.1:9407523-9409143 GCF_001723915.1 Gavialis gangeticus
AGTGGTAGTCTCTGCTGAATTCTGAATCCCAGCCAGATTTATTTGTTAAACTAGGACAATCTTTTGCCTATCTACTTAGCCTATATTACCTTTCTCCTCATTCCTACTCTGAATGTGCATCTCCAGGAGCAGCTTCTCTAAGGACTTGGTGCCAAGCAGGCAGCTCTCCCAGCTCCCACTCTATTTAGCAGAGTGGGGAAACAACTTTGCTTTCCTTGTGACATGTTTTATGGAGTGTCAGTAAATGTACTGGCATCCTTGGTGGACAGAGCTCTCAGAGCCTCACAGCTACTTGAAGATGGCTGGTGACAGCTTAGATCAGGCAGCTTAGGCTGAAGTAAATGCTACAGTACCATGAGGACAAAGTTAAATACACAATCTTTCCTCCAAAGACAACTCTCTTAGCCTCTTGTTAATCTCCTCTGGAAGTATGTATCCTAGGTGTACTCTCACCAATGTCATCTATAAACTGTCACACTGTCCATTTCTGGGGCTGTGACCTGATAACTTAGTATTTGCCACCCAATATTATATTGTGTTATCTTTTGTCTCCTTGTTGCAAATTTATATTTAATTTGCTCTCCACTATCATCCCAAACACTTTTCCAGTGGAATTATTTCCTAAGTCTCCCCCTCATAATGCATAACTATATTTTTATTTGTCCTCAGTTGTTTTTGCCTGCATTTTCTAAGTTAAAATCCTATTTCCTAAAGATATTTCTGGTCTCTCTAGGTCACATGTATTATGTCTATGTAGACATAAGTATGTGTTATGCTTTGCAATTTAATACTTTAATATCCACCAGACAACAAAGCTAACCTATTTAAAATTTCTTTGCCTCCATTTTTCTGAGCAGGGACCGGGTCAATCCCACCACCAGGATGCCCATAGGACCCAAGGGAGGCGCACCCAGGCCTAGGGTCAGTGAGGACCTAGTTAAGGAACTTCTGGAGGGACTGGATGTATTTATATCAGCTGGTCCTGACGATCTCCACCCCAGAGTGCTGAGGGAATTAGCAGAGCTCATTGCGGGACCCCTGGCATGGCTTTATGAGCATTGGCTGGAAAAGGGCTAATGTGGTTCCCATTTCCAAAACAAGTGAGGAAGGAGGACCTGGGAAACTATAGGCCAGTCAGTCTTACCTCGGTCCTGGGCAAGCTTTTTGAGAGAATTATCCTGACCCATGTCTGCGAGGGGCCAGCAGGGGAGTTATGCTTGGGGCAACCAACACGGGTTCATTAGAGGCAGGTCCTGTCAGACCAACTTGGTCGCCTTCTATGACTAGGTCACAAAATCCTTGGACACAGGTGTAGCAGTGGACGTAGTCTTTCTGGACTTTAGAAAGGCCTTTGATACTGTCTCTCACCCCATTCTCATTAAAAAACTAGGGGACTGGCATTGATGCCTACACAGTCAAATGGGTCACTAACTGGCTGGAGGGCCGCACCCAGAGAGTGGTGATGGATGAGTCTTATTCGACCTGGAGGGATGTGGGCAGTGGGGTCCCCCAGGGCTTGATCCTCGGGCCCGCACTGTTCAACATCTTCATCAGTGACTTGGATGAGGGGGTAAAAAGCACCCTATTCAAATTTGCTGATGACACTAAGATGTGGGGGGA
>NW_017728964.1:9414143-9414997 GCF_001723915.1 Gavialis gangeticus
GCACCATACCTACAGGCTGGGGAACTCCCTTCTTATCAGTGCAGAGGCAGAAAAGGATCTTGGAGTCATCATTGATGCCAAGATGAACATGGGCCGGCAGTGTGGGGACGTGGTCAGGAAGACCAACCACACCTTGTCGTTCATCCACAGATGTATCTCGAGCAGGTCCAAGGAGGTGATCCTCCCCCTCTATGCGGCACTGGTCAGGCCGCAGTTGGAGTACTGCGTCCAGTTCTGGGTGCCACACTTCAGGAGGGATGTGGACAATGTGGAGAGGGTCCAGGGGAGGGCCACTCGCATGATCAGGGGACAGCAGGGCAGGCCTTATGAGGAGAGGCTACGGGACCTGAACCTGTTCAGCCTCCACAAGAGAAGGCTGAGGGGGGATCTAGTGGCCTGTTTTGAACTGCTCAGAGGGGACCAGCAGGCATTGGGGAAGTCACTGTTCCCCCGAGCACTACCAGTAGTGACAAGAAATTACCCTCTGCCAGCTTGTGACAGTTGATTCAAACTAGACATCAGGAGGCGCTACTTCACTGTCAGGGCAGCTAGGATCTGGAACCAACTTCCAAGAGAAGTGGTGCTGGCTTCTACCCTGGGGGTCTTTAAGAAGAGGCTGGATGAACTCCTTGCCGGGGTCATTTAACCCCAGTACTCTTTCCTGCCATGTCAGGGGGTCGGACTTGATGATCTGCTCAGGTCCCTTCTGACCCTAGAAACTATGTAACTATGAAACTTTATGGGCATGTCCACACATAATCTTATGTCACTGTAGCAACATGCTACAGCGATGTAGTATCAGTGGGCTAAACTGTAACGCTGCAGCTTCATCGCTGTAGCGATGCACTCCCTTG
>NW_017728964.1:9419997-9423905 GCF_001723915.1 Gavialis gangeticus
TTATGGGCATGTCCACACATAATCTTATGTCACTGTAGCAACACGCTACAGCGATGTAGTATCAGTGGGCTAAACTGTAACGCTGCAGCTAGGTCGCTGTAGCGACGCACTCCCTTGGTACATTGCATCTCTATGGCGATGTAGTGGCTAAAAATAACCCCACACTGCATGGATGGCACAGTATGGGCTGTTATTGGGCCATCATGTAGTACTTCCTTTTGAAGAGGGGCACACATAGACTGGCCCTGTGTGATGTAATTTTTCATTGTCTAGTGCCAAAAGTCTGGGGTTCAAATCACACCCATTAAACTTTACAGAACTTTGAAAGACTTAATAAAAGATATCCGCATATACTGGGGCTGGACATCACCTGAAGCAGGTCACATGTCATGACAGTTTCCATCAAGCAACATAACCTCTTGTTTGATGAAAATCAAATCAGGGATCTAAATACCTCTCTTGGTCAGTCTCAAATCAGTATAGATTTTTCCTTGTATGGCCATGAGGAAATAACCTCTATTGCTTAGATGTGAGCAAGCTGCAACTAATGCAGCTCCATCCAGATGTGTAGTGATATCCCTCACATCAGGTATTTTGTTTCATTCCTTGACAGCAGTGGTCCTCCCCCCAGTTAGCAGTTAGGTTGTGTGAAACATACAGCCTAAACTTCAAATACTTCCTTTCAGAATAAATCTTCATCTAGATTCATTTCAATGAGGCTTATTTTCCAGCCTCAGAAATGTGGAAAAAAAAGTTAAGGAATGATAAATGATTCAATGTCTCCTCTAAACATGAGCTGTGTTTTGGTACGCAGATGCAGTAATGAGCATATTAGAACTAATTCTGCATTACCTAGCTAGATATTCTATGCAATACTTTACATTACATGACAAAGTGGTGTATATGTGGCTTTAAGAAAAGCACTGTGTTAGAGGTAGTTCAAGATGTTCACGTGTTTCATGAAATGCAAAGTAAATGCTGTATCTATATAAAAGAAAGCTTGACTTGTGCGTGGTATACGCATATATAGCATGCATCCATACCATGCTTCCTTGGTATACATATTCAATATATACCTTGATTTCCTTTTTGTTTTACTATTTTAAAATACTTTTCAAGTCTAATGTATAAAGCCCAGCACGTGGCTGGGTTGGATTCTCTGGTCCCAACCCTTTGGGAGCGCTGAGTGAATTTGTGCCTCTCTAGCATAAGGCTGGCCTAAAGTTGGCTTACATGGCCATGGGAGGAGCCTCTGAGCAGAGAGAAATCCTCCAGTACCATGGAGTTGATTTAGTAGCTCCTATGCAATGCATCTTTCTGACTGAACTAGGGTTGAGGTGTTTCTAGAGGAAAATAGGAATGGCTGGGTCTCTGTAAATCTTCAGCTGCTCTAGGAGTCCCTTGAGGTCATTAGCAAATGGCATAAACTACAGCAGCCCTCTCAGCCCTTTGAGTTATCTCAGGAGAGTAACCTATGTTCAAAGGAGAGGAAGCACAGCTTAGAAATATCTGTTTCCACTCTACATTGCACTGATTGCTCCTGGATAGTAGTCAGGGGGATTTGTGGCTCTCATAATTACATGTGCCTGTGCTGGGTGGACAAGTGGACAAATGATCAGAGGGTTTCTTGCCCTCATCACTTGTGGCCATACGTGAGGAGAAATCCCTTGATGAACTTCTCAATAATATTAATAATTCAAGGTTTTAGTCTTAAAAAAACCTACTACCAGCATAATTCTGAAATATATATGCTGGAGTTTACCATGGGATATCAGGGAAAATTGCTAGACTATAATGAGGCAAAATGCCTTCAGTGGAGTTACGCCACAATTGAATTTATTCTATTACACCTATTTCTGAGCAAACCTTCTTTTTCTCCAGAAAATGCAGTCAGTAGTCCCAAGGTAGCTGTGTAGTTGTTGAATCAAAGAATTCAGAAATAAATCCATATTATTATCTTAGTATTTCTTCCTTACCTTGTTTGTAGATGAAATTCATGCAGACTTCAAGTAGACTCTTAATCTGGTACAATCATCCCTTTAATGCATTGCCACACAAAACTGGTGCCAACTCTCACAATTTTATCATGAGACTTTTTCATAAAGTCCTAGCTCCTGGTGTTGTGAGAGTATAAGAGAGATAAGCTTCCCCCCCCCAGTAGATTTTTAGCCCTCACAATTGCAGAGAAAGACTTGAAAATGCACATCCTAGTGGTTTAAAACAGTCAGTTACAAATACACATTTATTTTTCAAAATTGCATGATTTCTGAGATCTTGCCCTCAGGGTTTTGAGCTGTTGGGGCTGGCATTTCTGCTACAGTGAATTTAAAAATAGTGCCCTTCGCAGCTCCTGAGAAGAGTGATCAAACTGTAGAACATACTGTAAGAGAGATCAAATCTAAAAGGAAATAGAAAAAGGGATTTAAAAGTCTTCTGAGGCACATTTTCAACAGATAGCAGTAATGTGGAGTGCAGAGCTGAGGCTCGCAGCCAAATTGAGACCAGGGCTATTTTAGCCTTCTACACATCTAGCCACGGATTGGGAGTTCTGCTGCAGAAGCACGTGAGCTGTTACCTGGAAGCAGTGTTAAACAAGTGCAGAGCAGCAGCACAGCGAAGCTAGGCAAAACTTGGAAACAGTTTACCAGAGGGCTAAACAAAGTACCCAAGCTATGTCGGGTACCCAGAGAGCAGAGGGGGCTGTGCCTCCTGGCTCTAAGGGCCCCAGAAGCCTTACCTCGGACTGACGTTCCCCTGGTTTTGGTGTCTGGAGTTTCTCACCCTCATCACTTGTCCTTCATTGTGGCCATGCCCAGAGACTCTGAGCCACAGTCATACTGGTTGCTGGAGGACATGGACCTTCCCCAGGAGCACTGCAGGTTGGAGCCCCTCTTGCGGAAGGACGAGGTGAACTTGTAGAAGTTGCGGTGCCGGTTGCGGAGGTATTCCCTGTAGTTCTTGGTGAGCAGGGTGTACAGGAAGGGGTTGATGCAGCTGTTGCTGTAAGTCAGGCAGGTCACCAGGTAGTTAATGCACTTTTGGGTTTGCAGAGTCAGCTGCAGGGAGCTGTTGTAGAGCCGCACCAGCTGCCAGATCCAGAAGGGCAGGAAGCAAGCCCAGAAGACCAGCACGATGGTGAAGATCATGATGAGCACTTTCTGGCGGGGGGAACGCTTGTTCTCCTTGTGGGGCGGGTTCCTCTGGGACTCCAGGTAGGTCCTGGCCAGGCGGGTGTACAGGTAGCCGATGATTATCCCTGGGGCCATGATGCTGGTGCTGAACAGCACGGTCAGGTAGGTCCTGTAGGCATCCACGCTCCAGGTCGGGGCGCACATCCTCTTCACCCTGCCCCCCGCCTTGCCCCCCTCGCTCAGGGTGACCATCAGCATCATGGGCAGGGTGAGGAGCAGCGAGACGGACCACACGGCCCCCGCCGTGGCCTTCCTGTATCCCTGCGAGCGCTTGAGGGTGTCCAGGGGCCGCGTGACGGCCAGGTAGCGCTCGGCGCACATGAGGGTGAGGGTGAAGATGCTGGCGTGCATGGTGAGCAGGTCCAGGCTGAGCAGGAGGCGGCAGCCCAGGTCGCCGAAGTACCAGTCCTGGGCCAGGTAGGTGCACACCACGAAGGGGATGGTGGAGAGGTAGAGCAGGTCGGCCAGCGCCAGGCTGACGATGGAGCTGTACATGGGCGCGGCGCAGCGCGCGGAGTGGCACATCACCGCCAGCGTGTACACGTTGCCCGCCACCCCGGCCACGTACATGCAGGACAGCAGGGTGCCGAAGGCCGCCGTGAGGAGCAGGTGGCCGCCCCCGCCCTCCGGCCCGCCCGACGCGTTGCCCCCCCCCAGCCCGGCGGCGGCCAGGGACAGGTTGGGCTCCATGGCTCAGGCGCCGCCGCCGGGCATCCC
>NW_017728964.1:9424363-9454390 GCF_001723915.1 Gavialis gangeticus
GGGGGCGCGAGTCCCCCGGCGGGGGGGGAGGGGGGCAAGTGTACAGGGGGCGCCCCCTCGAGGCGGGGCGCCGCGAGCCTAGCAAGGGGCGCCTCGGGGCTGCGGGGGGGTGTCTCATGTCTGTGGAGAGGCGCCCCGAGCCTAGCAGGGAGGGGCCTCCCTGTGCAGGGGTGCCTCGAGCCTCTGGAGGGGTGTCCCGAGTCCAGCACGGTGTGCCGCCCTCTACAGAGGCGCCGCGATGCGTACGGGGCGCATGCAGGTGCACGTGCCCCCCCGAGCGTGGCAATTCACCCCCTGAGTGTGGCAGTGCCCCCCCTGAGCGTGGCAGTGCCCCCCTGCGAAAAGAGGGTGCCTCCCTGCTTGCTGCTGCCATGCTCCCACTGCTGACAGCGCCGCCACTGCATGCGGGAGCTTGCTGTGCCCCCCGGCCTCTGGGGCACATGCCGTGCATGTACAGAGGGGTGCCTCAAGTCTAAAACGGTTGAGCACTGCCCTGCTAGAGCCTCCTCGTGTTGCTCTGGGGCCACAAGAGTGAATCTGGCCCTGCTTGGCCCCCTTGAGCGTTACCTCAAAGGACAGCTCTCTGGCCTGGCACTAAAGGAGCTGGAAGGTACTTAACTGCCTAGCACGGCAGGCTGCTAGAGCAGCGCTTCTCAACCTTTTCTGTACCAGGACCCATTTGTAAACATGGATGGCCAGGAAATAGTTTAAGTAGGAAACAGCCCTCTGCTCCTACTGGTGCCCTCATTCCCAACCTGCTGCCCCCTACCCCAGGCAGTGAGACTTATTGCTGCTGCTGCCACAGCTGGGATCCCCACACCACCAGCAGCATGAGATATAATGGGTGGGGGTGGACGCTGCTCCCACTTCCCACCACTCGGTTGCCAGGCTGCAGCTCTACTCTGCCACCATGGCCCAGCCGCTACCACCACTCCTGTCAGGCCACCCACAATGCCTGCCACCCCACCTCCCCTCTGGGATAGAGCCACAGCCTGAGGGAAGCAGCAGCAGCAGCTGGGCCATGGTGGCAGGGTAGAGTCACAGCCTGGCGTACTAGCAGCTGGCAGTGGAAGGAGGTAAGGGCAGCATGCCCGCCCTATCTGGTACTCCTCACATTACTGGTAGCACAGCTGGTGCAGGGTTTCCAGCTACAGCAGCAATGAGTCTTGCTGCCTGGCTCTGCCCTCCCATGCTGGGTCCTGCCTGTTGGGCTGTGGAAGTGGGTTCTGCCCTGCAGTCCAGCCAGGCTGTAGCTCCATGCCTGCTGTGGGTGCACAAATCTGGGGGGGCACATGCCCCTCCATACCCCCCCAACACGTTGTCTGTGCCCTCCCCTGCCCCACCAACGCATTATCTATGCCCCGCTGCCCCATAGGCTTACCAGTGGGAAGCTGTGGGAGCTGCTCTCCATGCTGCCTGGCTGCCACATGTGTATGTGTGCACACATGAACATGGTACCCCCTGCCTGATTGCCTTCCTCCCACAGCCCCAAGCAGCCCCTTGCAGGCTGGAACTCTACCAGCCTGCAAGGGGAAACGCACTGTTCCCCACATTTTTCTCCTTTAAAAGAGAATCCGTTTCTAATGTTTGTTTGTGACCCTTTCACATATTTTTGCAATCCACTTTTGGGCTGTGACCCATGGGGTGAGAAACACTGTGCTAGGGGATGTCAAGACAGGACATTGGGGCACGCCTACAGAACAGCAGATTGGAGCAGTATATTAGAGCAGCCCCTTGGATGCTGTACTTCATCATCCAACACTAGACAAAGCCTTGGCTGGCATGATCTACTTGGGGCTGGGGTTTGGACTAGATGTGACCTCCTGAGGTCCCTTCCAACCCTAATTTTCTATGGTCCTGATTCACATGGAGCTTGGACCAGTTTGAGAATCAGGCAGACCCTCCCAGCTCTTTGCGTGCTGCCTTCACTTCTCCCTATGCTAAGTCAATCTTGGCACGGGGGAGAGTCAGACTTACGTGTTTAGTGTCACAAAATACCCTTTTGTAATGGTAATATGATTCTGAAGAGGTCACTTGTCCAAGATCATGCAGGGATTGTAGCACTTTTGTGGAGTTATCATTCCAGCACAACTGCATGGCCAATGCCATTTGACAGCAGTCATAGATTCATAGATTCATAGATTAAGTCGGTCAGCAGCAGCCCGTGTTGCTGTCTTCACCCATAGTAGCGCAAAGAAGTCTCATGCGTGTCATACATAAACATGAGAAAGGGAAGTATTAATGCAGTTTGGGGTGAACCTCGACTGGAAGACTGTGTACAACTGTGGTCACCCATGTTTAAGGGACATTGGATTGGAAGAAGTGCAGAGAGGGACATCTGAGATGATCAAGAGAATGCAGAGCCTGTCATAAGTCAGAAGACTCGTAGAGATTGGCATATTTAGTGGAGCAAAATGAAGTCTGAGGTGAGTCATGAGTGCTCACTATAAATAAATCAAGGGGTTAGGCATCTGGGAGGGAGAAGAGCTATTCAAGTTAAAGGACAGTGATGGCATCAGAACAAATATGTATACTGGCCACAAGTCAGTTTAGGCTGAAAATTAGAAGCTTCCTATCTAGAACAGATTCTCAGTATAGTGGGGACAAAAACTTGAAGCTTTTAAGAGGCAGCTCAATACACTTATGAAAGGAATGATATGATAATGGTGCCTGCAGTAGACTTGATTCAGAAAGTCCTGTCCGGTCCTATGTTCATACTTACTCCCCATTGCAGGCTGTCGAAACTTTTTTTTAGGCGTCCAGCCCAGCACCATGTTTCTCCATTTATATAGGGGTGTATTTAATACTTACCTGTAAAGCATTTGAAAGAAGCAAGTTAGTTGTATCCCAATTATGCAGGTAGGCAAAAAAAGACCAAAAGAGGTGTAGCAAGGTAGTTCCAGAAAAGGAATTGAATCCAGAACTCTTGCTGCTCAGGATAAAGCTCCGTCCTTAAGGGTTCAAAGGTAGTATATACAACATCTTGTTTCATACTATAGAGCTACTAAAAGCTCTCAGAGGCTGAGCGGCTTAAACCCTTCCCATATCTTTCTGAAAAGCCCAAGCATTAAATAATGGGCGTGTACTACATACTGCTGTATCTTTTCCAACCCCATAGAAAAAGAGGCATCAAGATTTGAACAAAACTGTAGGCAGGTTTCCTTTGTCATTTTTAGTGTAATTTTCCTCTTTTTCACAGGGTTTACTTTTTTTGGCGAATGGCAACTTAGTGTTTTACCTTGAGTCTGCTGAATGAGTTGCAGTTAGCACCCATTGACTTTAGCGTGAGCAGGATTTGGCCCTAAGAAAATATTCTATGGAATTCTCAGCTGCAAATCACCACAAAAGTCTGACAAAAAGCAAAGTACCAGGCTCTGTCTCTCCACCCAGGTCTGCCCATGAATGTGTCTCTGTGTCTTCATAGCTATAAAAAAAATTAGACTACATTGGATAAAGTGGTTGATTTAATATGCTTTGAATGCTGTTGGGGGAGAGGGACTCACAAATATGTTTCTCTTGGACAGGGTTGAACTTTAATAAGTTGAGCTGTAATACTGAGAGAGTTTAGATCCAGGCGCTGAGACTGGAATTCTCTCCACCATAAAGTCTGAATCCATCTCATGAATATACCCTGCACAGAGCTGCTTTCCATCCTGGCAGTTGAGTTGAGCAGCTGGTAATTCAATAGAATATTTTTATAGGGCAAATCCTGGTTGCACTGAAGTCAAATGGAGTTTTGCCAGAGACCTCAATAGGCTCAGGATTTGGCGTAAATAGGTTAGCTTTGAGCAATAGTTTGCATAAAACTTCTGTACCCATTCTTTCTTCTGTTTTGAAAGCATCTTCTGGAGTACCTTAGCTTCTCTTTTCATAGGAACTGTCAGCACAGATGGCCAAGATAGGAGAGAATAGATACATATTCCTCTGCCACATTATCTGATTTGTTCAGATGATTAGATGCAATGGTGAAGATCTGTGGCCTGACAAGTTCTTTTAAACACCAAACTTCAGCAATATGCTTAATAAACATCCACTTCAGAGTTCTACATATATTTTTCTTTAAATGGAGGAATCTTTCCTTTAACAATTCTGAGCACCAATGAGTCCCCAAGACACTTGCTCTGTTAAACACACATAGTGCCTTTTTTGAACCCAAGGGCACTCTACTGAAGCTTTCATGAAATGCAGTGTGCTGCCTGAAGTCATTCTGTACCAGGAATACCCAGCCCCTGAAAGTCATGCATTGTTTTTCTCATGGGTTCAACTCTCAAAATGTGCGAACATTTTCTGTACAAGAAGCAATATCTGCCCTCAGCATCTTGCAGAATTTGGCTCAGAGTGCAACATATTTGAGACTCGTGATCAATCACCTAAGGGGGTAGGACTGTGCAAGAGAGTGAAACGTAGAAGTTTTACTGGTATTTGGTTGGTTATTTAAATAAGGCACACATTAAGGTACAAACTTTTTTTTTTTGGTGGGGGGAGGATTAACCCTTGATATAAACCACCAAAAAAGGGTTGAATTCTTCCATCTCTTGAACCCTTTATCAGTTCTGACTCTTGAAGAGAATTAGTTAAACACAAATTAGAGGGCTCTCTATAAAACTGCTGGAGGAGGAAATTTTATTCACTATGATATACTGGAAATCATACTAGATGAACTAATCTCTTTTGGGGTTGAAAATTTAGGAGCTTGTATTTCTGCATTCTAAAAGCCTTGATCTATACATTATTAAGAGAGTATTTCACGTTTGAAGTTTCCCCTACTGAGGCACATGTGTCACAGCACAAAAGTAGAGTTATTAAAACTTCTTAAAATATAAATTAACTTTAAATTTGATTGCTTCTCTGTTGCCAGTAGGAATACTCTTTTCAGATGCTCAGCCTACTTATTAGAATTTCCTCACTGAATAAACTTCATGAAAAAAGGGGTTAACAATGGTATACACAATGGGGAATCAATGAGCCTAAGGCAGGGTAGATGTGTACCTCACAGACTAACTAAATAAAACATACAGAGAGGATAAGCGTTTGTGAACTTGAGGTCAGTTAATCAGGTGCTGTGATCTTGAGTTCACAAAAGCTTATACTCTCTCTCTCTATTTTTTATTTAGTCAGTCTATAAAGTGCATATCTACCCTGCCTCCTGCCTGACTTCAGACTAATATGACTAACTACCTCTCTTTCCTCATGAATGATTGAGCAGTTGCCTATTGTCATTTTTATAACAATATTGGCTTACTCAGCTAACAACTGCTTACTTCATAGTCTAGTTATGGAGGTGAGAGTGATAGATAATGTGGGCAGCTGAAAAGCACGGCATTTGTAATGGCAAAGCAGGCTCTGATTTCTCCATTCAGATTTGACAGGCTGCACAACTAATGAGCTGGCTGGACAGGGTGGACTGACTGGGTGGGTGAACAAGGGCTTAGTGTTCTGGATTGTCGCTTGAGTGCCGTGATCATTCTGCAGTAGGAACCCAATTGCATTTTACTGAAGTTTATCATGAATTATGTGTATAGCTCAGGGGCCAGCAACATAAGGTTCATTCCAGCCTGCACTGCTCTGGATCCGTTAGCAATCCATTAGCCCATGCCCACACTGGGGCCACGAGGCTAGGAGCTGTATTGATGCCACTGCTGCTTCTTCTCACTCCCCAAAACAGTAGTAGAGGCACAGCTCCCGCCCCCCCCAGCCCCAGCATGGGCATAGGAAAAGCCTGCTGCCACCAAAACACAACCAAAGCCTCCTAGCCTGTATTGAACCAGAGCCAGGTTGTTCTAGCCCATGACTTCCAAAGGTTGCCAGCCACTGGTGTAGGGTAGGGGGTTGGATGGTGGAAAACTCCCATAAACATGAAACAAGACAAGGAGGGTCTTCCACATGGCAATACATCGTTCCTACTTTAAGACACCACAACGGGCAGAGGCAAGGATAACAACTCTACTCTAATCAGTCTCTCTGAAGTACAGGATTGTCATGTCTTGGGTTTTAGAAAGGTGGAATTCCACAAGCTTGAAAGCTTTTAGGTTCCCATTGGTAGTGATAATGAGTGGGAGAACACACCAGCTCTTGGTGTTTTTATGCCATCTCACTGCTTAGTTGTGACCTTCCTGCCAGTTTCCAATTGAATGGGAAGTGAATGTTGTGCACAGAAAACTTAGCCAATCAAAAAATAAAGTCTGTAGAAAATTATAGGTGCAGCAGCTGTTCTGAGAGCACAGGCAGCTCTTGATGTAGCCTCTGGGCAAAGATTTTAAACAGTGCCACAGACATTTAGGTAGCTTCTGTAGTCCTCAAACACATGCTGCTGAAAGAGGTCCCAAGATCTGTCCCAGTCCTCACAGTAACTGACCTTTAATTTAGAGTCTATAAATGAATTGCAACATTACTGTGGAGATAGAGGACAGGGACATATTGAAAATGGCTACAATATGATATCCCATGGGCTATAAAAACATTGATTTGGCTGCATTGCTTAAATTAATTACCTAGTGTCTCAAGGAACCTTTTCTTAAGTTACAAACACACTAATGAGAAGAATTTGCAGCTTGGCAATGGGGTCTCCTTGCGATCATTCTTTGACACAGCAGTAATTAGCACTTTATATTTAAAATACTTATCACAAAATCTTTGCTAACATGCACAGGTGTACTGAAAGCAATCAGATTCTGCTGTCAGTTTATGCCTGTGTGACTGTTAACTACTACAGTTTCTCCAGATCTGCAGAGGGGTAAACAAAACCAGAATCTGGCGTGGTTCTTTCCCAAACCCCAAGATGAATCCTTGTATTTATCTATATTCTTATTATAACTGAGCACCCCCCAGGTAATAAAGAATAAATGTAAATATTTATTTAACATCATTTCTGTCTCCCAAGACTATTTGACTAAGAGACAAATTGCATGAGACTGTCAGACCAGTTAGAAAGAATCTCTGAACCCACTTGGAGCTCTCTAAGATGACTGAAATAGTATTAGGCTAAGCAAATGGATTTAATTAAGTGTTGATGGATAATATCCTCTGTCTCATTCATTTTAGAGGAATTCAGGGGAGAGATACTGCATAATAAACATCATACAAAATTACTAGAAGAATGCGATTCAGTTGGTTTTTAAAACTATCCTTCCGGAAAATATTTTAGGGGCCTGATAACTCCTGAGCGCAGTGCATACAAACAGGTGCTCATCACTGTTGCCACATGTGAAGACCAGACTTGCAGCTGTTCCTGGGCTAAGCCCCAACCTTAGGGTTTGATTCATAGCCCCTTGGGTCTAATGGGACTCTTTCCCTTGCTTTCAGCATGACTAAAACGGTGTAGTTATAATGACTTTCAAGGGACCATGCCAGTTCTATGCTTTAGTAGTAGGGAGTTTGTAGGATCTTGTTTGAAAAACAAACACATCCTTGGACACTTGTTTAGCAGAACAGCACAGTCCCTATGCTCTTTGGGCAGAGTTTAGAGTAATACCAAGAATTTCGAAAAGTATAACTAACCCTAAAGAGAAGAGATGTTCATATGGCTATAGCAGTGGCCTGGGACTCAGGAGATCTGGTCTAGATTTGCCTTTCTGCCACAGACGTCCCATGTACCCTTGGCCAAGTCTCTTAATTTCTCTGCCTCAGGTTCAGATCTGTTATATGGGGGTAAAAATATTTCCTTTGGCTGTCTTGTCTATTGAGATTGAGCAGCAACTATTAGCTTAACAAAATGGTGGCCTTAGTTCATTCAGGGCATCTGGTCAGTATTGTAATTCAAATAATAATAATGACCTTTTAACATTACCTGTACAGACTGAAACCTTTAGTACAGTTAGATTGGGGGGGGGGGGAATTCTGCTGGATTAGGAACTCTAAACTGGAAAGCATCCCCCTTTGCCATCTCAACCAGTGCAAGAGAACCAAAATATTGCCCATCAGAGAGGACTTTTATTACAGAGCAGGTCATTGTACATGGCTGTTTCAAACTATTAAATAGGTCTCTTCCCCAAAGAGAGTAGTAGTAGTGCCAAAGTCAGTAGCAGGTTTGATCTTGGAATTTGAACTCCCCTGCATTTAGCTTCAGTTCTGACAGGACACCCTATGTCAAAACTGCTGCATTTGCAGCATGGTTAATCTTTTTTCAAAATGAGAGGGACCGGAGCACAGAGCATGAATAAAACTGTCTGTGAAATTTTCTATCAGAGTCTCCATTTAAAATGTAACTTCTTCTCTGACCATTTGCAAGTCAGGTCAGTATTCTTATTGCCTTTCATAACCCATCCTGTTTTATTAGAAGATTTCAAGCATAGGATAGGCACTTTCCGCTAAGTATTTTCTACCTTCTGGGGGACAGTGCAGTCACTGCAGAGTATGCTAGATGTGAATTTTGTTAAAGAAATGGTTCTCAGTTCAAGGCCTGCTTTTAAGACCTGATATAAATTCAGTGGGAGCTTTCTCTTTGATTTCAGTGGGCTTTGAATCAGACTGGTGTTGCAGTTCGTTGCTTTGGACCCCAGCCCCTCCAATAGGCTTTGAGGATATTTGACTCTGGTCAATGAGCTTGGCAGTGTACAACCCTTTTTGCTGTAGAGACTTTATACCTTTTCATGTGGTGACAACGCATGGTTCATCTTGAGACATAGATTATAATAGCTCTTAGTGCTATAAATTTCAGCACAATGCTCCTGTGAAGTAGGTGTATGTATAAATCAAACCCTCTTACCATATGCTAAATCATTTTCATCCTTTCCATCTTTTGTTTCTTTCTATGGATTTCTGTCCTCTTCTCAAGCTGCATCGTGAAGATGTGCAGTACAGACATTTCTAATAGGAGAAAGAGAAGAAAGACAACATGAGACTGCTCTGCTCCTGTGCGAGGTGCCCAAATCCTTCAGAGAGCCAGACTCAACCTTCTCTGCTTGGGAGCTTGGAGCCTCTGCGGAGTAGAACAGGGTGCGATGTTTCTGGTCTAATGTCCCTCCCTTTTAATTTTTCAGGGTCATGAGTTTTAATCTGTCACTGTCAGACATTTCTGCTGACAGGGGATTTCTTCCAATGAAAAACTGCAGCAGGGAGAACCTGTACTTATATAAGCATTCCACTCACTTAGGTAACTGCAACCCTATTGATGTCGTTAGGGGCACAGTCAGTGATTTTGGTTTAGTGTTTAGAATCGAGTCATATACTTGTTTAGAAAAGTCTGGATATGGATGCTACATCAGACAAAATGGGTTATTTACTGCATGTGTGGCATTTTCATTTAGCTTTTTTCAACTGTCAGACAAGGAATCTCTAGAATGAGGGAACGTTGAACTGAAGCACTGATAAATGTTTCTTCTGGGACTTATCTGAAATTCGTATCAGAAGTTCCTGGGTTTTGGTACCCTTACAAGAATCTGTACACAATGCACAGGGCTTCTGCATTATACTGTATCAGTGTGCCACCACCTATTGACATGTGAAGAGCAATGCAGACTGGAAAGCAGCTATCTTTCCAATGTGCATTTTGCTACATGCCTCCAGGCATATTGAAATAAAGTAAAAAGTAAGTGATAAAAGAGCTGATTTATTTTTTTAATACGACTGTCTAAAGGACCCAAGTAAATTTCAAAATGAAAATCGATGCTGGGAGACTAGGTGGCTTGAGAGAAGCACTATAATTTGAAAGCTTCTTCTCTAGGTTACCGATGATCAGGTTCATTTACTAGTTTTAACCAATCTGCTGTCTACCATTATAGGTGCTAGAATAGGATCAATATATTATAATGTCCAATGCTTTTATTACTGAAGAGAGCCTGGAGGCCAGACTACTATAATTTATCTAGTAAATGGAATATTTTATTTTTTCCCATTAGTATTTTTTCTCATTCCCTGGCAGCAAGTGTAGAGTCTTAGAATGTACAATAAAAGGACCTTCAAAATCTCGCATGCCATGTAATCAGATCACACTGCAATGTGCAAAACCATTGCTCCACAAGGCTTTGGATCCATAACACTTTATTTTTCATGCACTAGTATGAAATCATGTCCTCACCTCAAGTTGTTGCAAACAAAATCATTCCTATTGATTCTCATAATGTTTTGAGTGAATGCCTTCTTTTGACTTAAAGAACACTTAGAGCTGGTAAGAAGACCTTGTTTGATAGCCCTTGAGACTGAAAATGAAGTCCTCCTGTCATCTATACAAAAGGCACTGGATTAGTGTAAGCTTTCCCCCATAGTGTGCCTCCAGTCAAGTGTCAGGGGGTTTGCCTCTAAGAGGATATCTATACTCCTGTCAGAGATGTAATTGCAAATGTAGACTTCTCAGAGGTAGCTTTAATCTAACTAACACAGGTAGGTTAATAGAAATATAGGGCTTGAAGGGTCCTCCTGAAGTCATCTAGTGCAACCCTCTGCTCAAGGCAGGATCATTCCTGCTTAAACCATTTGTTTAAACCTGTTTCCTGCTTAAACCATTTGTTTTTAGTCCACTTGGTGGCAAGTGTTCGTCTAATCTGCTCTTTAATATCACCAAGGATTGCAATTCCACAACTACTCTGGCTTATCTATGTAAATGCTTAGCCACCACAATCGTGTGAAAATTTTTCATAATATCCTGACTACATTTCCTCTTTACCAATTTAAGACCATTATTTCTTGCCCCCTACGAACAACGAGAATAATCACCATCCTCTCTGTAACAACACTTCATATATTTGAAGGCTTATCAAATGCTCCCTCAGTCTTCTCTTTCCCAGATTAAATAATCTAAATTCTTCCAACCTTTCTTTGCATGTCATGTTTCCTAGACCCTAATAATTGTTGTTGCTCTCCGCTAGAATGTTTTTATTTTGTTCACATCCTTCTTGAAATGTGGTGCCCAGAAATGGATATACTACTCCAAGCAAGGCTTCACCAGTACTGAATATAGTAGAAGAATCAGTTCCCTTAACTGGCAAATGTCACTCTTATTAATACAAGCCAATACTCTACTGGTCTTTTCAACAGAAGGACACTGTTATAGTCCACTATAACCCCCAGATCCTTTTCTGCAGTACTATCATTTCCCAGTTTGCACTTGTGCATGTGACTGTTTCATCTGAACTGCAGGATTTTGCACTTATTCTTATCAAATTGCATTTAATTAATTTTAAACCAGTTTTCCAGTTTATCAAGGTCATGCTGAATCCTAATTATATCCTCCAAAGTGCCTGCAATTTCTCCCAGCTTTGCATTATCTGCAAATTTGGTAAGTGTGCACTCAATCCCATCCTCTAAGTCATTAATGAAGATATTAAACTATGCCAGACCCAGGGCAGACCTTCAGAGAACCCCCCCTTTTATACCTCTTCCCAATTCCCCCCCTTTTATACGTCTTCCCTGTTCACCAGGCCCCCCCTTGGAGTCACCAGGAACAATGGCCACAAGCTGAGGGAGGATAGGTTTAGGTTAGATATTAGGAAGAACTACTTCACTGTAAGGGTGCCCAGAGCCTGGAATAGGCTCCCCAGAAAGGTGGTGCTCTCACCTTCCCTGGAGATCTTCAAGAGGAGACTGGATAGGCACCTGGCTGGGGTCTTATGACCCCTCCTACCCCCAGTGCTCCTTCCTGCCCATGGCAGGGGGTCGGACTAGATGATCTGTCTAGGTCCCTTCTGACTCATTGATTTTATGATTCAATTGGACATCAAGCAATTGCTGACTACTTTTTGAGCACTATGATCCAAATGATTACAATCCAGATGAAACCACTGGATACATGACCATTTGGATGATTGTGATATGCACTGGCATTAGCAAAGCTTTTTGATACCTTCTCTTATGACACTCCCAGTGATCTAAGAAATGCAGTCCAGATGAAATACTGTAAAATGGATAAGTATTTCCTTAGATCACTAATGAGAATGTTGTGAGAGAAAGGTATCAAAAAGCTTTGCAAAAGTTGATGTATAACATTCTCTGCTCTGCCCCCATCCACAAAGTCCATCCCTTTGTTATAGAAGGAAATCAGATGGGTCATGAGTGACTAGGAGTATAGCTGAGGCAGAATGGAAGGGTGACTAGGAGCCCAGATATCTACCCAAGCATCCAGCTCCTGCTTAAGTCTGTGCTGCTGTGGCCTCACTGCCTACCTAGCTAGGTTAAAGCTAGTTCAAGTTTGTTTCCATATGCTACAATCATCTCTCTGACTGACTACAGTATAGATACACCCTAAGGGGTTAGACAGTAGCCTCTGTTCTATGGCTTGCCTTCCTTTCTTTGCCTCAGTAAGGACCTGGATCCAGTTGCAGGTTCCTCGCAGTCAGACTAAGAGTTGTGGGGGGATGATATGGAGGGTTACACCAGGAAGACTCCTGGAAACATCATGTGTTTGGGTAATTGCACAACATCTCTGAACACACAAAGCATCACATGGCTGCAAGCAGTGGCACTGAATACAGCGCCCTTAAAATAAAGATGCAAACTGACACCAGCTAAATAGAGTCCCTTTATTATTGCCAGAGCTCTGTGCATGAAATAGTCCCATCCTATTGTTTGATTTCCTATTGTTTGATTTCCCCTTAAGTAAATTAGCAGTCAGAGTATTGATTACCATACATTGAAATAATGGCCAGTTTACCTCAAGAAATCAGCCACCCACTAGCAAGGTCAATCCTGCACAACAAAACAGCAATTGCATTTATCTCAGCGCTGACCTTCAGCGATGTCTAGGGAAAGAAGAGCTCTTAAACATGACCTTGATAAAATCACTTCAGTGTACCTCAGTTTCCATCCATAACATTGGGATAATTCATGCCTAGAGTCTTACAGTCTGTCCTTGGATGAAAGATGCTATAAAAGAGGTCCACCCCCCACCAACTATACAGAAGTCTTCCCACTGCAGTCCTTATTTTGACAGAAACTGACAACTTCCTTTTGGAAAGTTAACTAATATTCTTGGTAGTGTGTAGTGATGAGGCATTTAATCAGTAGTAATCATTCAAGACAGTCCTGTTATCTAGATCACAAAGATCTTCTGGTTTTCATTTGACTGGTGCTTTTGTTCAGCAAAGCACAGGAGCTGTTGCAATAGTGTTTGCTGTTTTACAGGATAAAGAGCAAGGATGACAAATGCAGAGAATGGAAAATATAAGAAAAATTGTTTCTCAACACAAGGATTTGAGAGTTTACTGTGAGTTGTCAGTAGATTTTTAAAAGACAACTCTAGAGAATTAACATTCATACAGGGAGGAATTTATCCTCAACAGGTTTCTTTCTGCACTGCATTGAATAAGGGAAGTTAAAGATAAACTTTGCCTTCACAAGCAGGTCCTTCGGAGAAGGACCTGGGACAATACAGATGAATACCCTGGTGAAAGTGCACCACTTTTTATGCCTGTTTACAGAAACAACAGCGATCTGAATGAAGGGCTGCAGGATGTTGCTCATGAGATATGAAGCACTACAGAAGGAGTTACCAAAATTGTAGAGAAAATGCCATTTCTTGTTATCTCTTGTTACATTGACAAACTCAGCCTCTCCACCCCACACTGACTGCAACTATAAAATGTCATTATGGCACAGAGGAGCCCAATATCTTTAATACTCTCCTTTTATTGAATGAAGAATTTACATTTAATAATGTCTAGACAGGAACACTTCTTACCTTTATAAGGGTCATGGCCCAGGGTACCAAGCAATGTTTGGCTAGGGACAAAAGTTACACATAAACAGATTTAAGTGATCAAAAATGGGTTGAAACCTGTAACAGAACAGAAGTTCAGTACACATAAACCAGTTTCAAAATGGCTGGAACTGCTTTTAGATAAACCTAGTTGAATGTAGTATCAGACTTAACTGATTTAGGTCAAACCAGTTGATGAAACTTCTGTCACAGATGCCTTCCTGGTTCAAGTTAAATTACAGTCCCCCACCATCCCAGCACGCTTTTTAACCCTGGGCTGGTCTGTCTCCTCCAGAGAGCAGGGCTGGCCCTGTCCCTCCACAACCTAGCTGAAGCAGTGAGGGCTGGCTCACTGCCTCCCTGGCAAATCCCAGCAGGGATTTGGGACCAGGGAAGGGGGTTAAACTCATCTTGCCCTGAATACAGAGCTGACCTGCCCTGCTGGCTTACTCAATACTGACTGCAGCTGTGGACCACAAACCCTAGAGGCACCTAGAAACTGGAAGAGGAAGTGATGAGCAATTCTGTAGGGTCCTGCTGCTGTGATTGTGGGCTGCAAATCCCAGAGACTGGGATGGGAGAGGGGGCAGCAGGAAGAGGAAGCAAACACAAAGCCCATGCTGGCTATGTGCCAGACAGATGTGCTCTAGCACCACCCAGCTTCTGGCTTGAGCCACTGCAGGCATGTGGCTGCATTTCCTGAATCACAAGTGAATGTCTGTTCATTTGCTTATTGGTTCAACCTTTGCAGCTTAGACTAACCTGCAAAGACTAAATCAATTCGGCCTCAGGCTTTCTGACTGTCTGTACTTAGCCTTTCACTTCCAGGTTTTTAAAGGGTCAAGGCCAAGGGTTTCAGGAGAGATAAGCAGACAGGTGGTCCACCTTCTCAGGATACTTGCCTGGATTGGAGAAGGTAGGGTCGGGTCTCCTGCTTTGTTCTACAACGTACTAGGAATGGGCTCTTAACTGCTCCAGTTGCTGAGATTATAACATGCCTTATGTCTAGGACACCCTGAATAAGTGGACGAAAA
This sequence comes from Gavialis gangeticus, assembly GCF_001723915.1. Lineage (NCBI taxonomy): Eukaryota > Metazoa > Chordata > Crocodylia > Gavialidae > Gavialis > Gavialis gangeticus. The sequence continues at coordinate 9,439,025 of NW_017728964.1, forward strand.
ACAAATGTTAGTGGACCATGGGGCATATAGGAAGGAGGGAGTAGATCTTATGAGGTAGAGTATAATGGATTTGACTTAATGTTTTCTTTTTAGAACCCCTCTTGTTGGGATGGAATTCTCCTTTGTTTCAGGGAGACCTCGATATACCTCTGTGCTCAGGGAGGGCAGAAGTAGGGATATTAACTCATTTGCTTAAAATGGCCCTGAGAAGAGTGGTATCTGAAGGTAACTTTAGTTTCTATCACTGAAAGTGTGGACAAGGGGGAAGATGTTTTTTATTAGGGTGAATATCAACTCCTATTTTTGGGCTCAAGGAGCTGAGCTATTGGCTGCAAAGTCTTTCCCTTCCCTCTTCCTACAGCCTAATGGCAGAAGTAGCAGAGGAGATGTAGTACTTTTCATTGCCCAAAGGGCTGTGAGGGGAGGGTTAGTATTTTCTGTCACCCAAGTCCCACTGCCAGAGGAGAGAACAAAGGTTCTCACCCTGATGGGCTGGAAGACACAATCTCTCCCTCAGCACCATGTGATTGGGAAGACACAGAATAGCCAGTAGAAATTCTCTAATTTCTCCATTCCCCAAGCTCCAGAATGGGCAAAGAGTCTGAATAGTGGCTGAACGATGAAGGAATATCAGTAAGCTCCATTGTGTTTAGCAATTGCATTATTTTGTTCACCCAGTCCTGGCTAGACCACACTCCCACATGCCTGTGGCTTCTGGAAGATGTGGTTCTATTGCATCACTGTCCTGTATTGGGCAGAATACCCACAGGAATGATTCAATGAGAAAACTTGCATCTTCAAGCCAAGTGACAAGACGTCATCTAATGTGTTTGGCATTTGTCCCAGAATTTTTTCTGTTTATTGAAGGTGTTACCTCTACTAATCCCAGAGGTGTCACAGCACAGTGACAGTGCCAAGATCTGAGTAAGCATCTTGGAAGTCTCAATATTCAATTGCATATCAAAGACATGTATTTAATACACAATTAATGTGACAAAGACTATCTCGGTGATAGCCGCAACAACACATGCCATCAGCTGTAGTGTTTAGCTTGGGTAGCTTCACTAAAGGCAGTTATTTTATTCATTTTGTGGTGCCAATAGGCAACAAATTACACCGTTCCTAAATGCATTTAATATGCAATCTCACTTACATTATCTATTTTGTTCACATGTCCCAGCTAGTATGCATACAAGTATTATGGTAACACATGCTAATTAAAAGCCAATTATTCATTAAAAATGAATAATAAAATAATAAAACCATTGAATCTCCTTAGCTATCACTAGAATAGTACATACTGGGTGTGTCTACATGTGCATTAATGCACTTTAGTTAATTCACATTAAATCTAGTACCACTTTCACATGTGCTCTGGGGATGGGAGGAGGCAAAGCTTTATTTAGGGTGGGTCTGACAGCCACTCTAAATAAAGCACTGCTGCATCTCATGTATCAGCATCCTCACACTTAAAAATGAAAGCAGAAGCACATAATCTAAAGCTCTTTTGATGAGCTGTAGTTCAAGTGCTCCCGCTGCCATTTTTAAGCATGGGGATGCTGATACACGAGAAGAAGGAGGCTGTTGGAGTATGGTAATTGCCACACTCCATTAGACTTGATTAATAGAGTCTGCTTCAACGCACTGGAATTCCAGCATGTTGAAGCAGCCTCTGTGCTCGTGTATAGGCACCCCCCACTGTGAAGTACTAGGAAAATGTGCATTAGCCTGTCTTAATGTGCATTAACTAAAGAGCATGGGGCACCTATACATGAGTGCCAAGGCTGCTCTGATGTGCTGGAATTCCAGCTCCCAGAGTCACTCTAATTAAAATGCTGCCCCACCCCTCCCCCCAACCTCTGGATCATGTGTAAAAGTGCCCACGGTTTTTAAGTAATGCTTAATGCACATTAGCCTATTTTAATGCATATTAACTAAATAGCATTTTTTTAGAGATGCTTTAATGTGCATTAAAATAGGCTAATGTACCTTAAAGCGCACATGTAGACATGCCCATTTATTGCTAATTTAGAATAGATCAACTGTGTTTAATCTGCAGCCCTACTCTTACATAACACCTGAATCCATAGCGCCAGTTATTTAGAAAGGATTTACAGTGTTGCTTGTTAGCATTACACAGCCAGCCTTGACTGAGTGACAATCAATACAATGTATTTGCTCACTTTTGTATTAGCACACATGAATGTTTCCAGCTGTTACAATGAACTGGGTTGTGTCTCAGTCATCAGAATATGTGCAGCTTCATTAAGTTTTGCCTTTTTAAGTAGTTGGTTTACTCTTGTTTAATCTTCCAGATAGACCACCTGAAACCTGCTCTCCTTTGTTTGTATTATTTGAGGTTTTATGCCTCTGGCTGGGTATTTTACATAACTTTATCTTCAGGCTTCAGAAACATAGTGGAAGAGAATCAAAGTCCACAGGGAGCTGAGAGCACTTGATGTTTCTTGATTTAAGAACCATTCAAAGTTTTAGCTGCCAGAAAAGGGAAATATAGGCTTTTGTATGTTCTGTATTTTGTATACATTTTTGCTGTAAATTAATATTTGTGTTACAGGCCAGCAGGCTCATAAACAAGGCCAAGTTAAGCTAGCAGAACATGCTGGCAGCTCCCCAGTGTAAACATCACAATAATGAGTAATCTGGTGGGACTGTGGTGTGTAATCAAGTGGGACTAAAAAATGAAGACCTCACTGGTCACCCTTGCAATATTCATATATGCACGGTTGTATCACAGTATTTTTTGGAGGTCAGAGACCCCAGAGGACAACACGATCCAGTTTATGTGCTTCACAACTCCTGAGCTTCTAGTGAAGAATCAGGGCAATATAAGCAAACTTGCAGAAGTACGGACAGGCAATGAAGTCTAACTAGAGGCAGTCTGTGGTGCTACCTGTAGCTAGGGTTGCTCAACACTTCCCCTTAAGATTTTGTTCTCAGTTGTTCACACATTTTCAAAACTCCGCTGTTTGGGCTGAAGGTTTCCATGCTGGGTGTCTGTCTCAGGCAGAATTTTGTTTCAGAAAGATTCAGCCAAAATGGTTGATCCATTTCTGAAAATGAAGAATGTTGGTTTGTAATTGTTAAAAGCAATCCAGAGAAGACCAGTGTTTCCATACGCACCCACTGGAAATTTCCAAGCCATTCAGTACCACTCAGTGACCAAGCATGGAACAGAAACTCTCCAGAATAAATATCTATAACCTGTTACATGTCAGAAGCACTCCAACAGCAGGTGCCAGTACAGCTAAAACGTTCTTCTTTCCCCTCCTACTTTAATGTTTTCCTTTTTACTTCTTCCAGGAACCATGGCCTGAAAATCAGGAGATGGTGATAGCTTAAAGGGATTTCAGCTCATTTGACTTCATAAAACCGTCCTCCTAAATCATCTTCAGTGGGAAGTAATAGAGTGAAGTTTAAACTCTCCTAAGAATATTTTCCTAAGGTGCTTGTTTGAACTCAGACTATGATGTAATTACAGGACAATTTTGCTCTGTTGCTCCCTGGGAACTTCATCAACAAGTTACAAGAGTGCCAGTAATCATTCTCATTTATTAAGCCAAGACATCAATTCACCAAAATTGCTCTGTTTGCCCTTTCAAATCATTGAAGAGCATATGGATCCTAATAAACAGTAACTGAAGGTGCACTTATTTGGCTTGGTTCTAAGTTTCTCTTTCCCTTGATCTTATTATTTCTCAAAAGAGAATAAGACATTCAAATTTCCTAAACAAATATTAAAAGCTAGGGCCAGATCCAAGAAAGGACTTACATGCCTATAAGTTCTACAGCAACTACATTTTGAGTCATCTGCTGCCCAGAGAGGAATCCAAATGTCAGATCTCACAATTGCGTTTGGTTTTATGCAATGACTATTTAAAGTAAAATGTACAAACTATTCCTGAAACCCTGAGCTCTTCCGTCCCTGCAAAGTGTCTCAACCATTAAACTAGAGCAGTGGTTCCCAACTTTTTTGGCCTCAAGGCACCCCTCCTTTGATTCCAGGCACCCATCCCCCAGAAAATGACAGCTCTTACTTTTCATTCATTTTTTGGCTACAGAAAAATAATAGAGTAATTCTCCTGTTGCAAAGAACTCAGAAAGACCAAAACAGGTCAAAATTATTTTAATGCTGTGAAGTCCCCTGGGCTTATCTTGTGAATCATGTTTGTACACCTAACAGTACTAACATTGTGTGTACCCCACAACACCCTTTAAAGGGTCTCCAGGCACCCCAGGGTGCCACAGCACCACCTTGGTTGAAAATCACTGGGGTGGAGTCATACTCTCTCTTTCTTACTTCTTTCCTTTAGGAGTCTTAAATCTAGTCATATAGTCCCCTCTGGTCCCCTCCCCCAGCCCCCTACTTACCAGCTGCAGCCACAGGGGCTGCCCAAATCATCAAAGCTCTTTGAATCTTTGGAAAAGATTCAGAGAGCTTTGAATTGATTTGGACCTTTAAATTGGTCCTGATTCAGTTTGGATACAGAGATTCGGCCACTGAATTGGGCCGAATCTCCTCCGAATCGAATCACCACCCGAAGCTTTGCACAGCTCTACTAAGCATGCACAGAAGACAGGATGGCAGATACTTAGGGAACTTCCAGGTCAAAAAAGGTGGTGCCTGGTGACTTTAGACAGCGTGTATAGTGGCTTCTTGAATTACAATTGTGGATGTAGACAACAACATTCTACTGAAGTTGTCTTTAGGCACCTAAGTCATGCTGTCTCTTTTGGATCTATCCCTTATTAACACACGGTAGCTGGGAAAACAGCATTTTATAACAATTTCCATTTTGGCAGCACTGAACAGAAAACAACCTGCACAGTAGGTTCAAGAGTGGGCACAAATGCAATGCAGCAACAACTCACATAATTAACATTAACACAAAGATAATAGGAATGTTAAAGTAACCTGTAGACATAGGATATAATCATAATTGAGAGCATAATTATGGGTTCTTAGCAGTCATGTAACTTGGAGGACCTTAGAGTGGCTGGTTAAATACCAGTAAATTCAGAAAACATTATTTGTGGTGACCAAATAAAATATGTATTTTTATTTCATTTTAAGGTTGTAGGTTTCCCCATGACAAGAAGCTTCTCCTGTCTTCTACTGAACCACATTCCAGACTGTGCACACAATAGATTCGGAAAGCTCGCAGCAAATGTTCATTATTGTGAGCCTCAAGGATGTCTCAGGAAGGATCCATCAAGATAATGGTAATGGATAAGGGAAGAGCTGGTCAATAATGGACCCAGTCTAGGATTAAATGGATCAGAGGAGTTAGCCTTCAAGCAAATTAGCAGAGCACACAGGGGTAAATACTAATGGTATTTGTGCTATTTCTTTTCATTAGATAAATGGGTAATTTCTGATGTCAATGCAGGCTTCTCTCACCTGAACTGAATTTACTTTAAGAAGAAAGTGATTCTTCATTTGGAGAACTTTGGAAATTGTGGAGCAGAAATTGCTCAGCAACAAAGTAAGCTTTCTAGGCAAAGATAAATAAATGTAGCTATTGGTAATATTACCACCTAGACCATTCTGCTTTCTTTGGTAACCTTTATGTTTGTTTCTTGGGTTTTTTTTTTTCATTTCAATTCATCTTGCTATCTGCACAGAATTATTTCAAGATTTTTCCTCGTTGGAGATTAGAGTTAGTTTTAAGGTATAAGGGTCAGCTGTCTGGTTACTAGAATTTGGGTTTTTAACATACTGCCTTTTAGGTTTTACGTTAGGAGCACTGCACAACCTTACTGCTAGGGGGGTTAATAAACCTCCCGAGTAAATTTAAACTTGTTAATGTTCTCATCTTAAAGTTTTGCTTTTAAAAAGCCCTTGCCCCCCATTGGGGCCATAGGGTCATACATGGGATGATGATAAACAGACCAGGAGGATGTGGCAACCCTCAGATGTGTGGAAGGTAGGAAACTGTTCTGTTGACCCTCTTCTAAGCTCTTATTTCTTAGTGCCTTTTTTCTGAGGAGCAGTGTTGAAGAATATTGCTGCCCTTCTCCTGAACCTGTTTCAGGGGCTTTTAGTTCACTTTCCTGAAGAAGTGAAGTTCCCAGAAACCATGATACTGAATCTGTGTGTTTTCTAGCGTAGTTTGTTTTATCTGTGTTATGCTAGTCCTTGAACTGAGGTGGTAAATAGTGCAGACTTTTTTTCCAGGAGGAGACTCTGCCCCAAAAGCTGACTTTAAAAAGGTGGCAGCAGAGTCTCTTGCTGCTTGCAACAGCTTCTTCTCAAACTGCTGTACATTACAAAGTTGATTTTCTAAAGACTAAAAGGGGCTCACCTACTAAGAAAAAAAATCTAGCAGACCTGAGTAGCAACACCACGTGGTGACTTCTGTTGTAACATTTGTGCATCCATGTTGGGTAGCAAAGGGAATGGAGGCAGAGGAAGACACCTACCCTTGTAGCAAACCAGTGTCAGATTTGGGACTAGAGACTAGATCTTGTGATTGCCACTGTTTATGCCCAAGATGCACCTGTGCGGTGCTTATGTGGACATGACTGTACTGCTGTTTATGAAAGGCTGTATCAGCAAAGGATGCTGTCAGCATCAGGGGTCTGCGTAGCTGGATGGCTTAAAGTAGGGGTTGTCAACCGGGAGTACACATACCCCTGGGGGTACTTGGGAAGGCCCTAGGGGGTATGCGCGGGTGGGTGGGGACAGAGCGCTGCCACCCAGTACCCTGCACCGCCGCCTCCTCCCAGGAGCAGGGCTGGGGGATGGGGAAACCCCTGGATTAAAGTTTACTGTCCCATTATTTGTGCATCTCTGGAGGAGTAGACAGTATTGCCAGCAGGAAGGGAGAGTTTGCTCTAAATGAAGGTTTATCATAGAACAAAGTGTTCCCTATAAGTGAGTGCTACAGCCAGAATAACAGTAGCATTTCCACCAAATATGGGGCCTAATACAGGAGCAATCTGGCAAATGAAAAACATACCCTAGCCTGTGCTAAACAGACTGGCTGTGGGTGGTTGGATTATGCAGACCCAGTATTGAACAGCTAGTGCATAGTGTTGCTGAATGAGACAAGATAATAGAACAGGAACAGTTTTATAAATGGTTGTATATTTAAAAGATCCTCTTCTGTGAGATTTGCGGAACTCCAAGACAGAAAATAGAGAGGATAGAGATTATAATGGAGCTATTGTCCATGACTGGTGGGGGAGCATGACAAAGAATCTTAGCAAGTCCCTTTCTTCCCGGGTCTATACAGTTTTGGTCCTGAGATGGATGAGGCAGAAAGGAAACATACAAATGACATTCATCGTTTTCATTTTGACGTGCTCTTTTGAAAGTACAGTCACGTTGGTTTAAATATCAGTCTTTATAGCTTGATTCTTAACAGCCCTTCAATGCCATTTGGGATGAATGAGTTTCAGTGAATGGAACAATCACTAGCCCACAGAAATCATGGCATGGTTTTGCTCTGAGGAGTAACTGAGACTCTGTCGGTATTATGTTTAATGGTCTCTCTCTAGAGTTTTGCTGTTTACAAATGGAAGATTTTTCTTTTCTAATTGTTAAACCTGTTAATTCCAGAGAGTGAGTTCAGTTTATTGTCTTCCCACCTATAACACTGGCTCCATGGAGATGTTTCTTAGGTGTAGCTGGGGCTCCTACCCTATCCCTTCCTGAGTTCATGATATAGGTGCAAGGAAGGACTCTGCTTGGCTTGTAGAACCAACAAAGACAAAGGGACAAGCAGTTGGAAAAGGTGTTTTTAATCCTTTTACTTATGCCTGTGGCTCTACAGTGGTGGGGGTTAGATTAGCCCAGGGGAGGGAGGGAGAGAGAGAAAGAGAGAGAGGGAGTACCATGCAGTTTACATGGCTGGTAATGTTATTGTTCTAACAGGAACCACAGTTGAAAGCAAATGTGGTGCCTAAAGAGGTCTACTGTATAGCAGCACTTACAGAAACAGTACCATGTATAATAGCTAATGCACAATACATCACACTTGTGATCTGAGCAAAGGTGCTCTGGAGTCTTTGAGAGACCTTGTCCGTGAGAGCCCCTCAGTGCCAGTGTTATAGAGAGTTTCTTTTCCGAGTACGTTTACACATCGCAGAATGCTCCTAAGAACAGGTTCCAGTGTGAAGTCTCAATCCAACTCCACAGGAATTAATTTTAATTATTAGCTTCAAACTAAAAGAACTCCTAAATAAATAAGTAAAAAATGCTACTAAATATTTCCGCTGCTGTGATTGTGATGGTTCAAGAAGCTGCCTGGATTACATCAAAACTTCCTTCTGCAGCAGCTTTCTCATTGATAATTTGAATCACAGCCTGTCGTTATGGATACAGTTGCAACAATTCTACTAAAAGGGATGGATAAAATGATTTCTGAATCCGTACAGTGTCCCATACCAAATCAAGTGCCAGATTCTCCAGACCGCAACAGTAACTGAGGCAGTTGGTCAATAATATCGAACTCTGTTATATAGCACTTTTCATCAGTGGATCTCAAAGTACTTTACAAAAGAGAGCAGAATCACCCTCATCTTCCAGACAGGGAAACTGAGGCACTAAGCTATGAAATGATCTGGTCGAGGTTGCCCAGATGGCCTGTGGCAGTGCTGGGTCTCTTTAGTCCCAGTATAGTATCTTATTCAATATATGATTGTAGCCAGTTTATCCTTAATCTTTACCCAGGAGACCTAAAGGTAAAAATGAAGTGTTTGGCACACTGTCTCACAAATACAAGGCCCCAAAGATGTTATAAATAATTATCCTTCACAGCTCCTATGAGTGAAGAGGTATTTGCCTCGTTTTGCACCTGGGGAAACAGACACAGATGGGGAGAGTACTTTGCCCAGGGTCATGCAGCAAACCAGTGGCAGAATCAGGAATAGACCCCAAGACTTTTTTAACCATTAGACAGCTTTTTCTAACTTAGGCAGCACATGCTAGGAGGAGTGGACTTCAGGGACCAATAGGCTCAGGCCAGTCATTGCTGCTTGATGGTGTCCTCCATGTGTAGGTCAAGATTTCTAGGACAATGGCCGATCAAGTTTTCCTCCTATGGTGTTCAAGAGTGACATCTTTAATGCAGATTGTCCTTTTCTGTTACTTATTATTGTAATGTGGCTTTGCAGGGCTAACAACTGTGAATCTGCAATGCTTTTAGGGCGTTTATACATGTGCTCTGGGAGATGAGGGGGGTAGGAGGTGCTTTAATTAAAAGTGTCTGAAGCGTCATGTGTATTAGTGTCTTTGTACTGAAAAAGGTGGCGGGCGCTTTGAACTAAAGCTTGTTGAGCAAGCTTTAGTTTAAAGCAGCCCACCATCATTTTTCAGTGTGGGGGCGCTGATACACATGATGCAGGAGGCTGCTGGAGCGCGGTAATTTCCACACTCCAGCAGACTTGATTGATCTGTTCTGACTTGCTGGAATTGCAGCATGTCAGAGCAGTCTCCCTGTATGCATATAGGAGCCCTTAATGCACATTGCTCAGCATGACATAGACTCAAGCCAGTCATTGCTCCTTGATGGTGCCCTGCATGCGTGGGTCAAGATTGCACGTGAAGGTTTTGTATTGACAAAACCAGCTATTGGGGCATGCCAGAAATCCAGCTGTACCTAACACACTGTCAGGGAAACAGAGAATTGTATTAAAAGATGCCTTTATAGCTAGGGTATTGGATACAGTTCCTCCAGGTCAGTAATTTTTATTTAAAAACCTGGTTTTGGTTTCAAAATGAATCAAAATATACGCTTTCATTTTGTTTAGAGTTCAAAGGTAATTTTGGCTTTAGGAAACCAAAACACTTTAGTTTACCATGATTATTTTTTGTATTTTAATTTCTCCTATATATTTTATTTTCCCTATTTTTTCCCACAAAAATTTCCATTTAAACACATTTTCATTTCAGAATATTTAAACATTTAATTTGAAAAAAAAATTTGCTTTGAATTTTTTATATGAAAATTAGACAACATTATTATAAACAATATTTCTTACCATGTTTTCTAATGGGAAATCATTTTTGCTCAAAACAGTTAAAATGGCCTTAGCTTTCTGAAGTTCTTCCTTGATATATTTTATTTTTGCAGGGAAATAAAACTTTCCATATAGATAACTAAGTGGTTCATTGCAACTAAAGGTAATTTCATTTTAATCCCACTTCCTCTTTAATTGAGCTTTGAAAAATTCATGAGCCCAAGACTTGTAGTGTCCCCCGGAGAACTTAGAAATCTAATTTTTTAAATTGAAAAGCATGACCCTATCAGCACTTCTATTGCTACAATAAACAAGCAAAGGAAGCTGGGTAGAGTATGAGTGAGATTTTTGTGGCAAGCTGTCTCCAGATAACCAGACTGCAATTAAAAGCCTCTTCAGTGCTGGTGTGATGAGCTAGAAGGGTGAGGACCTATGCTCTGAATTTCGGGAACAGATCTGAAGCACTGATCCGGTTGTGTAATGGGAGAAGCGCTGATTCGAGTCACAAGAACATGCAGTCAGCAATAGACCTGGTTGGATGAACAGAGCCGTTTGACAGAACTGTGTTTGTTGAAATATGTAATTCTGTCACAATTGAAATGCTGGGCAGAATTGGCTTCATTTAATTGGAATTTTGTTTTGGAAGAAATGAAGGAAGACACCATCAAGGTCATCCTGTGGTGTTTTCAGAAAGAAACATATTTTTGTTTTGAATGGACTTTATTTCAGCTTTTTGGGGGATTATAACACATGGTCTTTACAACATGCACTAGAAAAAGGCAAATCCAACACATGTGAGTCAGCTGGAAATAAAGTTTATTTTGAAATTTCCCTTTATGGGGAGTTTTGAAATGTTTGGGTTTTGTTCTTATTTAGAGCATTGTCTCTTCTCTGTCGCCTTGGGTTGGGAACAGACTCCTAGCTACACACACAGCAAAACATCTGGCTATAAAATTATGCCAAAAAACCTTTTCTGAGAGGAGGATGGTGGGGTGGGGAGAGGAAGAGGAAGACTGCATGAGGTTAAAATCTTCAGGCTTCCAGGTTGTCCAAGAAACTTGTCATAGCATGAAGGTCAGACCAGCCCACCCCATACGTTCAGCCAATGCAGAGTCTGCCAAAGCTCAAAGCAGAGCTATCTGAGATGCCAGCTGTCAGCTAGCATCAAGGGAGCAAGAGTACGAAGTATGGCAGCTGCTGGAGAAGCCAGTGAGAGGAAAGGAAAGAAAAGAACAAAGACCACTTGGAGTCTGTGCTGCCCAATCCCCAACATCAGGTTTTTAATGCAATGCCCTTGAAACCATCCTGCATTACTGCATGGAAAGCGCAGCACAGCAGGAAATGCCCAGCCCCAGAACAGCATTTGGGCAATCGCCTTATGTCTCTCCTGACACAACTTATTGAAGCGTAGGAGAGTACTGTCTTCATTTTGCCCTTCCCTATGCTGACTGAAGTGAATTGGGACTGGGTGAGGCTCTTAAAATATCAGGCATTTGAATTAGTGGGTAATTTCCTACTAATTTAGATCCAAATTTTAAAAATGAACCCATGCTATTTTCAGTTCTTGTTGGAGAAAGATATTGCTTCCTGATTAATGCAGTGGACAGCTCTTGACAACAGCTCTTGGCCACAAATAAGAGACCTGATTCACTGTAGACTTGTTACCTGTGCATTTAGCACAGTGCAAACCAGTCGGGGATGCTGATAGTACTAGTGTAAAATGACTACACAAAGTGCAGCGTGGTGGATAATTACTCCCTGGAGAGCACTGTATCACTGTACTAGCAGCATGCTCTCAATAGGTTGGGTAAAGAATGGTTTGTATCCATGCATATGAAGATTTTTCTTACTTTTTCCATGAATTGGGGCTCAGTACAGTGTTCTATTTTTCCTCTCAGTGAGAACATGCCTCACTGGAACACAGAGAAAAACTCCACTGAATGAAGATACTTCGAAACTGTATCACCAAATGAGATGAAAAAAATCTGCTAAATGAGAAAAAATGTTTAAAAGTATTTTGATTTTTTTAAAAAAAAGAGCAAATAGTAGTTGACACAAATTTAGCTTAATTAAATGCCAGTAATTTTTAACGTACAAGTAATTTGGTCATTTTTTTGGCTGGAACACAATAAGAAAACTGCCAAGCTATTTCTATTAAAATGAGCTACAATACATGGCACCTATTACAATTCAGCTCATTAATCTTCATATATGTTCTGTGAAGTGAGTATATAAGATATGCCACCCCTATTCTGGAGGTGAGGAAACTGAGGTGAGAGTAAATGTCTCTTCCAGGATTCCTGAGGGAGGCTATAGCAGAGCTGAGGTTTAGAACATAGGCATTGCTAGATCTTGGACATGTTTTTGGATCACACTTTCCTCTTATCAAGTTATTACAATAGAAATGGATTTGGGTTTGTAGCTAGAGACTCTTTTTTGAACTAGTTCTTTTCTATATCTTTTCTTGTACTGATTAACATGTTTTAGTTTGTGAACAGTCTACATCAATTTGCCTAGATGGTAAAAAACATAATTGAAAAACAATGTTGGTGCGGAGAGAGGAAATGCATTAGAAGGCAGAAACTGTAGCAGAAGACCAGAGGTCTAGGTTGATTGCATATAATCAATGACTCAAAGTCCTCATTTTAATATTTTATTAACTAGGTCTTCATCTGCCAGAGAGTCTATGAATAAGATAATAAAACAAGCAGCAATACATTAAACATCTGTAGGTTCAAAACACAGATGACCTGCAATATCCCTGACTAGTTTTATACCCAATTTCTGCTTGGACTAGAGATAATACTATAAAAAACCCTTCAGATAATTTTTCTTTGTTTCCCCTCTAGTTAAGTCATAGAAGATAGTGGGCCCAGATTCTGAAAGGCGTTTAACTGGTAAATGTCTATCGCCCACTGAAATCAATTGATTATTGGCATAAATCAGGAACCTTAATTTGGACACCTCTTCTTCCAGAAGTCTAAACCTACAGTGTTAAGAGGACAAGGTGAAGGGCATTAAAGCTAGGTTTGGAACAATTCCAAAAGATTACAGGCTGATACTCATTTTTTCTGAGTCAAAATCATAGGCAGTGGGAGAAAATATTATTTGAGGGGGCTTAGTGAAACTTAAACTTGAAGGACACTTCTACTGTGCTGCTTTTGGGTGCGGAGGGCTGGGGATGTGGGGGGTGGTGCAGGGTGCACTCACCTGCCTCCTGGCCCTCTTTCCCACAGGGCCACTGCGGGGCTGGTGTGCGCTGGTGCTGTACGCAGTGGCGGAGTGTGCAGTGGGGGTGCTGTGGCAGTGGGGCATAGTGGTGGCACTGAAGCAGTGGAGCCGCATGGAGCCTGGCTGCATGCTGATCAGCACTGGGCACTGTGGGACGGCTGTGCCGTGGTGTTGCTGCTGTTGCCAGCCACCATGAAATTAGTTTGGGGGGCTACACCCCATTAGCCCCGGCCTTCTGCCTACCTAGGCTCAAAATAGGATGACAGGAGAAACTGTGCTTCAGGAATAATTATCACAACCCTGATTTTTTTTCCCCTCTTATTTTTTTTTGCCATCAAAAAAGGGTGCTGGTTGTCTATCAGTGCAGTCCAGACTTGCTTTAAGTTTTTCCTTTTTGTAAAGGTCACTTATTAGTAATTATGGACATGCTTTTACTGGATCTCATTTTGATAAGGATAAACAAATAAATCACTAGGATTTACTGAAAAAAACCTATGCCCAAAAATAATAGGTTGTATGCAGAGATTTCTACAACGTAGGTAAACAGTACTGTTAAACAGTGTGTATGGTTTGCTTGTTGGTCTCTCTCGGAGGGTCACGGGTTGGTAGAATGTCTACTGTAGCCCCCAGTTTTATTTTCAAATTCTTTTCATCTTTTATTTTAATCCAGATGAGATTAATTTAATTTAATATACTTTTGTATTGTTGTATTTTAATACTTTGTTTTAAAAAAATGTAGTGCCCTTCTGCCATTCGTGTGCTACTTTCTTATTGGTTGAAATCAATCAGCTATGGTGACAGGTATCCTTAAGCATCACATCAGTGATACAGAGACTGACAGGACTTGTCTACCTAAATGCTTGCTGCTCCATGCCTTTTTCCTTTTCCCTTTAGTAAAGGGAAAAAGTAGATTGAACAAAGATGGCTTGTTGGCTAAATTCATTTGGAGAAAACTGCAAGACAAAGCTGAATTCAGTACAATAAATGAGTAGCATCTATAGTATAACATATTTCTTAAGTCTTAAATTGGATGGCAAATTAATTGAGCAGATAAATCTATTTCACACTATTAACTTATGGAGAATATTGCTCCATCAGTAGAAGTAGAAGTTAATAAGACCAATATGTTGAAAATAGCTTAATAGATATGAATTTTCCTCTGACCTTATGCACTCTTTCTAATTAGCATATCCTTGCTGATAGATAAAGACATCAAAATAACACATAATATTTAATGCACTCTCAGTTCTGTCAGCATTTGTCTGTTTCACAGATTCCCGGGAGATGTGTTAAATAGTTCCCTCACCTCTTTACAGAATGGATGAGGTGAATGAGCAAAGTCAGATATTATGCTGAGCCTCATTATTTTTTCTTCTTTTTAACAAGTGATGTTACAGGGTAAACAATCTTGTGCTTGAGAGGGATCCTGTTCAATTTATTTTTAATTCACATTGGGATTTTCATAAAGGTCCTTTTTGTCATTGTGCAGTCAATTTGAATAAAGTGATGGAAATATGTTGGAGAAGTTTGACACACTTACTTGGGTGCTTTTCTGTGTGGCGCAAAGCTGCATATATGAATAGTTAAGATTAAAAGAAAAAAAATCACTTGTGCTTTGAAATGCTTCAGTTTCCAGTTCTCAAACTTGAAGCAACTTAAACAGAACAGCTCAACAGCTTTCTAAGGAAACATTTTTCTGTCAGGAAATTCTGATTTATTTAAATCTTACCTTTTTTGCAGAAACACATCAATTTCATCAACATTTTCAGTGGAAATTTATCAGAATGTTTAACTGAGACATTGTTTTAGTTCAATTTATTTATAACATACTGCTTTGTATAAATCATACTATTTAGGTCAAAACAACAAAATAAAAGTGCAGCATTTTGATAAAGTCAATGTGTAGTACATTTTGAACTATTTCATTTTGCACCAAGCTCTAAGTTGTCAGGTTTTTGACATTTGTAATGCTGTAATTTCAAACGGATGGTGAAAATTCCATTTTTTGGTCAATTCTTTTTATAGCAGCTTGCTTTTTCAGGAAGTGTTGGCCATCCACCCTCTGAAAATCAGGCATCTTTCTGGTGTTTTACCTTGGGCATCAAATCTAGAAGGTGCCCAAAATTGCTAGTTACTTTCAAAATGTTCTTG
>NW_017728964.1:9459390-9466091 GCF_001723915.1 Gavialis gangeticus
CCATTTTTTGGTCAATTCTTTTTATAGCAGCTTGCTTTTTCAGGAAGTGTTGGCCATCCACCCTCTGAAAATCAGGCATCTTTCTGGTGTTTTACCTTGGGCATCAAATCTAGAAGGTGCCCAAAATTGCTAGTTACTTTCAAAATGTTGTTGTTTCTGCCCAACTTCTGTTGATAATTTAAATGTTAACAAGATTGTGCTTTACTTAAAACAAATAGCTTTCCAACTGGGGTATGCATACCTTCTCAGAGGTACACAATGCTTTCCCAAGGGATATGTCCCTAAATTGTAATAATGGTGGTAGAGCTGACTGGTCAATGCATGGCAAGTAAGGGCGTTGTAGCATGCTGACATTAGCATTGGCACTCTTCCTAAGGAATGAGCATGCAGAGATATATTGGATATAGTGGGTCTGAGCAGCATTATTTTGCAGGTAAAGAGGTATGTGGCCAAAATTTTTGAAAACCACTGTCTTAAAACTGTGTGACAAAGTTGTTGGCTTCTCTTTCCATCTTCCTTGTCATTTTGAATTCTGGAAGGAAGGTCTTTTTGTGAAATGTCTTATACAGGAGAGCTAATCATATCAGAGCCACCTTATCTTTCCATATTACAAGGATGTTTGAGTTCTCTTGTAACATCAATAGCTGTTTATTGTTCTTATTTCTATAAGCAGTAGGGTTTATGGATCCATACCACTCTCTCTCTCCCTCTCTCTTTTTGTTTCCTTCCTCTCATTCCTCTGTTCTGTTCCATCTGTCTTGGGAGCCTCAGTGTGAAAGCAGCAAATTTTTATTGTCATTAATGAATTCTGGAGGGAATTTGCAGAATGAGCATCATTACCTGCCCTGTGCCAGTGTTTAATACTCCCTCACTTTTGGTAGCATTAATATTCCTAAACTAGGAGAAAAAGATCTCATTCCATGTTCAGGGGAAAGATCCAGAGTCTCATTGTGTCAATGTATTGTCTTCTAAATTCCCTTCCTTCCCATAGTGACTGCAGAAATTTTACAGAAGCTTAAATATAAGATTTGGGTAAAATCTAAGTTGGCTTGTTTCAGTTCAGGACAAAAAACAAGTGGTGCATGTTGGTGGGTGTGAATGCCTCCATGGACCCCATGGGTGTAGGTTATAGCTGTGTTGGTATACACATAGGCAGACAAGGTTCTTTGGGTAAATCCGATATCTTTTATTAGACCTACTCAGATAGTTGGAAAAATTCTTCTTTGCAAGCTTTTGGGCACAAACGTTCTTCCTCAGGCTGAGGAAGCGTCTGCAGATGGTCTGTGCTCTTCTTGGATGTAGGGTAAAGCATCCAGAGGCCAGTACGGATGCAAGAAAGCCAGTTAGTTAAAATGTAAATTGAGGTGGTCAGTAGGTGAGAGACAAGGGTGGGGGGAAAGGTGGAATGAAAGTAGCTGTAGTTAAAGGATGAGAGACAGGATGGGGGAGGGGAAAAGAATAAAAATAGCTCGTAAAAAGTGGAGGGTTTACCTGGGGAGTCAGATGTTAGGCAGGTTATAATGTGTCATTAATCCAATGTCTATATTTAGTCCATTATTTTTTTGTATCCAGTAAGTTGATGAAATGAAGTTCATGGGCTCATCTGTGGAAGGTATTTTGTAAATTCCCGTTGAGAATTAGAGCTGAGAGCTTGGAGAGAGAGTGGTTTTCTTGTGAGAAATGTGCCCCCACCAGTAATTGGGTATTCCTGTCTTTGATAGATTTCTAGTGTATGTTCATTCAGGTGCACAGTTGTTGCTTGGTTTCTCTTACATATTTTCCATCGGGGCATTTGGTGCACTGGATAAGATATATAACATTTCTGGAGGTGTAGCTGCAAGATCCAGGAATGTTGGTGGTTCTGTTGTGGGGTATAGTAATTGTGGGGATGGTGGAGATGTGTTGGCAGGTGTGAGAGGAGCAGTAAAAGCCCCTCTAGGATGTCCCAGACCCCTGCCCCAGGCACCCTGATACTCACTATAGAGACAGGGTTGAGCAGCAGCTGGGCAGAACCGCAGATGCAGGCTTCACGATTCCGGAGCTGCCTGAAGCTGCGGATCAGCGCGGGATGTGGGTGGAGCTTCAGAGAAGCACGGGAGGCTCAGAAAGCAGCTGGGAGAACAGCTGTGTGGCGGGCAAGGGAGGAGCGGAGCGCTGACACGGAGACGCTGGAAGAGCAGAGGAGGATCGCCCAACTGGAGGAGAGAGAGAGAGAGCTGACAGGTGACGGGAAGGGTCTGGTTGGGCAGAGAGGCAGCCCAAGCCTGAAGAACCAGGGGATGCCTGGGAGCAACACTGCTACAGGTATGGTAGTGAGAGATGGTGGCAGAGAGCTGCTAGCCTGTGCAAGAAGCCCAGCAGGGAAGGAGCAGCCCAGTGAGGGAATCGTGCACCTCGCCTGCTTCGAAACAGCCTGGGAGTGACCCCAGGTCAGTTGGGACCCAGAAGCGGTCATGTGGGGGAGACCAACCAGGGTGGGAAACGGGGCGCCTGCCCCCCCCTTCCCATGGACACTGGGAGAAAAGGGATGAGTGAGTCCCCCCTTTTGTTTTTCTTTCTCCATTTTGAGTGACCAAGTGGACTCTGGGAGATAGGACCCCAGGGGCTCATTGGCAGAAGGCCGAATATTTTCCATTGGTTCATTTCTGAAGCCCTAGTTAGCCCTGAGACAGGGCAAGTTTATGAGCCCAAGCCAGCCTGAAGCCAAGGAACTGGTGGTGGGGAGATTGTGTTGGCCAAGAAGGCCCGGTGCACTGTGGGTGGGTGACCCGGGCGAAAGGAGAGACCATCCAGGGGAAGACCTGCTGGGTACAGCGTCTGTCCAGGCCTTGGAATTGGTGAGGGTGGGGTAAAGGGAAGGTTTGGAGCCCCAAGAAGAAAAGACTAGGATTGAGACCTCTTCGCTTCTCAGGGGCCACCTAAAGCGAACTGCCTCCCCAACAAAGAACACGGAAGACGTGGCAAGAGAGTAAGGGCAGCACCTGTACCATCTAGGTGGCACCTGAGCTGAAGCCTCAACCTGATGTCACTTAGGAACAAGGCACCTACAAAGAAGAGGCCAAAGCCTTATAACACCTACTCGTGACAGCAGGTTTTACATTTCTTGTCCCAGCATGGTCTGGATCCATTCGATGTGTTTTGGGCTGTAGGAAGTTTGCTTCTGGTGATGAGGTTGGTGAGGTTTGGTGCTTGTTTAAAGTAAAGGACGGGTGGTTCTGGGGAGATCTCTTTGAGAACTGGGTCTCCTTCTAGTATGGCTTGCAGTTGTTTGAAGATTTTCCATGTAGGTTCCAGGGGGTGCTGATATGCCATAACCAGTGGTGTGCGATTCATGGGGGTTTTTCTTCTGTACTGTATCAGTTATTTACGTTGTATCCAGGTGGCTCTTACAAAAGTGTGATCTACCTCTCTGGAGGAGTGTCCTTGTTGACTGAAGGCCCGTTTGAGAGTTGTGAGGGAACGATTACAGGTATGTTGGTGTGTGGCTTTCTTGTATATTGTATTATACCGTTTTGGATAGTGACCATCGTGTCTAAAAAAAGAATGTCAGTATTTGTTAGATATTAGGAAAAACTTGCTCACTAGGAGGGTAGTAAAGCATTGGAGCAGGCTACCCAGCGAGGTTGTGGAATCTTCATCCTTGGGGGTTTTAAAGGCCCAGCTAGACAAAGCCCTGGTTGGGAAGCTGTAATTCGGGATGGTCCTGCTTTACGTATGGGGTTGGACTAAATGAACTCCTGAGGTCCTTCCCTAACTTTCTATGATTCTATAATACAGACCATAGGATTTCCTGGAATTAATTCCTGTTTGAGGAGTATTAATTGGATCAACTAAGACAAATAATTAAAATGTTTTACTGATGTATTTTATTTATTTTTTGGTGGGTGGGTGTCCATTTTAAATTCAGTAAATTCCAGAGAGCCATGGAAGCCATGTAATTATCTATGGACCTCAGAATAGAATGCTAATAACTAGTGCATCCTGGGACTTTTCAAACAACTATCCAATGGCACCCAGAGCTCTTATGTGTAATGCGAGGATTGGGTAATTTACAGATTGCAGCCACTGCATTCCAAGGCCTTTCTTCGGGGTGTCCAGAATGATTCAGCTTTTCATCCCATCAATGAGACAGTTTGTTTTTCTGTAGCTTAGTGAAGTGGACACTGCCCTGGGAGGGATGGAGCCCTGGGACCAGGCCCCTGCTGTTTGTCTTCCAATGACTTCTAATGTAAAAAGCCTAAAGAGGATTGGAACCAGAACCCAGGTTTGTTCCCAGCCAGGGCAGTACTGAAGAAATCAGCTCCTTTTTACCAGCTCTTCTTCTAGTCCCAGAGCTTTTGCATTCTATAGGAGGGGTGGAAAGTTCCCTCAACAGCCTAGCCTAGGGCCTAGTAGTTTGGGCATTTCTGGGGAAGTGGGAAATGCAAGTTCAAGGTTTCTTAGCCTAAGCAGAGTCTAGAAAGCAAGTCACCTGCTTCCTGGTAGGTGCAATAACCAATGGGCTATGGGAAAAAATGCCTGGGTCCTCTTTCTCCTTCTGTTTTGTGACTTAGGTACTTAACGCCAAGATGAAGGTGCAGTACAAATGTAGGTGTGTAATGTTTTTTCAGGGATTTGAACAGCGTGGAATAGGTTCACCATTAGGCACCTAATAGGTGGAATAGGATCTGGCCTTTAGTGGCTTGGACGCCTAATAAGTGGAATAGAACCTTGGGGTATGTGTCCCTTTTAAAAGACTAGAGTTACAGTCTTAATATTCCTCTTCTTTATTCTGAAAATGTGGCTGTCATTGGCTGTAGACACACAGAACTCACCTACCCCCTTTTGATTTGAGGCCTCTATTACTGAATTTGCTGCTGCCTTGTTGTCTATGACCTAGAGCACATCACTGTAAGGTGATAGTGGTACCTGTTCTTCCCTTTTATAAGGTGCTTTGAGAAAAAGGGATGAAAAACACTACACAAAGGTTAAGAACAAGTCCCAGTAACAATGGCAGGTCTTGCCTGAGCAAAAAATATGGCCCTAACTTAGTCTACCTGGCTTCTCAGCCCACCCAGCCATGGAATGATGGAGAAGATTCATATAATAGATCCCAGTCTTTAAGAGAAATGAAATAGATTAGTAATGGCCTGATGATAAATCAGTCCTTTCTTGGCCATAAAACTACATTTCATATATTGTAGCCTGCTGAAAAATAACCTAGCTACTTTGTTGTTGCGCTCTCTCTTTACTAACAGTCTTCTTTTAAAAGAATGTTAATAGGCTAGATTTTAGGGTGTATTATTATTCATTACTCTCTCTGCACATTAAAGGGGGCATAATTTTAGAGGTCACTGCTTGAGATCCCTGGAGTACATTTAATCTGATTCACTTTTAAGTGAATTCACTTAGAAATTTCAGATCTGCTGTCCAGATGCTGCTGCCACTTCAGGCACAAACCCTAGTAGTTATGCCACTGCACCTGAATAGGAAGTACCTGTGTGTCAGCCTACCCTAAGCAGGGGATCTCCTCAGAGCTGTCTATGCACGTTTATCCAGTTGATGTTGCTTGCTCCTGTGGTTGCAGTTCCAGGTTCTTTCCTTCCTTCTGTCTGTGTCAGTCTCTAGGTCCTGGGATGAGTGGTCTCATTGCTCTCGTCTCCCAGCCAGGACCTGCCAAGACTGTTTAGTTCAGATGCTGGTGGTGCATGGACAGCAGTATCAATATGTAGTTTCTGTCTTTCTTGGTACTACATGTGTAGGACTCTCATGAAAAATTCCTTTCCATTCCTTCCTGCTTGGAGATATCTGCAGCGTCTTACTGCAGGCATGTGGAACCCCTTGGAGTCAACAATTGGGGAATAGTTTCTTAATCATTGTTACACAAACTTCAGGAAAAACTTACCATACAAACTCCAACTTCTATTTTAAATAGCAATGATCATTAAAGGGCATTTATTCAGAGACTGAGAGCCTCAAGCCCTCAGTTTCTGAAGTAAAACAAAACTCTTGGTCACTTCGGTGGCTGAAGGTCAGGCCAGTTCAATGCTATTGTGACCTGGGTAAGCCACTTGATTTTTTTAAAATTTAATCAAAGAACAATGAATAGAAACCACTTTGATCCACCATCTCACAATACATAATAACACAAGCTGTGCTAGAAGAGCTACCATAATAATTGTAGAACATTTGCTGCCCTGAAAAAAAGGAGCGTTTTGGTATTGGTGTGATCATTATCTGGGCTGGCAGAAAGAACTTAGAGATTGTTTAAATATTAACTTCTGAGATAAATTTAAGAATTATAATTACCTTCTGCCCCACTCAAAGAACAGCAATGATAGGAACATACCCCTGAAGCAGACAGAGATTTAGCTATTACGGTTAACTAATCTCATATAGCTCTACCTATCACTAAAATACAGGTTTAATACTGCTTCATTCTGTGGCTTTGGCAGCTTGATGTTTTATCTCAAATGTCACCAGAGGGTCCTAGGCACTACATGCTGTGGCAGGAAGCCACTTTGGTTTCTCCCCAAAATCTCTGTGCTATGACAATTTGATTAGGATGGGCCCAGCAGAGGAGACACACCTTTACCCTATCTCTTTAGGTAACCTGAGCTGACTACATTCCTGAGGGAGCGGGGAAACCTGCTCCCTTTGCCTATGTGACCAGTATCAGCTACTTGGGTGAGGGGCTTCTACCTGGTGGGCTAGAGTCTGCC
>NW_017728964.1:9471091-9471308 GCF_001723915.1 Gavialis gangeticus
CTGGTGATGTATTTCAAATTGGTTGGCCAACAGCCAACTGGAGCTGGCCTCCACTGGACCAGGTGAATGAGGTCACAGGGGCTATATAAGTTAAGACTGCCCAGGAGGAGGCAGCAGCAGCCATGCGTGGGACTCAGACTTACAGAGGAGCTTTACCAACTGAAACTGGTGCTCTCTCCCAAAACTCATGAGCTAGGAACGGCCTGCCTCCAGAGGG
>NW_017728964.1:9471456-9476887 GCF_001723915.1 Gavialis gangeticus
GGACTAAGGGAGACTTTTCTTTTTGGCCCTCGACTTGGGGAAGTGCCCCAAGTGCCTGTACTGGGTCAAGTACCCATAGGACTATTAGGCCTGTGTTTCCCCGAGGACACAGGGCTGAAAGAGTCCCTTCTCGGGGTGGTGGCAGCTTACGTTACCCCCAGGCTAGCAAGTGTGCTCCAGGAAGGGGGACAGCCGGACATGAGGCACCCCTAGGGAGGCACTTGGAGCCTGAAAGGTGGTTGGGTGCAGGGAGGTGGGTGGCTCAATGTAGGAGCGCCCCCTACTGGCCTGCCACACATGCCAGCCTTATAAATAACAAAATCTCCTGCCATGTCAGACAGACTAATAGAGTGACTAGATTTAAAAAAAGGAAAAAAAGAGAAAACCCATAATGGATGCATTTATGAGCTTCAGTGATTGTATCCATAGCGGAGGTAAGAACTTCAAGAAAAGATTCTCTTGACTTATGTATATTTTTGCATGATTAGCAAAGTGCATTATGGGCAGGATATTCCTGACTCAACTTTGTTAGGTGGTACCAAGCTGTGAAATTCGGTGGATAGATGTCCACAAAAAGCCACCTCCCCCCCGGCACTAACTGTCCTCTTGGAGGTCTAAGCAAAGAGGCCAAGGGTTGTAGGAGTAACTTCCGGAGACCTGTCAAGAGTTCCCTTCAGTTTATGACAAAAACAACTGGCTGTGCATTGAAGGGAAGATAGGGTGCAGACAGAAGTGCAGCTCCTTGCTGGAACTGTGAATACTTTGCAGAAAGCGTTCTGAGTTGCAAGGAAGTTCACTGTTGGGTCCAGGGGGGAGGAGAATCTAGCTGCTGACTAGGGTCTACAGAGGGTTTCCCCTAGCAGTGGCCCCCCTCCCTGCCAGCCCCAGCTGTTTTCAGAATAGGAGGGGGGAAAGGGAGAAATTGTTCTAGGAGTTCTTCAGGTGGTGCTGGAGGGTGGGGTGTGTGAATTGCAGCCCCCCCCCAACACTTTTGGGGTGGGGAGGGCTACAATACGCCCATCTCAATCTCCAGCAGGGGCTGAAAACCCCCCAGACTGAACTCCCTGTGATCCCTTTCCCTCCTCCCATTCTGAAAACAGCGACAAGCTGGGAGGCAGTGCAGACACAAGTTACAGAAGGCACTCTGTTTTGAAATGTCTTCATCTGAACCCTCATGCAGTGCAAGTTCAGCTTTTCACCTAAGTGGCCATTTTTGAAGCAGTCTGCAACCAGGCACTTGTGTTTGGTCACAGCCATGCTTTCTGTGGCCAGATCAGGCAAAAATTGTCACTTTTGTCTGTCCCTGTAATGCTTATGTGACAGCTCCTGCTTGTCTCCCTCATACAGCTGAGGCTAAATGCAAGTCATAATGTGTGATAGGAATTAGAGACTCAATGTAATGGAAAGAAAAAAATGTTCATGCAGGAAAGTCAACACTTGATGCAATTCCTTCGCTTAAATTAAATGACTCTGTATCCTTAGCTGCAGAATTAATCTTTTCTAATGTAAATATCCTTCAATAGTAGAAGCGGGGAAACGGGATCAAAGTTAGTTCTGGGATTCGAATAAGTAACAGCCCTCAAAATCAGGTAGAGTCAAGAGGTATGTCCTTGTGCTGTCTCTCCTTTGTGGACCAGGGAATGCAGGTATAGAACTGTAACTCTTCTAACTTAATAGGCACTACATTCTCATCAAAAGATGCTAAATACATGCCACTCTACAAAAGGCCTGCTTATTGGGCCAGAAGTAGCACAATGCCATCAGGGGAACGGTAGCTGTCCTGGGAACTGATACTTTCAAATTGGAAATCCAAACATGGCAACTTTCTATGCTGTTGAAATTTAATTAGTTCTTATGCTTAATAATGATGCTTAGTGTTTCCTGCTTCATAGTCTGCCCTATTGCTTTCAAATTCTCTTGGAGCAAAACATAATTGAAGATTGAGGGGTTTTTAATCCTCTTGAGATAACAGTGATCTCATTAGACTGGTGCCTTAGCACGAATGAGAACCCATTCAACCATCAGGGGATGGTAATCCTATTTCTACCCAATAGAATTAGCTTAGACTGCCCACAACCTCTGCTGAATACTAGAACCCGGGTAAGGAGGAACTGCATACACAGTCCAGCTTTGCCTACAGAGCCAGTCATATTGGTTGCATCCAGGGAAGTTTGCATACATTTGTGTGATACTTTTTGATTTAAAAAAAGTTCTAGGAAATAATACATCCACAAATATTAGCAGAATATTAACAATATTAATATTCTGAATATTAACAATAGGCAGCAAAGAAATGCATTTCTACATTGTGCCTCCTGGAAGAAAAAATCTATGCATAAGTTAAACAGTATTCAAGAAGTTTGAAATGTTAAAACAATCACAGTTTGGTTAAGATAGTCCCAAGATCAAAGGTGACTTTATGCCCCACTTGATGGTCTCTGGGTCTGATAACAGTC
Organism: Gavialis gangeticus; assembly: GCF_001723915.1. NCBI lineage: Eukaryota > Metazoa > Chordata > Crocodylia > Gavialidae > Gavialis > Gavialis gangeticus. The sequence continues at coordinate 9,473,913 of NW_017728964.1, forward strand.
AAAGATTTCAGTGTAAACTTTCCCTCCATTTATTTGCATGATGTCCTAGAGTCCTACTAGCTTTTTCAGGTTGGAATCCACCGGGTTTCATTTATTCAACTAAAACATTGTAAGTATAAAATGTTTGTTGTAGGAAAATTGTATATTCATTTCAATAGACACTTGTTTCTTGGAAATGCAGCACAAACTTTACTTGATATAGCACTATTATGAGTGAAGAGAAGCTGCATACATGTAGATATTATAAAATTCTATTCTGTTGCTCATAGTGAGTCTCAGTTAGGCTTGTTCAGTATTTTTTGAGGGACTTTTCTCCTGGCAAGAAACCTCCACTTCAGCAAATAAATACATGCACATGGCTTATGCTTAAAAAGCACATTTCTGTGACAATTTGTGACCCTAATGGAAAAACTGTCACCAAAAACTTATGCACCTCTGTGATTTTGAAGGCATGGCTATTTTACTTTATATTTATTAGATGAATATTAGGTCTTAGCTAATGATACTTATAATACAGAGGAAAAAGTGGCAATAACCTCTGGTTTAACTTACTTTTAGAACGATTGAATTCTTCTACTTATCTAAAGAACAGTGAACATCTGCATACTGGTATTTAGTATCATTTTGAACCTGTATTGCCTACCTTTGTATAAATGTCCTGCATTAATTATTTGTAGATTAGTTGTCAGATACCTATATACCCTAAAATACCTGTATATCTGTATAAGTATCATAAAGCTACACTAAGTGCTCGTGTACATTCTTATGCACAATAATACTGTATCAAAAGCTGCATACTTTCCTGTGCATTTGCAAATATGTCCATAAAATCATAATCTTTAAAAGAACATCAGAACAATAAAAGGCAGGCAACTTCTATAGCCTTTGGGTAATGTATACCTGCATCTCCCTGACAGATCTTTTCCTTCCCTTTACGAATTCCCTCCCAGTGGATTTTCCCACTTGACCCATTATTAGAATTCTGCTCGGACCTGGATACAACTCTGCATCACAGCTGAAGTAGAAGCACACACTAGGTGCAGCAGGTGGTGTAATCAAGAATTTGTGAGGCTCTCCAGCCAGCACAGGATTAAAAAAATTCCCCAGTTATTTTCTTTCCTCTACCATCATTTTGAAAATTGGACCTAGATGCTGCTTTCTGAAGCTCTCCATAGGACTGGGAAAGAACATCTCCGGTATGAATAAAACATTTCAATATCCAGTTACCAAGTGGTTTCATGTTTCATCAGCAGTCCTAACACTTTGAAAAACCTGATTCTGATTGTCAATGGTGATCATTTTTTTAAAGAGAAAAAGAGGAAGAACTTTAAGGAGGAAGAGAAAACTCCAAGTTGAGAGAGAAACCAATAGAAGACACCAATTGGAAACTACGCCTTAAATTCTTTGGGGCAGGTACTGTCGATACTTAACTTTTGTACAGAGCTTTGCATAATGGGGGCTTCAGCCTGATGGGCTTCTTTAGATACTACTTCAGTAAATGAAGAATATTAACTAGGGTTACCATACTTCTAGTTTCAAAAAAGAGGACACTTGTCAGGGAAGGGGGTGGGTAATATGATTGGGGGAAGGGGCAGTGACATGCCTGTGCCTTGCCCCTACCCCTTACTCCCAAGCCACACCCCCAGCTCTGCTGCTGCCCCTTACTCACGAACCACAGTACCGCACCCCCCAGACCATGCTGGTGCCCCTCACTCCCAACTCACAGCTCCCTGTCCCTGCTGATACCCCTCACTCCCCACCTGAAGCCCCCTGGCATTGCCTGTGCCCCATGCTCTCGACTCACAGTCCCTGGCCTTTGGACCCCACTGTCAAGCCACAACGCCCCCACCCCTAGCTCTGCTCACACCCCTCACTCCTGACCCACGGTCCTCTGTCCTCCCCATTCCTGCTCGTGCCCCTGACTCCTGACCCCCAGCCCCCTGCTTCCCCCAGCCCTGCAGTGTCTCTCAGCTGCACCGCCCCTGTGAGCACAGGCACTGGCCCTGGTGCCACCAGCCTGGTCACACAGCTCCCTGCTGCCCCCAAAGGGCCCCCCCTGCCTCCTTCCCCCGCTGGAGAGGCAGGTGCCTCCTCTGCCTTGCTGCAGCCCCAGTGCCTGGACACCGTACTTCCCCCAGCACTGGCAAGCACCCACCCCTCTCACACACCCATTACCAGCACACACCCCTGCCATGCATATGTGCTCACACCCACACACACACATCCCAGACAGTCCCCAAACCATGGCCCACCAACCCCCACCCCCAAAAATTTACCTGCATGCAGCTGCTGGGTCTGGTCCTACCACCATGTGATGCCCCTGTCTCCAATTTCCCTTCCCCCACTCCTCCCAGCCCCAAGCAGCTCCTTGCTAGGGCAAGCTGGGGAGAGCTGGGAAAAACTTCTTGCTGAGCAGAGCAAAATCCCAGACATTTTTTGACATTTTAAAAAACTGCCAAGATGAAGATGGGAGGACTCAAAAAGAGGACATGTTTGGGGAAATCTGGATGTATGGTAACCCTAATATTAACTTTTCCAGCCTCTAAATTTAATATCAACAGACGAGGTCTTGGGACTGAGCCCGACTTAAACCTTTCTCCTCTCCAGGTGTTGCAGTGGGCAGGGGTTGAAACCCATTTCCAAGTTTTTTTTTTTTACCTTAGGCTTGTTTCTCAGATGCAACTCCTTATTCTGGTTTGATAAATGCCTTTTCTAACAGAGGTGAATGATCCCCCTGCATGTTATCATGTTGCCACTGTTCTACTTCCCTCTTATGATAGAAGAAAAATGAATATAGCCTACTATCATGAGCCACTGAAACCTTTTTTTCAGTAGCCTAAAAAATTCAATTAAAGAAGAATGTTGATAAGGGAGTTCAGAGGAGCCTCAGGAATCACTGAAGGATCAGGAAATGTGTCTAATAGCAAGAGGCAAGGAATTTGGTCTATTTGATAAACACAAAGGGGTGTTAAGTG
>NW_017728964.1:9481887-9487724 GCF_001723915.1 Gavialis gangeticus
TTATGATAGAAGAAAAATGAATATAGCCTACTATCATGAGCCACTGAAACCTTTTTTTCAGTAGCCTAAAAAATTCAATTAAAGAAGAATGTTGATAAGGGAGTTCAGAGGAGCCTCAGGAATCACTGAAGGATCAGGAAATGTGTCTAATAGCAAGAGGCAAGGAATTTGGTCTATTTGATAAACACAAAGGGATGTTAAGTGACAATTTGGTCTTAGTCCTTGCACATATTAGGAACAAAATCTGATAAAGGACTTTTCAGTCTAGCTGAACAAAGATACAAAAAGTCCAGAAGCTGGCAGCTGAAGCTAGACATATTCAGACTAGAGAGAATGTACATTTTAACAGGGAGGTTAATCATTGCAACAATTTAACAAGGGTTGAGGTAGATTCTTCATTGCTGGTCATTTTAAAATCAAGGCTGAATGTGGTAAATAAATCCTATGGTAAACAAGAGGTCAGACTAGATCAGGGGTCAGCAACCCCCGGCACATGTGCTGAGCATGGCACGCAAGGCCATTTTGCTCGGCACACAACCGCCAGCCCGGCTCTAAGCAGCTGCTGCCAGCCACGGAGCCAGCTTGTTCCCAGCAGGTGGCTGGGAGGCTGCAAAACCTGCTGCAAGCAGACTGGGCTCCCTGGGCAGGCTGCAGCTGGGAGGCTGCAAACAGCTGCTCTGGGCTCTGGCCTTCCAAGGTAGACATCGTGTTTTTTTCGGCACTCCGGCCAAAAAAAGTTGCCTACCCCTGGACTAGAGCATCACAGTGGCCCCATCATGAAAAGTGAGGTAGCCTCGGTCCTGGTAGCCATGACATTTATCGCACTTGAGCCTCTTTGACTGATCTTACCTGGAGGGGCTTCATCATATGTGTGGGTTTGCTAAGCTGAGCCACCCTGATTTATTTGCTTTTGAACTGCCCAGGTACTAAATGCTTTTTTTGTGAACATTTTTAGCTCACAGGCATTCTGCTCTCAAACTACTGCTGCTCTTTTGAACACATGGAGTACTGGAAGTCAGCTCAGTCAGCTGGTGGCAGGGTCCATGATGCAATGCAAGGGACAAGTTCTGTTTTTGGATTGGACTCTTGGCTCACAGCAAGGACAGGGAGATCTGAGTCACTCCTAGCTAGCTAGAGGGAGAGGATGAAGTCTTATCACTCCTTTGTAATAAGTTGATGGCCAATTTACGAGTTACACTTTTGGGTTCCTAAGGTAAGTTTTTTTTTTGTTAATTGTCTCAATATAGCAAGAATGCTTGGGTAGGAGTAGTGGAACACAGGGACCTAGGACTTCAGTCACAGGAAAACCATATAATAGATATCAATTCCAGAGAAGTCCACAATGACATCCAATATGCCCTCAGGATCCTAGGAAGTGAATCATTCTTCACACTACAGAGGAAGGCCAAACCCTCTCCCCGACATGTTTTTAGTGGAACTTGGAGAAGATGTGGGATGGATGGTCTTCAGCAGAAAATTAAGAAGGATGCCAGAGACTGAATAATCATGGAGCCTAGCTGCCATGAAGACTAGGCTGGAAGTGAAGTTGCTACCTAAATATGCGGCTGCTGATGCCCATGTAATGCCTGGTGTGTGACTACAAATGCTGTTTTACTGCAGGATGTTTCACAAGCTCAGTTCTTTCAAAATAACTCGTTATTAAAGTCACTTGCATATTAATATACAAAAAAGACCTTGCAGGATGTACTGGCAAGATGTTCTGGGAGAAAATCCTGATATTCCACATGTGGGCAGATGGTGGTACTGTTCATCTGAGTGGAATAGTAGACTGTGCCAGCCTTAGGCACTTTTCTCGGCATGCCTTGGACTTCACACTGGTAGGAATCAACAGATTGTTAAAACAGCACAAGGTAGGGAGGTGGTGGGAGCATATCACAGAGCCATATTCCTGGCAGTGCAGTGATTGCTGAATTGCTTTTCAGCTGTTCAGGTTATTTAACATAACAGTTTGATTAAATATGCAAAAAAAAGAAGGCTGAATAGGAACAGGTCACCCTATTTACATTTGTTTTGTTCATTTTCACAAAGCAACAGACTGAGAAGCTGGAGTGATAAGAAATCACCCCGAGTCTTAAAACAAAATCCAAGCGCTACACTAGAAACTGAGTGAACCGAGGACGGTGCAAATAGCGGATATTTCGTAACTTAAAAGTGTATGAGGCATTACAACAGTGCCTGGAGTCCTGTGGTGCTGTATAAGCCACTCTGCTACGTAAACATGTCTTTCATGACTTAGATCTTGGATGTAAAAGTTCCCTTCAGGCTGATATTGGACACACAGAACAATGCTTCAGCCTAGAAACATGTGCAGCTTATTTATTTTACAGAGCTGAACACAGAAAGGAGCTGAGCTGTTTAATTTACAGGACCTTTAAAATCACAAAACTTTTAACTGCTTTCGTAACTTTACAGGGCAGCTCCATTGTTAAGGCTGCAATGGAGTTAGCTACAAGATGCCTAATTTTAATATCTGCTTCCCCTCATGCAAATAAAGTCTTATGGACTTCAGCCAGCTGGGATTTGGGGTCACGCTGGAGTTTTTCTCCAAAATGTGAAGTTTGGCACAAGTTTCAGCAGTGCTCAGGGTATGATGAGGGTGCCCAGAACAACACAAGTACCTGCAAATGTTACTGGGTTGCAGCCAGGATGTATGGCAAACAGGATTTCTTGTTTGTGGCTGCTGACTATTCCCGCTTGGAACACGTCAGCATGTACTACATCTGGGAATGCAGGCTCCATATCCTAGTTGACTCAAGAACGAGCACTGAAATAGCTCAGTCTCTGAGAGCAATTTGCTTTTGTGAACTTCAAACAGTTTAAAACCAGTGGAGAAATATCCAAAGAAAAAAGTATTTAGGGAGGCAAATGTTCCATTTCTTTTTCAGGCCTACTGAATATCTGTAAGAAGGACTAGGTAGAAAAATACAGTGACAACTGAGGTTCAGATAGCGTTATTCCAAAATTGTACAAAATGGAGCATGTCAGAGGGTACCACGAATCAAAGCAGGACCAAGGGTAAGAGACATCAAAGATTCCAGTGGGGTTGTGTCAGCCAGCTGCAGGACTTGTATATGATCTATGGACCTCCAACCTCCAGTGACTGAGTGGCCCAGTACAGGCTTGCTGCTTGTTATAAATTCACAAAGGTTATATGCATGGGCACTCTCTGAGTTAGCACTTGGAGGACGACTTCCTCTTCAGCATTTGGGGTATATTATCACAACAGTGGTGATGGGCTGCAGCCTAGTGGCACCGTTAATTCGGGAGCAACTTTCCATTCCATTATAGAACTCTCCCATCAATAACATTATTTTCCTTAGGGATGCAGTCACTTCATTGGGTCCTGTAAGCTTGCATGCCCTGAATCAAAGGTCTGGCAAAGTCTGTGAGAAGTGCTGCACACAGTGTATTGAATTCAGCTGTTTCAAGGTAAGGATCTTGTCATTGTGGTCAATAACAGAATGAACGGGTATGTGGCTGTATTGAGGATCTCAGCCTTGTCCCAGGGGCACAACCACAGGGGAGCTAGAGACCCTCCCCACAGGGGACACCGGGATGGGGGATACACATCCCAGGAAGGAAAACCCTGAAAACAAAAATGACTTATCTGCTACAGGATGCCAGACGCAGGAAGAACAAAGAATGAAGCCCATGCGGTACATTAGCTGCACTTATATATAGCTGGTGCCGGTGGGTGACGCCAGGAGCAATCACTGGCTGGCGAAGATAAAAAGGAATGCCAGTGGAGAAACAGGGAGAGCGGGAGAGGCAGCAGAGTCTGCGGAAGCTCTCCACACTGGTGGCAGGCAGCGCCGGCAAGGAAACGGGGATCTTGATTGGGGAGAGGCAGTGGAGGCGGCAGAGACTCCCTGCACTGGTGGCAGATAGCCCCGGTGTGAGGAGGTGGATTCCACTTGGGGAAAGGCATCCCAAGTGGCAGCGATTAAAATTCAACCCCATGCTGGTCACAGACAAGACTGGTGTCCAGGGGAAGACCTCGCTCCTGAAGGAGCTACAGGAGTCTTGGAGATGGTAGAGACTCCCTACCCTGAGTTCCCATGGGTACAAAGCCAAGGAGAAAGGCTAACCCAGAGGAGAATGGAAGATACCCTCAGTGAGGGAAAAGAGCGGAGCCACGCTGGGGGACACCACCTGGCTCAGGTCATAGGGCTGAGAGAGAGAGGGCAGCTGAGCCTGATCTATCCTCCTCTATCTGCCCTCCTTCTTTTTCTGTAAGCCTGTTTTCTCTTCAGTTGCCACTAGTCACTATATAGTCTCTTTTGTTGCCTTTTTTTATGGCTTGTCTTCTTTGTTGGTTATTCAGTGGTTAGGTCCACCTCAAGGAGATCTGACCGACATCCCTAACACTGGGGGTGCTCTCGAGGCTTAGCAATCAGCCGGCGATAGCAGGAGAAATAGCCAAGAGGGGCAAATCCAGCAGGCCTGTAGCCTGCCAACAGAAATAAAGGTAACAACCAGTCCTGGAGAAGGCGTGAAGACTGAAGATCATTTAGACCAGAGAGACAGCTGCAATAAGATCAAGTGGCCCCCCCGTAGGTTGGCGTAGGGAAGAGATGTAGGGGAGATAGAGCCCCACGAATACTCAGCCAGGAGTGACCCCAAGGGTCAACAGAAGACCTCTCCACTGAAAATACATTCAAAGTCATGGCAGGAGAGTTCAGGGGCCTTCTTCAGGGTGATCGAGGTCCTTCTCAGTGGTCCGATGAACCCTCACCATGCCCACCACCAGGCGCTCATGCTAAGGCAGCTTGTGAGTGGGTATTCAAAGCAAGGCAGTTATAAGCCTTTTTCGTGGAATTTATTGCTGATTCAAGACATTAGTATGCAAGCAAAGACTTTCCCTGGTATGGACTGTAACATAATATTTCTGGTTACTGCACTGGTTTCATCAACTTTTTTGGACAGAGGCAGAAGAAACCATTACTCTAATCAGCGGGGATGATACTTGTGTGTACCACATGGTCTGGTAACGCCTTTGAAATTACAGCACAACAATGCTCTCACCTGTTTTCAGCAACTCGGGGATATTGTAACTCCCTTGGTCCCTTCTCAGACTTTACCATATAAATTGTGATCTGGATGTCTTCTTGACTTGGGGAAGGTGGCTTCATTGGAAGTTGCTGCTCCCTTCCAGGCAGAAGAGAAACCATAAACACCAGAGATGAGAGGCATGTCTTAAAATGATCTTTCCATTGTACAAACTCTGGCAAATGAGCTCTCTGTGTTATTGAGCAGGTAGCAATTGCCAAATGCTCAATAATCATAGAAAATTAGGGTTGGAAGGGACCTCAAGAGGTCATCTAGTTCAACCCTCTGCTCAAAGAAGGACCATCCCTAACTAGATCATCCCAGTCAAGGTTTTAAAAACCTCCAAGGATGGAGATTCCACAACATCTTTAGGTACCTTTTTCAGTACTTTACTACCCTCCTAGTGAGAAAGTTTTCCCTAATAAATAATCTAAACTTCCCTGGCTGCAACTTGAGACCATTGCTCCTTGTTTTGTTACCTGCCACCACTGAGAACAGTCTAGAAGTGTCATAGAAGGATATTAAAAAGATGTGGACAATCTCACAGCAGTAGTAGCTGCCACATGTCAGTCCTTTCAGTGTCCTCTGTGGAGATGTAACATTAAGCTTTTCTATGGAACCCTTTCTGGCAGAAGGCCACCTCTGTTTCTCTCCATAAACTCTGCTCTGTGACAATTTGGTTAGCATGGACCCAGCAGAGGATACACACCTTACCCTATCTCTTTCAATAACCTGAGCTGGATACATTCCTGAGGGAGGGGGGAAAC